>NC_061513.1:42503204-42832724 GCF_022539505.1 Lolium rigidum | reverse complement strand
CTCAAATGAAAATACTCAAATTTAATGAAAGTTGCGTACATATCTGAGGATCATGCACGTAAATTGGCTTAATTTTCTGAGCTACCTACAGGGAGGTGGACCCAGATTCGTGACAGCAAAGAAATCTGGAACTGCGCAGTAATCCAAATCTAGTACTTACTTTTCTATCAACGGCTTTACTTGGCACAACAAAACACTAAACTAAGATAAGGAGAGGTTGCTACAGTAGTAAACAACTTCCAAGACACAAATATAAAACAAAGTACTGTAGCAAAATAACACATGGGTTATCTCCCAAGAAGTTCTTTTCTTTATAGCCATTAAGATGGGCTCAATGAGTTTTAATGATGCACTCGCAAGAAATAGTATTTGAAGCAAAAGAGAGCATCAAGAGGCAAGTTCAAAACACATTTAAGTCTAACATGCTTCCTATGCATAGGAATCTTGTAAATAAACAAGTTCATGAAGAGCAAAGTAACAAGCATAGGAAGATGAAACAAGTATAGCTTAAAAAATTTCAGCACATAGAGAGGCATTTTAGTAACATGAAAATTTCTACAATCATATTTTCCTCTCTCATAATAACTTTCAGTAGCATCATGAGCAAACTCAACAATATAACTATCACATAAAGCATTCTTATCATGAGTCTCATGCATAAAATTATTACTCTCCACATAAGCATAATCAATTTTATTAGTTGTAGTGGGAGCAAATTCAACAAAGTAGCTATCATTATTATTCTCATCATCAAATATAGGAGGCATATTGTAATCATAATTAAATTTATCCTCCATAACAGGCGGTACTAAAAGACTACTATCATTATAATCATCATAAATAGGAGGCAAAGTATCATCAAAGTAAATTTTCTCCTCAATGCTTGGGGGACTAAAAAGATCATGCTCATCAAAACCAGCTTCCCCAAGCTTAGAACTTTCTATATCATTATCAACAATGGTGTTCAAAGCGTTCATACTAATATTACTACCAGCATGCAAATAAGATTCCATAGGTTTTTTAATTTTCGCATCAAACAATCCATGTTTTAAATCAGGAAACAGAAATAGAAGCTCATTCTTGTCCATTATGCCAAACTAGTGTAAACAAGAAACAAAAAGATGCAATTGCAGGATCTAAAGGAAATAGCTTCGAGTACTTACAGTGCCGGAAAATAGCTTAGTAGCCGAGGTCCGGAGTGTGAGTACCTTTTACCTTTCCTCCCCGGCAACGGCGCCAGAAAAGTGCTTGATGTCTACGTTCCCCTCCTTTCACGTAGACGGTGTTGGGCCTCCAAGAGCGAGAGGTTTGTAGAACAGCGAGCAAGTTTTCCCTTAAGTGGATCACCCAAGGTTTATCGAACTCAGGGAGGAAGAGGTCAAAGATATCCCTCTCATGCAACCCCGCAACCACAAAGCAAGAAGTCTCTTGTGTCCCCAACACACCTAATAGGTGCACTAGTTCGGCGAAGAGATAGTGAAATACAGGTGGTATGAATAAGTATGAGCAGTAGCAACGGTGCCAGAAAATAGCTTGCCGGCGTGTAGTTGATGGTGGTAGTATTGCAGCAGTAGTAACACAGTGAAACAGTAAACAAGTGATACGTCTCCGACGTATCGATAATTTCTTGTGTTCCATGCCACATTATTGATGTTATCTACATGTTTTATGCACACTTTATGTCATATTCGTGCATTTTCTGGAACTAACCTATTAACAAGATGCCGAAGTGCCGGTTCTCGTTTTCTCGCTGTTTTTGGTTTCGAAATCCTAGTAACGAAATATTCTCGGAATCGGACGAAATCAACGCCCGGGTTCCTATTTTTCCCGGAACCATCCAGAACACCCGAGAGCCGCCGGAGGGGAGCCACCGGGGGCCCCACACCACAGCCCGGCGCGGCCGGAGGGGGGCCGCGCCGCCCTATGGTGTGGGCCCCCGTAAGCCCTCCTGCGCCGCCTCTTCGCCTATATAAAGCCTCCGTCGCGAAAACCCCGATGCGTTCGACGAAAACCACGAAAACCTTCCCGAGCCGCCGCCATCGCGAGGCCAAGATCTGGGGGACAGGAGTCTCTGTTTCGGCACGCCGCCGGAACGGGGAAGTGCCCCCGGAAGGCTTCTCCATCGACACCGCTGCCATCTCCACCGCCATCTTCATCACCGCTGCTGCTTCCATGAGGAGGGAGTAGTTCTCCATCGAGGCTCGGGGCTGTACCGGTAGCTATGTGGTTAATCTCTCTCCTATGTACCTCAATACAATGATCTCATGAGCTGCTTTACATGATTGAGATTCATATGAGTTTGTATCACTACTATCTATGTGCTACTCTAGCAAAGTTATTAAAGTAGTTCTATTCCTCCTGCACGTGTGTAAAGGTGACGAGTGTGTGCACCGTGTTAGTACTTGGTTTATGCTATGATCATGATCTCTTGTAGATTGCGAAGTTAACTATTGCTATGATAATATTGATGTGATCTATTCCTCCTACATATGCATGAAGGTGACGAGTGTGCATGCTATGTTAGTACTTGGTTTAGTCTATTGATCTATCTTACACTATAAGGTTACTTAAATATGAACAAATTGTGGAGCTTGTTAACTCCGGCATTGAGGGTTCGTGTAATCCTACGCAATGCGTTCATCATCCAACAAAAGTGTAGAGTATGCATTTATCTATTCTGTTATGTGATCAATGTTGAGAGTGTCCACTAGTGAAAGTCTAATCCCTAGGCCTTGTTCCTAAATACTGCTATCGCTACTTGTTTACTACTGCTGCGTTACTACTGCTTGTTTACTGTTTCACTGCGTTACTACTGCTGCAATACTACCACCATCAACTACACGCCCGAAAGCTATTTTCTGGCACCGTTGCTACTGCTCATATATATTCATACCACCTGTATTTCACTATCTCTTCGCCGAACTAGTGCACCTATTAGGTGTGTTGGGGACACAAGAGACTTCTTGCTTTGTGGTTGCGGGGTTGCATGAGAGGGATATCTTTGACCTCTTCCTCCTCGAGTTCGATAAACCTTGGGTGATCCACTTAAGGGAAAACTTGCTGCTGTTCTACAAACCTCTGCTCTTGGAGGCCCAACACTGTCTACAGGAAAGGAGGGGGAACGTAGACATCAAGCACTTTTCTGGCGCCGTTGCCGGGGAGAAAAGGTAAAAGGCACTCATAATTCGATTCCAGGTAAAGTACTTTTCTGGCGCCATTGTGTTTGTGCTCGAAGCTATTTCCTTTAGATCCTGCAATTGCAACTTTTTGTTTCTTGTTTAAACTAGTTAGGCATAATGGAAAACATCTGTGAGCTCTTTGTACTATTTCCTGAGTCAAGACATGAATGGTTTAATGCGAAAATTAAAAAACCCATGGAACATGTTAGCATGAATACTTTGAACACCATTGTTGCTAATGATATGGAAAATTCTAAGCTTGGGGAAGCTGGTTTTGATGAGCATGATCTTTTTAGTCCACCAAACATTGAGGAGAAAATTTTCTTTGATGATACTTTGCCTCCTATTTATGATGATTATAATGATAGTAGTCTTTTGGTACCACCTACTATGGAGAGTAAATTTTGTTGTGATTATACTATGCCTCCAACACTTGATGAGAATAATAATGATAGCTACTTTGTTGAATTTGCTCCCACTATTACTAATAAAATTGATTATGCTTATGTGGAGAGTAATAATTTTATGCACGAGACTCATGATAAGAATGCTTTATGTGATGGTTATATTGTTGAGTTTGCTCATGTTGCTACTGAAAGTTATTATGAGAGAGGAAAATATGGTTGTAGAAATTTTCATGTTACTAAAACACCTCTCTATATGCTGAAATTTTTGAAGCTATACTTGTTTTAACTTCCTATGCTTGTTACTTTGCTCTTCATGAACTTGTTTATTTACAAGATTCCTATGCATAGGAAGCATGTTAGACTTAAATGTGTTTTGAATTTGCCTCTTGGATGCTCTCTTTTGCTTCAAATACTATTTCTTGCGAGTGCATCATTAAAACTGCTGAGCCCATCTTAATGGCTATAAAGAAAAGAACTTCTTGGGAGATAACCCATGTGTTATTTTGCTACAGTACTTTGTTTTATATTTGTGTCTTGGAAGTTGTTTACTACTGTAGCAACCTCTCCTTATCTTAGTTTTGTGTTTTGTTGTGCCAAGTAAAGCCGTTGATAGAAAAGTAAGTACTAGATTTGGATTACTGCACAGTTCCAGATTTCTTTGCTGTCACGAATCTGGGTCCACCTCCCTGTAGGTAGCTCAGAAAATTAAGCCAATTTACGAGCATGATACTCAGATATGTACGCAACTTTCATTCAATTTGAGCATTTTCATTTGAGCAAGTCTGGTGCCATTTTAAAATTCGTCAATACGAACTGTTCTGTTTTGACAGATTCTGCCTTTTATTTCGCATTGCCTCTTTCGCTATGTTGGATGAATTTCTTTGATCCATTAATGTCCAGTAGCATTATGAAATGTCCAGAAGTGTTAAGAATGATTGTGTCACCTCTGAATATGTCAATTTATATTGTGCACTAACCCTCTAATGAGTTGTTTCGAGTTTGGTGTGGAGGAAGTTTTCAAGGATCAAGAGAGGAGTATGATGCAACATGATCAAGGAGAGTGAAAGCTCTAAGCTTGGGGATGCACCGGTGGTTCACCCCTGCATATATCAAGAAGACTCAAGCGTCTAAGCTTGGGGATGCCCAAGGCATCCCCTTCTTCATCGACAAATTATCAGGTTCCTCCCCTGAAACTATATTTTTATTCCATCACATCTTATGTGCTTTACTTGGAGCGTCTGTTTGTTTGTTTCTATTTTTGTTTGTGTTTGAATAAATTGGATTACATCATGCTTGTGTGGGAGAGAGACACGCTCCGCTGTTGCATATGAACACATGTGTTCTTAGCTCATAATATTCATGGCGAAGTTTCTCCTTCGTTAAATTGTTATATGGTTGGAATTGGAAAATGATACATGTAGTAATTGCTATAAATGTTTTGGGTAATGTGATACTTGGCAATTGTTGTGCTCATGATTAAGCTCTTGCATCATATGCTTTGCACCCATTAATGAAGAAATACATAGAGCATGCTAAAATTTGGTTTGCATATTTGGTTTCTCTAAGGTCTAGATAATTTCTAGTATTGAGTTTGAACAACAAGAAAGACGGTGTAGAGTCTTATAATGTTTTCAATATGTCTTTTATGTGAGTTTTGCTGCACCGGTTCATCCTTGTGTTTGTTTCAAATAAACCTTGCTAGCCTAAACCTTGTATCGAGAGGGAATACTTCTCATGCATCCAAAATCCTTGAGCCAACCACTATGCCATTTGTGTCCACCATACCTACCTACTACATGGTATTTTCCGCCATTCCAAAGTAAATTGCTTGAGTGCTACCTTTAAAATTCCATCATTCACCTTTGCAATATATAGCTCATGGGACAAATAGCTTAAAAACTATTGTGGTATTGAATATGTAATTATGCACTTTATCTCTTATTAAGTTGCTTGTTGTGCGATAACCATGTTCACTGGGGACGCCATCAACTATTCATTGTTGAATTTCATGTGAGTTGCTATGCATGTCCGTCTTGTCAGAAGTAAGAGAGATCTACCACCATATGGTTAAGCATGCATATGTTAGAGAAGAACATTGGGCCGCTAACTAAAGCCATGATTCATGGTGGAAGTTTCAGTTTTGGACAACAATCCTCAAATCTCAAATGAGAAAATTATTAATTGTTGTTATATGCTTATGCATAAAAGAGGAGTCCATTATCTGTTGTCTATGTTGTCCCGGTATGGATGTCTAAGTTGAGAATAATCAATAGCGAGAAATCCAATGCGAGCTTTCTCCTTAGACCTTTGTACAGGCGGCATAGAGGTACCCCTTTGTGACACTTGGTTAAAGCATGTGCATTGTGATGATCCGGTAGTCCAAGCTAATTAGGACAAGGTGCGGGCACTATTAGTATACTATGCATGAGGCTTGCAACTTGTAAGATATAATTTACATGATACATATGCTTTATTACTACCGTTGACAAAATTGTTTCATGTTTTCAAAATCAAAGCTCTAGCACAAATATAGCAATCGATGCTTTTCCTCTTTGAAGGACCATTCTTTTACCTTTATTGTTGAGTCAGTTCACCTATTTCTCTCCACCTCAAGAAGCAAACACTTGTGTGAACTGTGCATTGATTCTTACATATTTGCATATTGCATTTGTTATATTGCTTTGCATTGACAATTATCCATGAGATATACATGTTATAAGTTGAAAGCAACCGCTGAACTTCATCTTCCTTTGTGTTGCTTCAATACCTCTACTTTGAATTATTGCTTTATGAGTTAACTTTTATGCAAGACTTATTGATGCTTGTCTTGAAGTGCTATTCATGAAAAGTCTTTGCTTTATGATTCATTTGTTTACTCATGTCATTACCATTGTCTTGGATTGCTGCATTCACTACATATGCTTTACAAATAGTATGATCAAGATTATGATGGCATGTCACTCCAGAAATTATCTGTGTTATCGTTTTACCTGCTCGGGACGAGCAGAACTAAGCTTGGGGATGTTGATACGTCTCCGACGTATCGATAATTTCTTGTGTTCCATGCCACATTATTGATGTTATCTACATGTTTTATGCACACTTTATGTCATATTCGTGCATTTTCTGGAACTAACCTATTAACAAGATGCCGAAGTGCCAGTTCCTGTTTTACTGCTGTTTTTGGTTTCAGAAATCCTAGTAACGAAATATTCTCGGAATCGGACGAAATCAACGCCCGAGGTTCCTATTTTTCCCGGAACCATCCAGAACACCCGAGAGCCGCCGGAGGGGAGCCACGGGGCCCCACACCACAGCCCGGCGCGGCCGGAGGGGGCCGCGCCGCCCTATGGTGTGGGCCCCCGTAAGCCCTCCTGCGCCGCCTCTTCGCCTATATAAAGCCTCCGTCGCGAAAACCACGATGCGTTCGACGAAAACCACGAAACCTTCCGGAGCCGCCGCCATCGCGAGGCCAAGATCTGGGGACAGGAGTCTCCGTTCCGGCACGCCGCCGGAACGGGGAAGTGCCCCGAAGGCTTCTCCATCGACACCGCTGCCATCTCCACCGCCATCTTCATCACCGCTCGCTGCTTCCATGAGGAGGGAGTAGTTCTCCATCGAGGCTCGGGGGCATCTACGGTAGCTATGTGGTTAATCTCTCTCCTATGTACCTCAATACAATGATCTCATGAGCTGCTTTACATGATTGAGATTCATATGAGTTTGTATCACTACTATCTATGTGCTACTCTAGCAAAGTTATTAAAGTAGTTCTATTCCTCCCGCACGTGTGTAAAGGTGACGAGTGTGTGCACCGTGTTAGTACTTGGTTTATGCTATGATCATGATCTCTTGTAGATTGCGAAGTTAACTATTGCTATGATAATATTGATGTGATCTATTCCTCCTACATATGCATGAATGTGACGAGTGTGCATGCTATGTTAGTACTTGGTTTAGTCTATTGATCTATCTTACACTATAAGGTTACTTAAATATGAACAAATTGTGGAGCTTGTTAACTCCGGCATTGAGGGTTCGTGTAATCCTACGCAATGCGTTCATCATCCAACAAAAGTGTAGAGTATGCATTTATCTATTCTGTTATGTGATCAATGTTGAGAGTGTCCACTAGTGAAAGTCTAATCCCTAGGCCTTGTTCCTAAATACTGCTATCGCTACTTGTTTACTACTGCTGCGTTACTACTGCTTGTTTACTGTTTTACTGCGTTACTACTGCTGCAATACTACCACCATCAACTACACGCCCGAAAGCTATTTTTACGGCACCGTTGCTACTTGCTCATATATATTCATACCACCTGTATTTCACTATCTCTTCGCCGAACTAGTGCACCTATTAGGTGTGTTGGGGACACAAGAGACTTCTTGCTTTGTGGTTGCGGGGTTGCATGAGAGGGATATCTTTGACCTCTTCCTCCCTGAGTTCGATAAACCTTGGGTATCCACTTAAGGGAAACTTGCTGCTGTTCTACAAACCTCTGCTCTTGGAGGCCCAACACTGTCTACAGGAAAGGAGGGGGAACGTAGACATCAAAGGCCTAGGGATTACACTTTCACTAGTGGACACTCTCAACATTGATCACATAACAGAATAGATAAATGCATACTCTACACTTTTGTTGGATGATGAACACATTGCGTAGGATTACACGAACCCTCAATGCCGGAGTTAACAAGCTCCACAATAATGCTCATATTTAAGTAACCTTATAGTGTAAGATAGATCAACATTACTAAACCAAGTACTAACATAGCATGCACACTGTCACCTTCATGCATATGTAGGAGGAATAGATCACATCAATATTATCATAGCAATAGTTAACTTCGCAATCTACAAGAGATCATGATCATAGCATAAACCAAGTACTAACACGGTGCACACACTCGTCACCTTTACACACGTGCAGGAGGAATAGAACTACTTTAATAACTTTGCTAGAGTAGCACATAGATAAATTGTGATACAAACTCATATGAATCTCAATCATGTAAAGCAGCTCATGAGATTATTGTATTGAGGTACATGGGAGAGATGAACCACATAGCTACCGGTACAGCCCCGAGCCTCGATGGAGAACTACTCCCTCCTCATGGGAGTAGCAGCGGTGATGAAGATGGCGGTGGAGATGGCAGCGGTGTCGATGGAGAAGCCTTCCGGGGGCACTTCCCCGTTCCGGCAGGGTGCCGAAACAGAGACTCCTGTCCCCCAGATCTTGGCTTCGCGATGGCGGCGGCTCTGGAAGGTTTCTGTGGGTTTTGTCGAACGTATCAGGGTTTTCGATCCAGGGGCTTTATATAGGCGAAGAGGCGGCGCAGGAGGGTCGAAGAGGTGACGACACCATAGGGCGGCGCGGCCAGGGCCTGGGCCACGCCGGCCTATGGTCCGGGGGCCCAGTGCCCCCCTCCGGTCCTTCCCGGGTGTTCCGGATGCTTCCGGTGAAAATAGGAACTTGGGCGTTGATTTCGTCCGATTCCGAGAATATTTCGTTACTAGGATTTCTGAAACCAAAAACAGCAGAAAACGGAACCGGCACTTCGGCATCTTGTTAATAGGTTAGTTCCAGAAAATGCACAAATATGACATAAAGTGTGCATAAAACATGTAGATAACATCAATAATGTGGCATGGAACGTAAGAAATTATCGATACGTCGGAGACGTATCAATCCTCATATCACAGCCTTCCCCTCCGGTTGTCCCAATTTCTGTCACTTTGGGGCCTCGGATTTCGACAGCAATATGTGCATACAACTTGCATGTAAGATCATAAAACAATGAATATCATCATGAATCAATAACATGTTCAGATCTGAAATCATGGCACTCGGGCCCTAGTGACAAGCATTAAGCATAACAAGTTGCAACAATATCATAAAAGTACCAACAACGGATACTAGGCACTATGCCCTAACAATCTTATGGCTATTACATGAACAATCTCATCCAATCACTACCATCCCCTTCAGCCTACAGCGGGGATTTACTCACACATGGATGGGGGAAGCATGGATGGTCGATGGAGAGGCGTCGGTGGTGATGATGGCGATGATCTCCTCCAATTCCCCGTCCCGGCAGGGTGCCAGAACGGAGTTTCTGATCCCGAGATTGGGTTTCGCGATGGCGGCGGAGTTCTGGATGTCTTCTGGAAAATTGGTCGACCCCCCTGTGCGTTTTTAGGTCAAGGGCTTTAAGTAGTCCAGAGGGGAGCGTCGGGGGCTGGCCGAGGCGGCCTCACCATATGGCGGCGCGGCCATGGGCCCACCGCGCCGCCACGAGGTGTGCGCGCCTTGTTGCCCCCCTCCGTCACACCTTCTGGCTCCGTGGGTCTTCTGTAAAAATAGGCCCATTGCAATTATTTCCGGGGATTTTCCTGAAAGTTGATTTTCTGCACAAAAATAAGACACCAGGGCAATTCTGCTGAAAACAGCGTTAGTCCGCGTTAGTTGTATCCAAAATACACAAATTAGAGGCAAAACAATAGCAAAAGTGTTCGGGAAAGTAGATACGTTTTCGACGTATCAATGATCATTACCAAGGTGTGATGATCATAACATTGGTCTCCTAACTAATCACTGGTGAAATAGGTTCTCACTTACCATAAAGTGTTGGCTTGATAAAGTAGGGTTTAGCACTTAACTTGTATTTCTCATGGCAATAGTTAGTATTAATGACTTACCTCACTTGGATAGGGTTTAAATGATAACCTAGGTTCTAGTCAATGGATAGGGTTTAAATGATAACATATATGGATGATCCTCTCCTTTCTCTGAGGTTTAGTAGATTTAGATTTGGATGAACAATAATGGAATAGTAAAGGTTTGATAAAGAACTAATGTGAAGGTCCTTGACATGAGTTCAAATATTGTAGTTGAGAATATACCCTTAATTATTTTTGTTCTTTGGTTTATAGTGAATAAACATTCATGTGTTGTTTATTATAAAGCTTATCCCATTTGATCTAGCCCATATATCAAATAATCTCTATCAAAAACAAGGTTTTAGCAAAGATCACAGTGAAGTTTATAGCGCTTGACTTGATGATCTACTTCAATTCCACCAAGTCAAGTGAAACTTCAGTTACTGTGGCAAGTTTTATTTGAAAGCGCAAAAATTCCCTGGATTTTCTATGCATGAATGCAATGCACACTCTGGTGTTCTCTCATTTTGTAGCATCTAAACCTGGGATATTACAATGGAGTCAAATTGACCTTGGATTTTTGGAGCATCACTTTTTCATCGGGAGAAGCACCCTGGGCCCTGGTAGCACACTTGGAGAGGCCTGAGGGCCGAAAGAGGCCAGGTGGCGCGCCCAGTAAGGGAGGACGTGCCACCCCCTCTTTCAGTCGTCGATCATCCGATTGCCCTGATTCTTTGGCCCATCGACGTATTTTGCCCTAAAAACGACTATATATATGACCCCGAAGAGTTCTCGGGAGGAAAGCGCCGCACAAACAAAGAAACACGAAAACGGTGGCTGCTACAGAGAAGATTGGAAGGGGAAACTCCATCGGGATCACTGCAGGGGGATCTCCACCTTCTCCAACGTAGTCATCATCATCACCATGACCAAGAGGGAGTAGTCAACCTCTGGACTACGGGTTTGTGGAAGTAGCTTGATCTACTTCTCTCATGTTCTTCATAGTTCTTAGTGCCATATGAGCTGACTATCATGATTATGGTCATATTTGTAATACCTATGTGGTGGATCCTTATTCTATGATACCGTTTCATGAGATCTGATCATATTATATTGTGAGATGTATTGATAGATGCATATTATGTATCTCGTTCTTAAATATTTGTTCAAATCAAACATATGTGCAAGAGCGTGTGTGGGGTGATGTGTGTATTAGATGGAGTAACATGGTTTTAGTGATTGGATAGTGATAATATGTTCAAGATCTATTATGGCTTTGCCTTTCTTCCGCTACCTCACTAGGGATAAAGTGAATGCATGTGCTATGTTCATCACGTGATAGTAGTGGTGATCTTGTTTGTTCAAGGTAGCATATTTGATATTCAAACTTCATGTCAAAGTACTTATTGATATGCTCTGTTAATTCTTAATACAAGATTGATGAAGTTTCTCTCTTGTGGAGTATAAGAGAGGTGAGGTGTGTTGCATCGTCTCTATATTAGGACGTGACGCCCATATTAATTTTGATCTTACATATACTATTTTCTGCACCTTCATATCTCATTGATGAATTGCTATTTGTCCATCACAACTTGAAGAGAGATCAGTTAAGTGACATGAAACCTTGTGCTTGACACCACACGGTGGATTTGGGGACACAAGATTTTTATTTTACTTGCAGGATTTCTATAAGAAGGGAGAAGAGGATACTCTTTTGTCCAGTTTCCCGAGAGTTTGATATAAAACCTCGATTCACCCTTGTGGGAAAAATACTTTGCTGACACAACACTCTGCACTTGGAGTCCCAACGTCATCAATTACCGTGCATAATGGCATAAAAATTGGATCTTTAAACATTGTCTTGCTAGATAATAATGTTATATTTCAGACATGAGGCTCCAGATCACAACGAAGTTTGGAACTTCACTATACCTTGCAGCTTCCGAGCAAGTTCAACACTTGGCAATGCCTTTGAAGTATTTTTTCATCAAATTACTTGTAAAGAACTATATATTCATGTCAATTATGCACTTGAAGTAAAATATTACTTTTCCAATTATGAATATAACTATGTGGTAGGTGATGGAACTTTGGTTTGTGTTGATGGTGGAGATTCTATTGCAACTGGGAAAATGTTTAGAAGTGACTAACAATAAATGTCATCTAGTGATTCTTTCACCGTATATTACACGTTAACCATGAGATCTAGAGTGGAATGAAGGAGTTAGCTGGAACTTTTTCCTTTCGCATATCAACGGACTAGTAGAGTCGGGTTATGGTGCACTGCTAGTCTCGCAATTGGTTGGGATGTTGTAAATTCCATGGTCTTTAGGAGACCTGGTCTTGAGGAGACGTCTTGTGCTTCTAGTGTCTATGATGGATCACAATGTCTTGTCGAGGGTCAAGCACCCAAGATTGTAAGCGGCTAAATATGAGCCAACTTTGCAAAAGGATGGATACACGGGGTCATGGAGAAGGTCAGTGATTAACTTAAATCTTATACTGGGCCCCATACTAAAAAAGTATAGAAGGGAAAATATGCATGATTTTGCAACAAGGATAAGAATCTCTTGTGGAAAAAGTAGCCCACCTCCGTAGAGTGTATTGAACTATTGATTGTCATTCCTTGTTCTAGAAAAGAACTATGAACACAATAGTAAAGGAACTGCGTGAAGTTCTAGCTAGTCAAACGGTAAAGACTCATAGACATAGCTTTTCAGAAAAAAACTTTTGAAAAATATTTACAAAAACCTGCATTATCCTACAAATCTTTGGTCCATGGTTGTAGATAGTTCATCAAACACCTACTCATATTTAAATTGAGTTTGTTGAGTATGCTCGTACTCATCTGTTCATTCTATACATCTTGCTTAGACTTTGAGGACCATGGCGCGAATTACACGGAGGAAGCCGAAGGCAATGGCGATGTTTACTACAAGGAGCCAAACCTCTTGGGAGGAGGTGAAGGCATGGCCTATGACATAGCCTACAGAGCCGTGGAGAATGAGTTTGAGACCTAGAAACGCTTAGAGTAGTCCTAAATGAGCCGAGGAGACTACAACCTTAACTAAATAAGTTGTTGAGCTCCAATGATACTTGGTTTGCTACTTCCAATCTCATCAAGGTACGGATGAGAATATCGAATTCTTTGTACAATTTTGGCTTCTAATAATAACTACTTGATATTTGGACCCACAATGTTGTTATTGTAGTACTCTAAGGATGTAACATTTGTGAAATGGTACTTCCATAAGTGCTATGTCAGCTAATTATGTACTACAATATGCAGTGGTATGCTAGATCACCACACCAGTGCTCAACACAAATGTCCCCAAATAGCCGCATTCACCAACGAAACCCTTACCCTAACAAAAAAACATGCATGATTTGCGCCTCGAAGTTCACCTAATTAGGGGACCTTTCCGTATGCTAGAGCACGAGCTCCGTTAGGCTAGCGATGTGGAGCCACTGCTAGCGACTTTAACCTCGGAGAAGCGATGCGCTAGGTCCTTGCCTATCGCACGACAAAGAGTTGCGGTAACACCAGTGCATCTCGGTGCTGGCCGATTTTGGCTCACCTCGGCATGACCAAGACGGGAATGAACTGCCCTTTTCTAACTTGAGCTGATCAGGGGAGCCTTTCGATAAAAAAAGGGGACGGTCCATGTCCAGACATCCCTACTTCCACTGATGTAGGTTTGAAATCCCACTGAAAACTAGCTAATCGGGGGAGCCTTTCGTCAAAAAAATATTAATACAAAGTAAAAATGGTAACAAAAACGTACTTGGTACTTGACTAAGTACCGTGTCACGTCTTAATTTTAGTTGAACTTGAACCACTATATCTACAGTTGGAAGGGAACACGAGTCGATATGGCTAACGATAGTGCCAATACGTACCACCGCGTCACATTTGTTTCAATTTCAAAACCGTCTAAAATTGGAAGGAAACACGGTTCGAAATGCCGAGCGTGGGAACCCAGTCGATTTTCGATTTTCCTTCCAAAAAAAATTACAAACTCGCCGCTCGCTAGGGTTTACAAACTCTCCACTCGTATTTAAACCGGACTCGTAATTCGATTTTGTACCCAGCCCAGGCGTCTTCATCTTCTCGCTCGCTCGCTACTACCCCACACACAAACACAGTTTATATTTTTCGCACGCACACAATTCCGTCGCAGAAAGGAGGAAATTTTACTAGACCGAGCGGCCGAAGAGCCGTCGCTCTCTGCGTGTCCGTCCCTACTTCTCGAGGAAAACGAGGTGAGCCCCTCTCCCCTCCCTCCTCGCCCTCTCCGCTTCCGCGAAAAATTTGGGGGGTGAGTGACGCGTTCAAAACCGCTCCCGCGGTTCTCGGATGGTCCGGTCGCCGCCGCCGTCCGCCGCCGGAAGTGGGAGTTCCGTTGGGTTGGGTCGGGTTTCGGCACTTGGGAAAGAAAGAAAGAAAGAAAGAAAGGCGTCTTTTCCTAGAGGGAACAGAAACAAAAACAAGAGAGAGGCGTCTTTGAGCATCCGGGCAAATCGGCGGCGGCTTCCAGGGGGTTCGCGGATCAATGGCGATTGCGTAGGCTCCGGCGCCGCGGCTTTCGGTGGGTGTCTGCACTTCAATCTGGGAGTTTTGGTTCGGTTCTTGGTTGGTTGCCGCGACGATTCCCTGTCCCTGGCGGGCGGAAACCCCCTCTGCTGCGCGAGACTTCTCTACACACGGATTGGAATCCCTGTTTTCCTCTCCGTTTGGAGCAGCGCGCATTTGCCGTCTTTTTGTGCCGTGGGTACTAGATTTTTGGGGATTGGGGAATAATACTTGATCAAGTTCGTCCTGGTCTCTTAGTTCGCTGTATTTAGGTAGAATCTCGCCGTGATGATTGGAAACTGTAGTCCTCATTAGTATTGATTACTGTATTTAGCATTGCTTGAACATGATTACTGTTTACATTTAGTTTATTTATGATTGATTGATAGTGCTTGGTGCAAGGTTCCAGATTAAGTATGAGCTTTAAGAACAATTAAGCGGCTATTAACTCGCCCCGATGGCGCGAACTTGAAATGCTGCACCTTTTGTGTGTTGTGAGTTGTTGAGGACATTGGTTCATCAACTCTGCCATGGTGTGGTGTTTTTGTATCTAGCTAGAATCTTTCTAGGATGATTGCAGAGTATGCTTCGTTTAGTATGGCTTTAATATGATCAATGTTTAGATTTCTGTTATGATTGAAAGTAGTTCAGTTTGGCCTAGGGGTTCAAAGCCACAGATCAGGTATTAACTCTAGGAACAATAGGCGGTCATTAACTCACTCGATGGCGTGAAATGTGGCTTCTTTAGGAGTGTTCGTTTAATTTTGTACAGTACACAACCTGGGGAAGTGTTGAAACCTGGTAGTGTACCATGCATTGTGGAGTTTCATGTGAATATTCGGTTTGGCGGGATCAAGAAGACCGCACGTGTGGTGTTATGAAACATTTCATGCAATTCAATGATGGTCGTAGTATTTGCTTGTTTTCCTCCGAAGACTCATGAATTCAACTGTTGAGACATTATTGCAGTTTTACAGATGATAATTAAAACCCAAACAGAAATGCTAATGCTGTGGAGTCTCTTGTGCTAGTAATACTCTACTTTGCTGGTTTTGGAATGTGTGCAGGGCTGGTAATATTTTCCTTAAATACGAAAAATTATGCGCATATTGGATTTGGCCCTACTGAAACAAATGCATACTCAGTAATTCTGTATATTCGCCAAAGACCTTACTGTTTGGAAATGTAGTAGTGAACAAATTGAATTTTCTAGTAGCATATTGAATTCCTTTAGGCATAGATTTTGGTGTGTTAGTAGTGCCCTTGTTTTCTTCTTTTGGTATGCTGCTGTATGCAATCATGCGTCATTTCTGTTCGCTTTTGCTCAATTAAATGTGTATTGTATGAATATGGATTTGGCACCATTGAGAGGAGTGCACATGTAGTGTACCCAACATTTTGTGCAGTCCCTCAAAGAATTATATGAAAATGTGGTATGCTGGTAGCTAAGTGCAATACTTACTTGAATGTTGTGAATGTTTGCTGAAACAAGGCTGACAAACTTATCTACAGATATGGAGTGCAACAGAGATGATGCAATCAGATCAAAGGAGGTTGCTGAAAGGAAGTTCAAGGAGAACGATTTTGCGGGTGCGAAGAAGTTTGCCTTGAAAGCAAAGGCTCTTTTCGAGCTTGAGGGCATTGATCAGATGATTCTAGCCTTGGATGTCCACCTAAAGGCGCAGACCAAGTTTGAAGGGGAGCATGACTGGTATGGCATCCTAGAAGTATCAACCTTCGCTGATGAGGAGACTATCAAGAAGCAGTACAAGAAGCTGGCCTTACAAACTCATCCTGACAAGAACAGATTCATTGGTGCTGATGGTGCTTTCAAGCTCATATCAGATGCTTGGAATGCCTTGTCTGACAAAAACAAGAGGATACTTCATGATCACAGAAGGCATATGAGCTCTGTAGGAGTCCATCAGAATAACTCGCAAGCAAATGTTCAGAGCACTTCCAGTTCCTCTATGCCAAGTATGAATGGCTTCTGCAGACAAAATACTGGTCCAGCCTCACCTGCCTATGTGCCGTGCCATAATATTCCAATGGCAAGCACATTTTGGACATTCTGCAACTCTTGTGGCATGAGCTTCCAGTATCCAAGCAAATACTTCAAAGTTTTTATGAAGTGTCCAGTTTGCCCTAACGTGTTTGAGGCTGTAGAAGTTCCTCCTCCACCAACTCCAATTTATGCTAATGAACCGAGGACAATGGATACTAGTACTAGTATGGGTGGTGCAGCAGTTCCAGATAGGGCAATGCCAAGAAAAGGAGTGGCTAGTGGCAGCCAAAATCGTGATCCTATGCTGCAGCGGTGTTCTTCAACCAAATCTGCAGCCCGTGTGCACACTTCTTCACATAAAGTGCAACAGACACATGGTACTGTTCCAGGTCCTTCCTTTGGGTCATCAGTTCCGGCAACCAGTGTCCTTAAAAGAAGAGTTGCAGAAGCAAAGGGTAAGGAAGCTGCAAAGAAGAGGTACAAGAAAGTGGTGTCACAATCAACAAGCTCTGGCCTTGATGGTGACTCATGTTCACAGACACACCCAGCAAAAAGAAAGGCTCGTTCCACTGATCGGGCATCAGGAACCAAGAGACGCAAGGAGATTTCTAATTGTCTCAACGATGAAGCTGTCGGAACCAGTCTCATTAAGGGGATCGAGCAGTTGGATATGCGAGGCATACTAATCGACAAGATGAAACTCCAATATCGGGACAAATTGGAGGAGTTCAACAGGAGGAAGGCTAATGTGGAGAAGCAACAAAATAAGCAAACTAGTGAGAAAATAAAGCAAGGGGTTGGATGTAGCACAGCAGTTGATACCAAGAAATTAAAGAGGACACAAAGCAGTAACTCAGTCCATCCAGAAGAAGATAATGGGAAAGGGCTGGCTTGCAAAAGAGTAGTTTTGGAAGGAAAGGAGAAGGCACAGAACAGCAAATGCGCTGGTTCTGGAGAATTGGAGTCACGGGAGTGGAAGAAACCTGAAATACGTTTTGTGTACACCAGAAGAAGCCGTGAGGAACAAGAACCATCTCCTGATGAAATGCTTGTCCCTGATGCAGATTTCCGCAGCTTTGGTGATCATCCCGCAAGCTCTTTCCAGAAGGATCAAGTGTGGGCCACATACGATGAAGAAGATGGCATGCCTCGCTACTATGCTCTGATCCGTAAAGTGCACTCCTCACACCCTTTCAATGTTAGACTTGCATTCCTCAAAGCGGATGACTGCGATGAGTTTGGAAATTCAGATTGGCTCTCATGTGGATACTCCAAGACCTGTGGCGATTTCAGGCCTGGTGCGTCCAAAGATATTGACCAGCTGAATACATTCTCTCATGTTGTCGCATGGGAGAAAGGTCCAGGTAGAATCATGAGAATTTTTCCCAAGAAAGGTGATATCTGGGCCCTGTACCAGAACTGGTCTGCTGACTGGGATGAACTCACACCTGACGAAACAATGTACAAGTATGAGTTGGTGCAGGTTCTTGACAGCTACAGCCCAGGTGAAGGCATTTCTGTTATGCCTATAGAGAAAGTCCCTGGTTTTGTGTCAGTGTTCAAGCCACTTGTGGACCCAACAAAGAGCAGGAGGATTCCAAACGAGGAGATGTTGCGGTTTTCACACCAGGTGCCATTTCATGTCCTTACTGGTGAAGAAGCTGACAACTCTCCTAAGGGGTGCTATGAACTGGATCCAGGCTCAACACCAAAGGAACTTCTCCACAAGTAGTTCCAGTCCGATGATGCCTTCTAAGCTTGCTCTGTAGTCCGCTTCACCAGAATATTTTCTTTTTCACTTCTTTCAACCTGGTGTTTTGTTGGGTGGTGCGGTTTCTCTAGAACTGTACCATATATACCCTGGTCGTGCTTTTGACCTGTAGATATAGTCCCCAAGTATACCCCCATGTTGTGTCATGTAGCAGCATCCTTGTTAAGGGTAAACATACCTGGGATTTTGAAGAATGAAATATACCTGGGTTAGAGTCTACTGTCTCACTCAACTCTCTGATTATGCCTGCAGTGCTTAGCTATATGATATTTCACTGTTTCTTTATGGTTGCAGCCAAAGCAGTAGATGTTAAGAATGTAGTTAAGATTTTGCTGTGCATGGGTGCTGGTCATAGTTGCCACAAAAGGTTGCTGTGGTGCTCTTGGAATGCACAAATTCATCTGGGCACGTCTATTGTCTCAGCTTCCAGGTAATGCATTTTGTTTTATTGCCACTCGAGTCATTTAGTTTTGGTGAGGCAAACTTGTTAACTTGTGAAAAATCTGTGCATCTCTTGAGCTATATTGATCAAACTGGATTATGATTAAAAAAATGACTTGGATTTCTCGAACTCCGATCCAGCACCTCTAGACAACTTCTACATACTTTAATGTTGGTACTGCAGAGACTATTCTGTTTAGGTTTTTTCATCGAAAGTGCTTAATTTAGCATAGACGTTTGAGCAGCAGATCACATATATGGTGGGTATTCACAATATGATGTCTTGCGCACGCAATTACTTACATATCATCATCATTTAGTTTTGACTTTGCATGATCTGTTAATGTGTCATGCTTGCGTTATGAGCACGCGGCAACGTACTCTGCGTTAGCAAATTTTGGTTCAAATTCAAGTGAGCTGAAGGCTTCCAATGGTGCTAACATTTGTGTGTGAACCCAGACTGTTGCTCAAAGTTCAGATTCTAGCACCCAATTAATACTGAAAATTCTATGATGATTGTGATATCTGTTCAGACTTGTATATTTATATATATCTATATATGTGAAGTTCCAAATAATTTATTGCACATGTGGAAAAATAAAATGTGCAAATGGATGAAAAGATGTAACTTGTGTTTGTGTAGAATTTTATACAGAAGTCAGTGCTTTCTTGTATCTTATCAGATTCAATCCGTATATACTGGTGTTTTATACTCATGTTGTGATTTGTATCAGCATCCTCTGAAGGGATAAACAAACCTGGGTCAAAGTATACTGAATACTCTGAATATACATGCTGGTCTGGTAATATCCTTATTTATTTTTAGTATCCTCTTATTGAGTAGTTGTGTTATGTAGCAGCATCCTTGTTAAGCTTAAACATATCTGGAACTTTGAAGAATGAAATATACCGGGTATCCCATGCGTTATGTAGCAGTATCCATGTTAAGGGAAACATACCCAGAATTTTGAAGAATGAAATATATCCGGGTTAAAGTCTACTCTCGGCTTGCCACAAAAAGGTTGCTGTGGTGCCTCATGGAATGGACAAATTGTTCTGGGCACTTCTAGTGTCTCGGTTTTCAGGTAAAACATTTTGCTTTACTGCCATTCTGTGCATCTCTTTAGCTTTATTGATCAAATTGGATTACAAGAAATGATTTAGGATTCTAGAACTCTGATCTGGAACCTCGATGCACCTTTTTAAATGTTTTCTTTAGTGTTGGTGTTGTAGACATGATTCTCTTTAGGCTTTTACAAGTATGGATGTTCCCTCCAACAGCTATATTAAAAAATTGATATTTGGAGATTTTTCATCAAAGTGCTTATTTACCATAGACGTTTAAGCAGCATACATATATGGGGAGTATTCACAGTATGATGTCTTGTGCGCAATTATGTACATACCATGGTCATTTAGTTCTTACTGCGAATGACACGTTGATGTGTCATGCTAGTGTTATGAGCATACGCCAACTACTTTGCCTTAGCAAATTTTGGTTTAAATTTAAGTGAGCTGAAGGGTGGAGTGAACGTTACTTGTGTGACCTCACATTGGGTATCTACCATCCTATTTCTACCATGCTACTATTTTGTCTTTTCTCCTTTGCTAATTAAAAAGGAAGTGAACCTGTGACAATCCTAAGGAGAAATCATATATGAGTGGTGTCCATTGCAAAATGCAATTAATTCGGCCAAATAACAAGTGGAAGCTCAAAGAAGTATTTAAAATTCTAAGAAAACAATGTAATTGCTCCATGTGTCCCCTGTGATTTAGTTGATCTGCGAACCACAGGAGGGAACATAATTGAAGTTACAAACCCAACCCTGCAGTGCATATTTCGCACATGCACATTCTACTTTGTGCGTCACACATGTAGAGATGCGCACCTGCACCGCTAGGTGGCCAAGGAAGTCGGTGGGGGTGGCTTCCGGTGTTGCTTACATTTGTGTGTGAACTCTGACTTCCGTTGTTGCTAAAGTTTGTGTGTGAACTCAGACTTCCGTTGTTGCTATTGATGCTCAAACTTCAGGCTCTATCTAACAACCAGTTAATGCTGAATATTTAGGTATGACAATTGTCATGTCTGCTCAGACTTGTATATAACTATATGTGAAGTCCCTAAAACAATTAGTGTGCATATAGAAACAGAAAAATGCTAATGGATGAAAATATGCAAATTCGTGTAGAGTTTAATACATGAAGTGAATGTTTTCTCATGCCTTACTTGGTTCTATATGTATATGACAATGTGGTTTATATTATACCGCTGATTTAGTGATTTGTAGCAGCATACTCTCATGGGATAAACGCTATGCATCGGTCAAAGTGTACTGAACACTTCAGTATACCTGCTGGGCTGGTGATATCTTTGGTTCTTTTCAGTAGCAGGTATCCCATACTGTGTTCTGCGGGCTGTTTCTGTGATGTTCTTCAAAATGGACTGGGTAGTCCTCATGATTTTTCAGGTGAAGCATTTGTCTGACCGCCACTCCCAAGTTATTGACATATTGTGAGATTGTTAATTTAATTCGAGAATATTGTTTGTGCTCAGTTACACCTGTGGTTAGTCTGGTTCCATTTCAGTTGGTGCCTAGGTGTCTATGCAATGATCCACTTCCTAAAATTATAAGAATCGCCTGAATGCCTGATTGATTTCCTTTGCACCCATATGATTTGCTTTCTAGAGCATTGAACTTCCATTGGGGACACACATATCGTCAGTTTGACTATGCTGTGAACACTAGAATGCAGACCGCTCGCTGCTCCAGATATCCTTTGTGCAAGGGTGTCATGTTGAAGGCGAAATATGTCCCAGATTTAATGTGGATGTTCCTTTTCCCTATTTATCCTATATTCCTTGTATGTACAGGTCAAATTCAGCTTTTGACCTGTTTATTTGCTACCCATGTATACCCACTTGTTGTGTTATGTAGCAGCATCTTTGGTAAGGTTAAAAACGACTAGGATTTTGAAGAATGAAATATACCTGGGTTTTAGTCTACTCTCTTTTGCAGGAGAAATGTACCTAACCATCTGAATATACGCCTTCTGTGCTTAGCTACATGTCATTTCACTGTTTCATTATGTTGCAGCCAAAGCAGCAAATGTTAAGAATGTAGTTGGTATGTTGCTGTGCATGGATTGCTGGTCGTTGCCACAAAAAGGTACGAGTTGATGTGGTGCCTCTTGGAATGGACAAATTGATCTGGACACTTCTGTGTCTCAGCTTTGAGGTAAATCATTTTGTTTTACTTACAGTCACTTAGCTTTATTATACCTCTTAAACACGTTATTTTGTGAAAAATTTGTTGCACCTGTGAAAGTTATGTGCATCTCTTTAGTTTTTTGGACCAATATAAGAAATGATTTGCAAAATTTACACTACGTTAAAAACCTTAGCATAGGTAATCCGTGGCGAAGCACGGGCATTCAACTAGTGATTTAGGTTTCTAGACCTCTGGTCTGGCACCTGTGCATAACTTTCTACATATTTTAATATTGATTTTGCAGAGATGATTCTGTTTAGGTTTCTGCATACAGTGGTATGGGTATTCCCTCCAACAGTTTATTTAAAATCTATATTTGGAAAATTTTCACTGGAGGTGCTTAATGTAGCGTAGACGTTTCAGCAGTATACATATATGGTGAGTATTTACAGTATAATGTCCTGCGTGCAATTACTTACATACTGTGATCATTTAGTTTTGACTGAATGATATGTTAACGTGCCATGGTAGTGTTATGAGCATTCGACAATGTACTCTGTGTTACTACTTACTAGCATTTGTGTGTGAACTCTTCCGATGTTAATAACTTTCATGAGTGAACTCAGACTGGTGTTCAGAGTTCAAATTCTAACACTCCGTTAACACTGAAAACTCGGGTATGATAATTCATAATTGTGATGTCTGTTCAGACTTGTACTCCATAGTCCATATAACTATATGTGAAGTCACAACATATATTATTGCACATTTAAGAAAATAGACATGAGGATGTGTGAAAAGATATATAACTGATTTAGAGAATACATGAAGATGATGTTTTCTCAGGTATTATCAATTCATGGTTCAGTACATGAAATCATACTAAGGGACAAACATCTCTTTGTCAAACTATACTGAACACTTTGAATATACCTGCTGGGCTGGTGATATTCTGCAGGCTATTTCTGCGATGCTCGTTTAATGGAAAAAAGAATGATCTGGGCAGTTCTCATGAGCTTTCAGGTAAAGCATCTGTCTCTGTCTGACCGCTGCTGCAAGTCATTGAGCTTTTCAAGTAAATCTTTTTGTTGCGCCTGATGAAATCGTGCGCAATGTTTATTTGCTTTGGTGACAGTTTTGGCGCATAGGTAGACCATTAAACTCGTGGTTACTCTGGGCCCATTCTAGTCGTTAACTACATTTTTCAGATATGATCCACTTCCTAAAATCAAACAAATAGCCTGAATGCAACTTCCTTTGCACCTAGATGATTACTTTCGGGAATGAATTTGGGACATGCATATCTTCAATTTGGCCAAGCTAGATCTCAACACCAGGGTGCAGATTGCTCGCAGCTCCTGATACCTTAGGCGAGGGTGTCATGTCTCCCAGTGGTGAATGTTTCTTCTTCAGTGCACCACAACATCAAAGTCTGGTATGTCTTACGCTTGGCACTGTGTTCAGTTGCAACTGGGATTTTTATCACGGGCACGCGAAAAGCGTGCCAAATCTTTATAGAAGGCAACTGGGATTTTCATCAGTTGCAAGTGGGAATGCAACTAAGAAAGATTAGCACCCTTAAAATTATCATGCCAGCATCTGCTGGACTATCTCCATGCATCAGGCAACCTGACACAAATTGGCAACCCAAGTAATGGTAACAAATCCTATCTTCATACACATCAGTATTAGCACATCACAGTTAAAAGTAACTCAAACAAATGAACATAGCCTATAGGGGAGCATCAGCCAATCCCCAGTTTTTATTGTAGAGAGTAGACTCAATTTTGGAGATGACCCAATATTCAGAAATATTACATACTGGAGATGAGAAAATATCGGAGCAAACAACGCAACATATGCCTGCTCTTCAGCCTTTGACCAGTGACCTTAACAGACTAGGTACGACGACTTGATCAGTTGCCATTGCACTGAGCCAAATTCATGCAGGTGCTAAAACGGATAATAACCAAACAGTTCCATTGCTTAACAGACTAGGTACGACGACTTGATCAGTTGCCATTGCACTGAGCCAAATTCATGCAGGTGGTAAAACGGATAATAACCAAACAGTTCCATTGCTTCAGCAAGTCACGTAACCAACCACTTTGACAAGAATTTATACATAACAGATAACCTTACATCAAGCTTGCAACATGGAAATAAACATATAACAAAATGGCAGCATTAACCTTTGCCAGAATCTGTCAGGGCACGGCAGAGGGGCACGGACTGAATGCTGTGCCACATGCAATCCACTGTTTCTTGCGGCTGCAAGGGAGCATGCAATCAGGAACCTTCTGCCATTCCTTGCTCAGAAGGTCGTATACGACGAGGCGGTTCATCCGCTTCGCCTTCAAGGAGAGCATGAGCAAACCGCTGTTGCCCAGGCAAGTCATCCTCATGTGCTTACCGTAGAACTCTAAGCACCAGACATTTGGCATTCTGTCCACCTCCTTCCACAGGAGAGTCATCCTCTGCAGCTCCCATATGCAGACGCAGGCTGCTGCGTTCTTGCACACCAGGCCCACGAGCATGATCCTTCCCTGGAACTCGGCAAGTGTGTAATCACTCAGATGCAGCGGCAGTGGGATGATGAACTGGGTCCAAATCCCGGTGCTTACATCATATGACAAAACACCCTCTGGTTCTGAACACATGAAGTATAGCGTGCTGCCAACTGCCACAGGCTGTGACCTGAAATTTAGAGCAAGTGGAAGCTTGATGCTCGGGGGAAAATCACCAGGCCTTGACCACATATTCTGCATAGAGTCATAGACTTCATGGTTCCCATCATTTGGTAACCACATCACTTTGTAACCCTCGACAGAAGTTGCTCCATTCAGCACCATCCCTACTGATACTCTTGACCATGCCTGAACTGACCTGGGTGGAATTTCCTTCAGTGATTGCGTAAGAGGGTTGCATATGTAGAAATTCTTGTGGCTAAGATCCAATAAGCAGACAAGGCCACCTGCAGATGCCACTGGAATTACTATCTTAGCAGGAGCGAGGGGAGCAGAAGGGTGGTGCCACTTCTTCAGTGAAGGGTCATACATCGCTACATTGTTGCAGGCATTCTCGTGTGTGATTGTATAGAACCATGGTATTCCATGAGGAACTTCAGAGTACTGCTGAGAGAAATTGTCTGAACCGACCAGAGAACACCACTTCCGGCAAACAGTGCGGAATCGAAATATTGCAGCAACTGGAAGCCTTGCTATGACAGTTTCAAAAAGGTCTTCAGGGAACTCTCTCCAAACATCCAGATTCATTGGTTCAGGTGTGTTCAACACGGATGCTTTCTCACGGTTTCTGTCTCTGCGTGGTCGCTTGCGAGAAGGAGATTGGTTAGCTTCCATGATCTTCAATAATTCTGAGTTGTATCCTGTCCTTCCTCCACAGTAATCATCCTTGATCGAACCGTGCTCAAAGTCAAGTAAATACCACCTGTAAGATATCAAATAAGCCCAGTTAATCAAAGGAAATAAGATATCCATGTTCATTCTGGTATACAAAATCTGGAAAGGATAGCAACAAGAACTTTTGACTACACAGGAAAAGGAGATGAGATGATTGACAGTTTTGTGTAGGACGTAAGTTATGACTTTGCTTTTGTAAGAAGTGCTTCACAACTGTGTCCACAGGTTTGTCAAATCAGGAACACAGGTACTACTAAGCAGTTGCCATTATATATTAGTACTTGCTATGTCATGTGGTAATTACATAAGAGGTACCCTGATGGAATAAAGCGATTTGTGTTTCTAGCAAATAGCAGGCAACAATGTTTCTAGAGAGGAACTTGATACCTGTAACCTGTGTAGTCTAGACTCTCTAGACAAGGAAAGCAATGTGAATATGTGCACAGACTTTGAACGATCACACAAAACTCTATTATTGCCAAAATGGAGTATACCTGTTTATTGTTATAGTTACACCAACTTACTGAGCACAACAAGCAAATAACGCAGCGTTTTATCAATAGGATTGTCAGTTGAAGTATAGAAAGATCCAGACTTACCAAGCAAATGCATCTGTTTATTCCTAAAATAAACAGCTCATGTATTCGACATAGAATCCCCAAACTCTGAAGCACAGGAGTGAAGTGACGAATAAGAACAGACCATTACGTTCACTAGTCTGTGTACTGGTATACACAAGGTAGATGCCACAAGAGCTTGGAATGGGGCACCTTAGCATAGGTGATGAATCAGCGGTGAATCCTTTTTCTTCACTAGTTTAGGCTTGCAACTAGTATTGACATGGACGCCGTCAAAATAACCACCGTTTTCATTTTGTCGCCTGTTTCCTCGCCTAAAAAACTAAGGAGTAGTACAAAGTACAAACGGCGCGCCTCCAAGAGTCAACTTAATTAGGATATCTTAAGAGTGGCATCACATGCTCTAAAATAATAACCTCTACATTGTTTGTTTTCCACGATCCATCATCCATGGATAGGTGTGAACAATCTAATCTCTATGCCTCGTGGCTTAGCCAGTTGTCAAACACTATCTTGGGTAAAATATTACTACTACTCTATTATCGACAATCAATTGTGTGCATGACGCCACAGGCACAGAATGCGCAACAGCAAAGTGATGAATACGCACGCATAAATTTAGTCGCTCTAGTCCCTACAGGCAAGGCAGATACCACGAGAGCTTGGATTTGGGTAGCTGTAATCAAGTACTAGCCATGTTTCCTTTTTCTTTCTTTGCTAGTTAATGTTTTCACCGTTTTCACTTTGACTCGGACACCGCCAAAATAATAGTCACCGTTTTCAGTTTTCGTCGCCTGGTTCCTAGCCTAAAGCTAAAGAGGAGGAGTAATGTCGAAACTACAAACGGCGCGGCTCCAAAAGTCAACTTAATTAGTAGGATATATCTTATTATTAAGAGCGGCATCGCGTGCTCTAAAATAACCTGGACGTCGCCCGCTTTCCAGGATCCATGGATACGCGTGAGCAATCTCGTCCTGTGCTTTGCGGCTCGGGGCGGTGTCAAACGCTAACCGGCTAAAATATTGATAGTGCTAGCATATTATCGACAAACGATTACGGGGGTCGAGGGGCAGAAACGAAAACCAAGCGAGAATTGCGGGCGACGCCACAGGCGCGGAACTCTTCCATTTCCCCGTGACGCACGCCACCGCCCGCGCCTCGAACTAATCCTCTTCCTGAGAGGCTGAGACCAAATCGAGCGGCGCGGTGAAGCAAACCTGAGTTGCTGCAGGGAGGCCAAGCAACAGCAGCAGCAAGCAGACAGACTATCTAAGCACGTCGAACGGAGGGTTCGCGCGACCTAATTTCCCACCGCCGAAGCGCGCCCCGCCCACGGCGGAGCAGGAAACAGGAAACAGAGGACGAAATTCCACCGGCGCGGTAGAGCAGATCCGTGTGAATCGACGGAAGGAGCGAGAGAGCGACGGGCGGAAGAGGAGGGGAAAGCCAGGGGGAAGGGGATTAGGGGGAGGAGAGGAGAAGGGGGTTGCCTGGGTATGGGGCCGTGGGCGTGGCCGTGAACGGCGCCGTAGAGGTCCCAGAGCTCCTGCACCTGGCCGACCAGCTGCCGCAGCGCCGCCACCTCCCCCATCCTCCTCCGCCGCCACCGCCTTCGTCGCGGCCGCCCGCCCGCGGGAGGCTGCCTGCCTGCCTGGCTCTGCGCGTCTGTGCGTGTCCCTCCTCCCCCCTCCTTTTCTGGAGGGCTTGGCTTGGCTTGGCTCGCCGCTTTTCTCCCTGCCTGTCTGCCTAAATGCCCGCTGCAGCCGTGTGAGACCCAGCGTGCGTGTGAGGTGTGACTCGCCCGGCTCGTGCGCGTCCGCTGGCTGGGATATATGGTGCGCGCGCGGCCGTGCGTCGCGTGTGCCGCGACTTTGCGAGATTTCCCTATTCGATCAGCTCGATCGACAGTGTGGTGGTGCTACGGTTGGTTGGTCGGACTGCGTTGCTTTCCTGTTTGCGTTGCTTGTCGCATGGTATGTGTGTGCGGTGCGGGTTAAGTAAGCATAATTGACCTAGTTGGGAAATTTGATAATGGACCTCCTATGGATGTGCAAAATATGGAAAATACCCCAGGCAAGGTACAACCGCCAAAGAGGACAAGGAAGGGAGATGTTTCAAGTGAAAATGGAGTTCTAACAAACACATTATCGGCGGCCTCCGGGATGGAGGTTGTCCGGGAGCAATGAAATTGTTAAGTTGGAATTGTCGTGGCCTCAAAAAGGCTGCGGCAATTAGGGGCCTGCTCGATGTTATTAGTAGACGGAGCCCCGACATTGTTTTTATGTTGGAAACTCATCTTGAATTATTTCCAGCATAGATGCTTAGGAGACAATTGCGTATGGATTTCAAAGAAGTGGTTGCTAGTGATGGGAGAAGTGGGGGTCTGATTATTTATTGGAAGAAAGAGGTTGTGTTGTCTGTGAGGGATAAAACTGAGAACTTCATAGACGTGACGATTGGGGTTGGACAAGATAATATATGGCGGTTTACTGGCATGTATGGCGAGCCTAGGTGGGAAAATAAACACTTAACGTGACAGAGGTTAAGAGACTTGAGTCTGATTTCTGATATGCCATGGTTAGTGATGGGAGACCTGAATGATATTCTAACTGTATGCAAGCATTCAGGGATGCGATTGATGACTGTAATCTGATGGACATGGGATATACTGGAGATAAATTCACTTGGCAGCGTGGCAATATTAGAGAGAGGCTGGACCTGGCTCTGGCTAATGAGGCATGGAATGATAAATTCCCTGACGCATGCCTTCATCATCTAGACTATTACAGATCGGATCATAGACCGATTTTGATGTGCTTTGAAGAACCAGTGGTGGAGGAAAATCGGGGGCCTCCTGTTTTGCGCTTTGAAGCGCGGTGGTTAAAGGAGAAGAATTTTATGGATATTGTGCAAGGTGCTTGGAATTTAAGTGATCCGCTGGATATGAATCTACCATTGGCATGAAAGCTGGCGAAAGTTCATGATCAACTTCATAGATGGGACAGGTCTGTTTTGAAAAGGAATAAAAATACTCTGAGGAAAACACAACGCGAGCTCGAAAATGTAGTGCGCCAGTCGATGTCCCCAGAGAACCTAGCTCGCCAGAAGGAGTTAGCGGAGGAAATTGAAACACTCCTTGAAATGGAGGAGATGCATTGGGCTCAGAGGAGTAGAGTTGATTGGTTGAAATATGGTGATCGTAATACAAATTATTTTCATAATGCTGCTTCTGCTAGGAGGAAGAAAAATCGGATTACGAAGCTCATTGACGATAATGGGAATCATATAGAGGGAACAACATACCTAAACCCCCTTATCTCTGATTATTTTGCAGGTTTGTTTACTACTGAGGTAGATGAGGTGGACCCTATTTTATTATCTAGAGTGATTCCGAAGGTGACTGAACAAATGAACAATGGTCTGATTGCTGATTATACACCTGAGGATGTAAAGAAGGCCCTTTTTTCCATTGGTGATACAAAAGCACCTGGGACGGATGGATTGCATGCACTCTTCTTTAAAAAATGCTGGGGTATTCTTGGGGATTCAATTGTAAAAGAAGTCCTGGAGGCTATAAATAACAAGGTGATACCTGAGGGTTGGAATGATACAGTAATAGTCCTAATTCCGAAAGTGGACTCCTCGGAGAAAATATCCCAATTCAGACCAATAAGCCTATGCAATGTTCTATACAAGGTAATATCAAAAATGATTGCCCTGAGGTTAAAGGTTATTTTGGATGAAGTTATTTCTAATGTTCAAAGTGCTTTTGTCCCTGGTCGGTTAATTACTGATAATATCTTAATTGCTTATGAAAGTATGCATTGTATTAAAAACAAAAAGACAGGGAAGAAGGGTTATTGTGCAGGTAAGTTGGATATGCATAAAGCATATGATCGAGTCGAGTGGATTTTCCTTGAGAGGATGATGCTAAGGCTGGGGTTTCACCATGATTTTTTCGGTCTCATCATGGCTTGTATCAGGTCGGTCAAGTATAAGGTGAGGTATAATGATCAAGAGACAGATGGTTTTATTCCCAGCAGGGGCCTCCCTCGGGGGGATCCGTTGTCTCCTTATTTATTCCTGTTATGTGCAGAAGGTCTTTCTAGTTTACTGGCTCATAAAGAGGAGGTTCGTGGCACCGTCAGTATCTCATTTACTTTTTGCTGATGATTCCCTAATTCTTATGCGGGCAGACATGACTAATGCAACCTCATCGAGACAAGTACTAGAAGAGTATTGTGCAAGTTCAGGACATATGGTAAGTGAGGCAAAATGCAGTATATATTTTAGCCCTAATGTTGATGTGGGTACAAGGGCAGATATATACATAACTGAATATTATGACAGAGGCAATAGCTGAAAAGTATCTGGGTCTACCATCTATGATTGGCCTGGACAAAAGTGAAAGTTTTTTGTATCTTCTTGAAAGAATTATTGAGAGGCTGAAAGGTTGGAAGGAAAAAAAATTGTCACTCGGCGGTAAGGAAATATTACTCAAGGCAATTATTCAATCAATTCCAGTTTATGCTATGGGATTCTTTAAAATACCAAAAAACTTATGCAAAGAGATGAATGATGCAATGTCCGCCTTTTGGTGGGGAGATACACAAGAACAGAAGAAACTCCATTGGTTTGCGTGGTGGCGAATGTGTATCCCGAAGAAAATTGGAGGAATGGGTTTTAGAGATCTTTATTCTTTCAACTTGGCTATGTTAGCTAAGCAGGTCTGGCGACTGGTTGTTAACCGTGACTCATTGTGCGCCCAAGTATTGAAGGCGAAATATTATCATCCGCATGGTGTTATCCTAAAAGCAGGTCCTAAACAGGGGTCCTCCTATTCTTGGCAAAGTATTGTTGCTGGGTTACATACTTTCAAGCGTGGACATATATGGAGAGTGGGCAATGAAAGTAAAATAAATATATGGGAGGATCACTGGATTTCAGATAATAAATCAAGGAAAGTTCTTTCAAGGAGGGGTCAAAGCATTCTCCGAACTGTTGATGAATTAATAAACCCTATTACTGGTGAGTGGGATGAAGAATTGATTAGGGAGAACCTGCTTGCTATTGATGCTGAGAAGATATTGCGGATTCCGCTCAGCGACGCTATGTCTGAGGATTTCATTGCATGGAATAATACAAAAACATATTCCTTTACAGTCCGGTCGGCTTACTACACTGAGTGAGATCACCAATTTGGGAATAAGATCCGTAGACAAGATGGACAAGGAGCTGCTTCCGATAATCCAGTATGGAAACAGGTTTGGGACTTGGCACTACCAAATAAAATCAGAATATTTCATGTGGCGATCTTTGCATGGAGTGGTACCTGGACGATGCTCGATCCTAGCCGACAAACATATAAAAGTAAATAGCCGACAAACATATAAAAGTGAATCCAGAGTGTCCTGTATGTAGGAGAGGAGCGGAGGATATGCGACATCTCCTATTTACCTGTGATCGCGCTAATGAGGTTTGGAGTACAATGGGGTTGTCTGATTATATTAAGCAAGCTGCAATTGGTGAACGGTCGGGGTCCACTATTCTTGAGGATTTACTCTGTCGACAAGCCAGAAAATCACAAATTTTGGGTAATCTGCAAATTAAAGAAACCATCGCTGTTACTTGTTGGTATCTATGGTGGCAAAGAAGAGAAATAGTGGAGGGGGAGAAAGTTGCAGGAATCAGATAATCGGCGTTCGCAATTCAAGCACTAACATCTAATGTTATCCCTGCAGCTTCATCATCTTGTATGGTGCGGGACATCTCATGGAGTAAGCCTCCTCGCGGAACATATAAGTTGAATGTTGATGCAAATTTCCACTCTAATGGTAGAGGTGTTGCCGGGGTGGTGCTGAGAAATGACCGAGGGGAGGCTATCGCCGGGCTTGCATGCCCATTATCGCATGTACACGATGCCACGACAGCTGAAGCCCTAGCTCTATTCAAAGGGCTGGTTTTTCTACTGGATATAAGTGTCACAAGAGTAACAATTGAATCTGATTCCCTGGAGGTTATTAAAGCATGCAATGCTGAGATGGAAATTTGGAGTCCTTATTCGGCCATCCTCTATGACTGCTTCTCAAAGGCTCAAGAGTTTGATTATATCGCCTTTACCCATTGTATTAGAGAGGCTAATCAGGTGGCACATGAGCTAGCTAGATATGCTTTTACTAGTAATTCTGTAGTTAGATGGGATTAGTCCCCTCCTAGCTTCATTCTGCCATTTGTACTTAAGGATGTAACTATGTACTGATTAAGAGCAGCAGGTACCAGATGTACTCTTTTCCTTCCAGGGTACCTAAGGGGGCTGGAAGGTTTTTAATGAGGCGGCCTGCTGGCTCAGGTTAATATATATGATGTTTCAAAAAAAAAGTAAGCATAATTGTTTCGGGTGAAACAAGGCTGGGCAACGGCCAACGGGGCAAGGTACAAGGCAGCACCCAAGACCACTCCACCCTCTTGTTTCTCAAAAAAAAAAAGACCACCCCCCTCCACCCTCTTTGTCGGCATCGGTTCACTCCTGCCGGCGACACGAGGTCAACAACAACCTCTAGGCAAAGATGCCAAGTTGCACTCCCGTTGAGAAGGCTCTCCCCGCCCCACCCCAAATTGTCACATCCCCGCAGTGTGGTGCTAATCTCTGTCGTGAGTCGTAGAAGCGGTGGTGATGGAGCCGGGGATCGATTGTATTTTGCTTTTTTTCATCTAGGATCCTTTGTGATAAAGTGTGGACTTGGAGCATCTCCGTTGGCGGTCCCAATAGCGAGCTCAATAGCTTTATTGGGATCCTAGAGAGTGAAAGTGCCACATCAGCGCTCCCAATACAAAATCCACGTCAGCAAGAGCCCAATAAAAATGCCGGCACGCCCCAAACGAACCCTATGCGAAGGGTTCCGATCGGGCGCGCCGACACGAGGAGAGCAGCAACTCCACGTCGGATTCCCCTGGCATGGCCTTCTGGTCAGTCTCACATCTCCCCACCTACCCCTCTCTCTCCTCCTTTTTCTCTCTCTCTCCCCACTATTGGGGTTGAGCACCGGTGTGGAAACCTCTCCCCAAAACTGTCGGCACTGTCGCTAGCGCACCCCAAACGTGTCCGGCATATGCACTGCCGGCTACAATTTGGGGCTCGCCGGTGGAGATGCTCTTATTTCTAATTTTCTACTTTCTTGCAATCATCCTTGTAATTCTCCCACCACCATTTAATGAAAGCTTCTAGGTCCCTCCAGGACATACCCCTCTTAAAAAAAGGATTCCAAAGTAGGAACATCTTCAGTCACGCGCCCCACAACTCTCCCAAAGACTAGGGGGATCAGACATGACAGCTTTCGGTGGTGCCCTCTACATAGAAATTCAATCAATAACTAGCCCCTATGATTTCATCCAACGACCCTAGAAAACCCCTGCCCATCGGAAGTCCATCGGGGCGCCAGACACAACCTCCAAATGTTGTATGGGGGTATATACATTCATCTAACATGTGTTCCTACGCTCGAAAGTCCGAAATGAAGGTAAGCATTGCATAGAGATAAATCTTTTCGTATCCTTTTTCATCGCGTCAAAGTCTTCTTATATGCCAAATGTGGAAGCCAGTAAGTATGTTCTCGCATGTTATGTCAACCACATCTCGCAAGTTTATTTGCTCATGTTACCGTCTTCTGCAACCTTCCCCATGCCTACCAAGCAACCAATACAAGAACAAAGAAGCCTTTCGTCTGGCCATTGCTCACTTGCTCCATCAACCTAGCTACATTGTCCTTAGTTACCTCTGTCCCGCCTCTCAATGCATCGACGCTAATTAAATGTCAATACCATTGAGCAGGGTGTCATCCAAGTCCGATAACAACAAATTTCTGCGCCTCGGTCACTAGTTATACACCTGGTATCATGATCAATGTTCGGTGGTGTTGGCCTTGGTCGTCCCCTTCTTAATTCTTCCTGGTTTATCCCGCCAGGTCTTCTTGATGGAAATATGACACAGAGGCAGCAATAAAGTTGTACTATTTGTATTTTCATTTTCATAATTAAGTTTATGTTTCCATGCAACAAATATATTGGTTTAGTATATTATGATATAGAGAAAAAACATAATTACACGTGTGAAATAATAAACGCATATAGATCGAGTTCCCTATTCTTTACAAACTCTTACATGGATAAGGTGGTGTTTTCTTGTTATTCCTCTAAGCAGGAACACAAGTTGTTGGGTCGAGAGTGCCTCATATTTACAAAAGTAAAAGTTTCGAAAAATCTTAATTTTTGTGCACATATACATAAAGATGAATTATATGAATGGGAGAAATTTTGTTGAAAAGTACGTTGCATTTTGGGCTACACAAAAACGGCTCTAAGAGACATTAAAAAATTCGATTTTGGCATTCACATTTGAATTTCTTTTGTGTAAGTGGCATATGAAAACGTATTTCTACCAAAACAAATTGTACACGCTAGACATTTATATTTACTTGGTTACTTCTACAGATATTTTTTAAAACATTCTTTTTTGTTTTTTTTTTAAAAAGAGGCTCCCTAGAGATTAAGCTTTTTTACATTTTCTGATCTGACCATCACTATGGAAGAAAAACACCAACGTTTGAGTATATATGAATCTCATATTGCTAATGTCCGTATTAATGAAGTTTGTTACTCCCTCTGGCCCCATTTAATTGATGTGAATTTAAACTAGACATAGCAGATTGGAATATAAAAAAAAGGCTGCGACAATTAATTCGTTTCGGAGGAAGTGATATACTCTATTTATTTGTACTGAAACCAGCATGTTCTTAGAAAGAATAATGATCAAAGTTTCATGTAAAAGATGGCCTTGATGTCTAAGACAAATTATATGCAATCAGTGGGAGTAGAACCATTTGGCCTTTTTCTCAGTAAAAGATAAAGGAGGAAAATGCATAGAAGGAAAGGAATAGAACGGGCATGCAGTGATGTAGTTCTATGAATGATTACTTGGGTGGAATGGAATCGACACAATTATGAAAAATGGCCTTGTTTCATTGCGTAGCTTTGAATGCTTTGCAATGAGTAGATTCGAGCGGCAACTTGTCCCCATCGAGCCGGATTCTGGCGCCTAGGCTCAAAAAGAGCATAATGTGCCGATAGATTTTTTGAGTGGTCTGGACTCTAGCCTGCGGCTGAATATATATCTGCATCCAACACCTATATTTGCAGTTTTCTGTTGTCGACCCAAGGTTTGTTATCCTCTGCAACACAAAAACAAAAAATGAGACTGTTATTCTGTTAAGGAGTGGCTTTGAAAACGGTAACGATCATGACGGTCACTGCAATGCAATACTAACACTAATGCAGCAGTTGGGTGGTTGATCTGATCTGATGGATGATATATCTTGCAAGGGAGCTTTCCATGATGAGAAAGCGTATTTTATTCGGCCATATATTCGCCATCATGGCCGCTGGAAGCCGTGACGGTAACTTCCCTCGTCAAAGTGGCGTTGGGGGAGCAATCCGTCGCCGCGGCGACGAACAACTTATCCGTCCAGCTACGTTAGACGTATGACCAACAGATACAGGTATGTACGGTAGGGGTCACAATACTGCTAATCAATACCCGCAGCGTCAGCGACAGTGTAGACCGGTAGAGTTAGAGTACTCGTAGTGGAAACCATCATGGCATTATCCATCATAGTATTCCATGACACTGGTAGCTAATTAATTCGTCCCAATTGGTCATTATATTTTCGCTACCGATCTAGTGCAATTAGGTGCAGCTGCAATGATTCGTAGGTAGCTAGTTGCAGTTGGTGTACGCCGATGAAACGTATAAAATCATAAAATGTGCTCGAATTCTTATAGGGCTGCTACCTACTTGGTTCTTGAAAATTACATCTCGGAGATTTAGCGGGGCGGATTCGGTGGACATGGGTCCATGTAAACCCTCGTGAATAGGAAAATCAGAGAAAAGAATATACGACATAAATCATCGATGTAGAGGATGTAGTTTGGAAGTAAAATACAAAAAAACGTGTAAATTGTGCACAAAAAAGACAGTGTGTAAGAAATAGTACAAAATATAAAGTTTCAATATCTCTTTCTTTGATCGAGCGAAATGCTTGATGAGCAACCCAACCCAATAAAAGAATATATCTTTCTTTGTGTAGGCTGCATACGGTTGTAATTTTTTCTTAATATTTTGCAGGAGTAGTTTCAAGGCTATATAAACGTGTGCAATTTATTACAATTTTTCTGAAATGCTGAAATGCGATTTTAAATATTTCTGAAAAATCAGGTGCATGTGGATCCATGTTCTATTTCCGGAAATTTAGCTCCTGAGCTATTGGAGGTCTCCAGGCGGACAAACTAGAAAGTCCACGACGCCCTAACCGATCTATTCAATTTTTTTGACATCTCCATGGACACAACTAACCATATTCTTCAATTCGTCTACCTCCGGGGTCTCCTTGCAGGCATTACCCTACCCCCAATGGGTGGACGACCTAATTACTTGGACCTTGAAGGCCAATGGAATCTATTCAGCAAGATCGACTTACACGACACAACTTCTAGGCTCCTCCTCGTGCTCCTTCATGAACATTGTGTGGAAGAGTTGGCCCCGCCAAAGTGTCGCTTCTTTGCTTTGCTTGTCGTTCAGAATAGATAGTGGACCTTTGACCGCCTTGTCATTTGTGGTTAGCCTCACCAGGCAACCTGCCATATGTCAACCGGAGATAGCTAGGCACCTTTTGTTCGAGCGACAATACTCTAAACAGTTTTTGACGGTGGCTACTTCTTGGCTCTCCTGCTCGTACCTCCTGCAACATGTTCCGTAGGCAAGCGGTACTTTAATATTGACAAGCCTTGACCTCAACCCCATCCTCCTCCCCAAAGAACCTCAATATCATCTTGTGGGAGATTTGAAAGGAGCGAAATATGTGGATCTTAACTAACATTCTAAATAGCCATCTGCTCTAATGCAAATAATCAAATACCTGAGAAAGGATAATGTTGGATCTTGCTGATGCGAAAAAACTTGCGAAAATTATCAGTTAATTGCCTTTTTCTTTTTCTTTTGATGGCTTAGGCCACTCTGTATTTGCTCCTCCTATATCAATATGTAAGTCAAAACTTTTCCTTCGTTTAAAAAAAAGGAAACTACACAGATATTAAGCGGGAATTTTACGGTCCATAAGCAGAGCAATTTCCTCTTAAATTTAAAAGCCGCACGAAATCAAAGGGGAATTTAAGAATTGTGAAGAAGCAGAGCAGAGCAGGGCAGGTGCTGGACGGAATAAAGCAAAAGAAGTCTCGCACGTATGGAAGCAGCTTCAGCTAGCTCGGCCGTGAACAGGCAGTACGCACGCACGATCGACCTTTTCAGTATTCCACACACACATACATACACACCTGGTTTAGACTAAGACTTGCTTAACCCCCGGGGTTAAATCTCAGCAGTAGGGCTTAGTAGGTTTGATCCAAAGATTACTTTCCCTAAAACCTTTGTTCCTTTTTATCCCTGCTTTTGTCCATCATCTTCCGATCTACCAGCTTTGGATGGTAGGGGATGGATCATTGCATCGTTGAAATATCTCTTTTAATAATTTGCTGGAGAATTTATCACTTTGCCTTTTCTTTTCTCCTCTGATCTACCGTCTCATCATCTCTGGATGCCTGGGATCATTGCGTCTTTGAAGGATTGCCCCCCTCCACCCGTGGTAACAATTATTAGCAATAATTCTAGCACTCTTTTTACCACTAGAGTCTTAGATCAGTTCATGACCAAATGGACCGCTCGGTCATTGATCCTCAAGTTCCATGTTTTGCTTAGATTAAGCCATGGAATTGAAGAAAAAAAAGGTAGATGGAGACACAGGCAGTGGCCAGTTGGTTAGCAGACTAAGCCATGGAATGGAATGGATGATGAAGAGCCATGATGGCCAATCATGTCCTCTGTAACTTACACTCCAAATCAGAACCGCTCGACCGAAATTTCAAGCTAACCAAAAGATACGCAGGCAGGTCTGGTCTCGATCTGTTGGCCATCGAACGAACGACTGGGTCGTGTCGTGTGGATTCGGTGTTGGTGGCCAGGCCACCCGGCGGGAACAAATCATGATTGCTTCGCGTTGCATCGCATCTATCTCCTCCGGGAAGAAACAAGAAACCTAGTCCAAAACGGCCGCCACCGGATCGATATGATCCGAGCTTTCACTTTGCGACCACCCACTGCCGGCTGCCGATCGATGCCAACACTGCTTCCATCAGGCCTTCTTCAGCTATCCGTTTCTCCACATGTGATGTGAGCTGCGATCGACTTGTGACGGGGCGTGCGTGACCACGTGAGATCGATCGATGATCGATCGAGACGTAGCGCATGCCGGCACATCATGGCCTCCCTGAACTGCTTGCGAAGATGGATGGGACTTGTGATCACTAGCAGTAGGAACGTAGGATGGAATCATGGAACTATGGAAGTATGGTCGGTCAGATCGATGATCATGGCCGATGACCAAGAGATGAAAGTTGGTGATCAATCGATCGTTTCTGGTACGGGTTTGCGCATCTTTTCACGGCCGGCCGTGGTGGTTCGAATCCTACCGCCAGCCAGCCAGCCCATCGAGACACCGGCTAGCGCCATCCTTTTCATCTTTGTCTTTTGGTGATCTTTGCTGAAAGATCTTGCATGCTTTGGCGAATGGCGAGAGCGCGCTCGTGTGTAAAAGATCGACGGTCTAAGAACATCTTCATTCGCAGTCACCGTACATCATGTTAGAATATACGTATACATACGTATTGGTATAGGACTTGTACTCTGTACCTCATATATAATACAATCGATCCCTACCCGACGAGGCACGCCGGGTCGGCACAATCTCTCTCTCTCTTATTATGTTTACACATCATACAGTACAATCGGTTAGATCGGACCTATAGGAAGCGCCGACTAGCAGACATGTTTGGGGCGTCCCCCTAGTCGCGCCCTCAAATAGCATTTTTCTATATATAAATTGAACTCGTATTCAAATGGTGAACACAAATTTCATTTATTTTTAAAGATATTTCACAAATACGAATGAAATTTAACTAAATATATCCTAACATAATCTAATCTAGGGAGGGACCAGCCCCACAGTCATTCGGGCCGTGAGAGGGACCAGCCTGTTCTTGTCCTCCGCCTTGGTCTGACACTAGTCCCAGGCTTCGAGGTCTACTAGTGTGCCTCCGTTGTTGTTGTGCGTGGTTGGTTCCTTTGCCGTTGTTCCACCCTCGACGCTTTCATTGTTGTGTGTGCCTGGCGGGTTGCCTCCACCATGGCAGCCCATTGAGCCTCACGACCGGCGGTCTCCATCTTCTCTAGGCTAGCAGCTTCACCATAGTCTGGTGCTCGGCTGCGATGAGCTAGAGTGGGCTAGTAGTGTCGTATTCCTTTCCTCGACATATTGGCGGCAACGTTTCTCTCCCGGCGAGCTGTTTCGTAAGACGCGAGGAGGGATGCCTACTCCGGATCGACCGACGGCTCCTCCTCCTTGTCAAATTCCTCCATTGGTGGCTCCTTGTTGGTGTCATCGTCCGAAGACAGGGGAGTTGGGTCCGGCGGTGAGAAGCGCTCGCGCATCGTGGAAGTGCTTGATGTACGTGGGTAGCTAGGTGGCGAGGCATCTTGTTTTCTAGGGATAGAAGTGGGCACAGGTCCATCTTATAGTCGAAGCACTAGGTGGGAAACGGAGGCGCGGAAAACTAAATAAAAGCTCCGGAACTTGCACGAATCTTGGCACACAAACCAACAAACCACGGGTTGAGATTTGAGAACTAGCAAAACCCTTATTAATTTTAAAGCTGAGCTTTTTAAGTCTTATGTTTAAAAAAGTAGGCCGAGGGAACTTATGTTGGAACACGAGAGTTTTCTTTTGATACGTGCCACCGTCGGCACCACCGGACCCTGAAATTCGGACGACATCGTACCAGCTAATGATGGCCGGCGTCACGTCAGTCAGTCGCTGTTGTGCTCCTGTGTAGACCCATTGGCACCGTCAAACCAGAGATCTAGGCGTACCTTAAATAAAGCTGATTGTGGACGGTTATGGACGATAGATGGAGTACGCTGGAGCTAGCACAAGGACTTTTTGTCACGGCGAAGATCACGATGATGGTAATGACCGATCGATCAGTTGATGCAAATCTTTGGGGACAAACCTCTTGTAGATCGAGTTGTAGTTGACAGATGCTCGCAAATCAAGTTCACATTCTGAGATTCGAAAGAAAAATCATCATGACTGGCCGCGATTCCAAACGAAACCTCTTTTAGGGCTTTTTTTTTTCTTATGAACGAAGCCTGTTCATATGCAAAAGGAATGGACGTGATGACGAGTTCAAATGAGAAAAGAACGGCCGTGGCGACAGAAGAAACATGCACCGTAGTCGGTCCGTACTCAGTAGCTATAGGAGACGGTGGGGTTTTGGGCTATGATTTGCCTTGCGAGGGCGAGGGAGGCGCGCGCTTTTGTTGAAGGATCCATCATGGCCGGTGGTAATTCGGGAGAAACATATTTATAGCTCAATCATACCTAGGCAACGCCTATAAAAATTCGAAGCAGAAAACTTAGGCCCGCCTAGCCCGGCCCGATCATTAGGGCCTAGAAATCAGACCCAAGCCCAGCCCAAAACATGAAAAGGCACGGCTTGGCCTAAGCGGCCCGGCTATTTCCTGCCTAAATCACGTACTTTACCAACTTGAGCCTGGCTCGGTTCAACGTTCGGGCTCAAAATGCAAGCATAATTGCATGAGTTTGGCTTGACATACAACCTTCCCCAGTCAAGCTTGAGATTTTCGGAACCCGGGCTGCCCATGCACAGCTATACACCCATGCTATCCCGATGACCGCCATAGGTTGAAGGGAACTAGTTCTAGGACAGGGCCATTACTTGGAAGTGGTATTTTGGTTTCTGTTGGGTTTTCTCCGGTTTTAGCCGGTTCTCTTTGGATTCTACTGGGTTTCTTTTTTTTTCTAGTTTTGTTGGTTTTCACTTAAGGTGTAGTTGGTTGTCATATCGGGTGTCTTTAGTTTCTAAGATTTCTCTTTGTTTTTCTTCGGGTTTCATGGTATTTTTTCGCCTTTCCAGTTTTGCAAGTTAGCTTTTTTTGAACTTTTAAAAAACCTTTTTTTTCAATTTTGGCTATTTTTAGGTTTGAACTTTTTCGTATTCAAACATTTTTCATATTTCAACGTTTTGTAAATATGATTTTTTAAAAGTATAAATATTTTAAATTATGATCATTTTTTAGGTTTAAACATTTTTTTAATCTAAAATATTGAAATAAAGTATTTGAGAAATGCCATAAAATCAACAGAAATTGAAGCACGGAACAAAGGCCGCCTAATGCGGTGAATAGGGTCACCAGGTAATTTGTGCAAGCGACCTGTAAGTGCTGCTTCCGGTCAAGCCCCACAATCATATTTCCCTTCCGTCTTATTCCATTGCCGCGCCACATGCTCAAGAAGATGCAACCGTCGTCTTTCCTTGATCTATCTTCGAGAGGGATCAAAGTGTGAAAACTGAATATGATCAGGTAGACTTTGGGCTACTCGGATACAACCGAGGGCCTCATACTCGTGTATATATATTAGGCACAATGCCGTGTAAGGCAATACATGAATATGACTAGGACTCTCCTAATCTAATACGTGTCACATACGACCACGTTTACATATTTCCTAACACCCTCCCTTAATCACAACTTAGTCAAGTTGAGATTATGCTTGAAGTCTTCAAATGCTCGAGAGGGAAGTGGCTTCGTCAGCTACTTGATCTTTAGAAGAAATAAAACGTATCTCCAATTGCCTCCTTAACACTCGTTCTCGAACAAAGTGAAAATCAATTTCGATGTGTTTTGCTCTAGCATGAAACACATGATTGGCTGACAAATTTGTTGCACCCAAATTATCACACCAAAGACAGGGTCTCTGTGTCAACTTAACCCCAAGTTCAGCGAGTAAAGACTGAACCCAAATCATCTCAGCTGTTGCATTTGCTACAGATTTATACTCCGCTTCTGTACTTGACCGAGAGACTGTACCTTGCTTCTTGGCACTCCAGGAGATCAAATTCGGTCCAAAGAACACAGCAAATCCCCCAGTGGATCGGCGATCATCAATACACCCTGCCCAGTCTGCATCGGAGAAAGCACTAACCATGGAAGAAGGGGACTTCGCAATTGTGAGTCCAACTGTGATGGTGTGCTTAACATACCTAAGGATGCGCTTAGCAGCAGTCAAGTGAGCAGTAGTGGGTGCATGGAGATACTGACAAACTTTGTTGACTGCATAAGAAATATCCGGCCGAGTGAGAGTAAGATACTGTAGGGCACCAACCATACTTCTGTAGTTAGTGCTATCATCTGGACCCAGTAAGTCGCCTTGACGTGCAGTGATCTTCTCTGACGAGGAGAGCGGCGTTACAACACCTGAACAATCTGTCATGCCAACACGGTGCAATATATCATTAGCATATTTTGTTTGATGGAGAACAATGCCAGTAGAAACTTTCTGAACTTCAATGCCCAAAAAATAATTCAAGTCACCAAGATCTTTGAGAGCAAAGTCCTTGCTTAAATCCCTTAGTAGCGCATCAGTAGCATCCTGAGAAGAGCTGGCAACAATGATATCATCCACATAGATGAGCATGAATATGGTGACACTATGCTTTCGATAGATGAACAAAGACGTGTCAGACTTAGAGGCAACAAAACCAAGAGCGACCAATTTTGAGCTTAACCGTGAATACCAAGCTCGAGGGGCCTGTTTCAGACCATATAGAGCTTTGTCCAATTTGCAGACATAATGTGGTCTCTGTTTGTCTTCATACCCAGGAGGTTGTCTCATATATACTTCCTCTTCCAGAACGCCATGAAGAAACGCGTTCTTAACATCCAATTGTCGCAAACTCCATGCTCTAGAAACAGCAAGTGCCAGAACAAGACGAACAGTTGCAATTTTGACAACTGGACTGAAAGTCTCCTCATAATCAATACCATACCGTTGCTTAAACCCTTTGGCCACTAGACGAGCCTTGTATCTATCAATAGTGCCATGTGCTTTTCGCTTGATCTTGTATATCCATCGACAGTCAACTATATTTGTGCCTTGACGCTGGGTACTAGCCTCCAAGTTTTATTCTGCATAAGAGCATTGAACTCTTCATTCATGGCCTGTCGCCAATTCGAGTCATCAAGCGCAGACGGTAAGCTGGTTGGAACTTCAGAAGTAGCAGAAAGGAGCCAGCGGACAGTGCCATCTTTGTACTCCTTTGGTTTGACAATGCCTCTAGACGCGCGTGTAGAGGGACGCACTGGTGGGGGCACAGGCTGAGCTGCAGCCGTAGGCGGTGCAGAGGATCCAGCAACCTGACTGGCGGTGTCGGCGGATGAGAGTGGGGATCCGCTGTGGCGTGCGGGCGAAGGCGAGGCCGAGGACGGTGAGGAATCAGCCGCAGAGGATCCGGACGACGTCGACTCGGCAGGGGATCTGGCGGGGGAGTGCGCCCCTGGCGCGCTGGACGAGGCAGCAGGGACAGATCGCCTGCTGTCAGCTGTTGGCGCCGATCCCGAAGGCGATTGCTGCAGAGAATCAGCCTCGGATCGTGTGCTGTTGTCATTTTCTGCCGACAAATCAAAGGAGCCGTATGAGCGACTGGATGCAGCGTTTTGGCTGAAATTTTCGCCCGCTGCATTGTTTTGCTGTGCTGCATCATTAGCAACCTGAGGAACAACACTAGCAGATTGGTCAGTAGCATGAGTATTAGAAACACATAAGTCATCAATTCCGTGTCCCTCCTCAAAATTACGAAGAGAAGGATCAAGAAGAAGAATTTGTTTTCGAAGCAAGGCACCGGCATTAGGATGCAAAGACTTGAAAGGAAAGACATGTTCATCAAAGACGACATCACGAGAGACATAGACTCGTCCGGTAGTAACTTCAAGACATTTGACACCTTTGTGACGTGGGCTGTAGCCTAAAAAGACGCACTGTGTGGATCGGAATGCGAGTTTACGTTTGTTATATGGACGAAGATTGGGCCAACAGGCACAGCCAAACACGCGAAGAGATGTGTAGTTGGGACGGCTACCAAGAAGTCGATGAACAGGAGTATCATTGTTTATGACTGGGCTGGGAAGCATGTTAATAAGGTAGGTGGCAGTGAGGAACGCTTCATCCCAAAATTTTAGTGGCATACCAGCATGAGCAAGAAGAGCAAGACCTACTTCAACAATATGGCGATGTTTTCTTTCAGCAGAGCCATTCTGTTGATGTGCATGGGGACAGGACATATGGTGAGAGATACCCTGTTTTTGGAAGTGTGACTGAAGAGCGACATACTCGCCCCCTCCATCGGATTGGACAGCTAGAATTCTTTTATCAAATTTGCGTTCAACGAGGGTTTGAAAAGAGACAAAGGCAAAGCAGAGAACATCGGATTTATGTTTAAGCAAGTAGATCCATGTAAATTTGCTATAGTCATCAATAAAGCTTACATAGTAATCATGACGACCAACGAAGTAGGTGCAGGACCCCATACATCGGAGAAAATCAATTGCAGAGGTGCTCTAGAAACACTAGTTGATATAGGATAAGGTAATTGGTGACTTTTGGCCCTTTGACAGGAATCACAAACTGACAAGCTACTACTATCTAAAACACATGGAAGTTTATTCTTGCTCAAAATTTGCCTAACAATAACTAAAGATGGATGACCTAAACGACTGTGCCACTGTGACTGGGACGGCTTGGCAGCAACAAAGGCTTGCTTGGAAGAGTTTGACGACACCAGAGAAGATATCAAGGGGTAGAGGCCGCCAACACATCTCCCTCTATGGATGATTCTCCGGGTGACCTGATCCTTGATCAAAAAGAAAAAGGGGTGAAATTCTATGAAGACCCTATTGTCATAAGTGAAACGATGTACCGACAGAAGGTTTTTGGAGGCATTGGGAACATGTAGAACATTGCGAAGATGAAAATTTTGAGCAGGGTTACGAATGATTGAATGACCTATATGTGCAATACTCATACCTTGTCCGTTTGCAGTGTTGACCTTGTCGTAGCCCTGATATGTGTCCCGGAGAGCGAGATTGTTCAGCTCTCCAGTAATATGATGTGTGGCACCCGAGTCTTGGTACCAATTTGTATCCACACCGTAAGCAGCATGGACCTCCTTCTCGCCATAGTCATCTTCATGTGAGTAACGGGACCAGCAATCTTTTGCGTAGTGGCCCTCTTTGCCGCATATTTGGCATGTGACATCGACCCAGGGGGTTGTGCGACGACGGCCACGCCCACGCCCACGCCCCCCTCCAGGGGGTCCACGCCCACCACCCCGTCCTTGATTGAAGGGGCGGTTGTCTCGACGATCATCCCGACGATCATCTCTGCGGTCGCCACGGTCGCCTCGTGATCGGCCATTGTAGTTGTTGGTGTAGTTGTTGTCGGAACGAGGGCGCCCTTGGCGAGTAGCGGCATTGGCAGACGACTCAAACTCAGGAGGAGAAGGACCAGCAAGGAGTACGTAGTTGGCGCTGATCATAAGCGTGCAGATGGGAATAAAGCTTGCTCAAGGTGATGGGCGTGGTGGCCACGCCTAACGCAGCAACCAGGGAATTGTAGTCCTTGCCAAGCCCGGCCAATATGTAAGACACAAGCTGACGATCCAAAAGAGGATGACCAGCGGCCACGAGCTCGTCAGCAAAACTTTGCATCTTGGCAAGATATTCAGAGGTTGACATCTGCAGCTTCTTTGTGTTGGCGAGAGCAACTAGGAGATTATCGATCTTGGCCTCGCTTTGAGCAGAGAACATCTCCTCGAGGGCCATCCAGACACCGGCAGAGGTCTCAAGGCGGTGAACATGCGGGAGAACTTCCTTCGGATGAAGTGACTGGAGCAAATAGGAGAGGACGATCTGGTCCCTCGAGATCCATGACGCATAGTCAGGGTTGATCTTCATCTTGGCTGGAACATTGCGGTCTTTGTCAGCCGGGATATCGATGACTTCAGGTGGCGGCGCAGGATCTGTCCCGGTGAGAAGACCGAGCTGCATCGCGCCACGGATAGCAGGGAGAACCTGCGAGCGCCATGTGGGATAATTGTCCCGCGTGAGCAGCTCACGCGGAGGGAGGCCAAGATTCAGTGGCGGCGTCGTGGATGAAGACGCCATGACGGCAAGTTACGGCGGCGGCGATCGGACGGAGAAGCGATCTAGGGTTTTCGGCGGAAGAGCCGGCCTGATACCATGTGAAAACTGAATATGATCAGGTAGACTTTGGGCTACTCGGATACAACCGAGGGCCTCATACTCGTGTATATATATTAGGCACAATGCCGTGTAAGGCAATACATGAATATGACTAGGACTCTCCTAATCTAATACGTGTCACATACGACCACGTTTACATATTTCCTAACACAAAGCATTGACCTGGTAGGCCTATCGTCGATCCACCACGATGATAAAAAGGTTCAACACCCTACGCGTGTCCATATGCCTTTGTCCGCTGCCGAGACCCGTTGTGCCATGGTGCCGAGACCTGCTGTCATCAACACGGTAGATGTCATGCAACTCCACTTAGTGATCCTTCGAACCAACAACTGCTCCTAAACGACGTCCCCAGCCAAGAAGACAATAGATAAAACAACGATACCTTCACCAAAGTAGCGATTCCAAAACTTCAAAAGGAAATCTCTAAAACTAGGAAGTTGGTTGACGATCTGTCTAGAATGTCAATTTTATTTCCACAAGATCTTTAAAACATTCCTAATATAGATTATCTTAAAAGTGAAGATGATGGACTGCTACGGGCGTCGAATGCAGCGTACCGACAGCGGGATGAACGGGACTGATGTACCGATGTACGTCGCAGCTAGAAGAAGCTGAACGAGATCCTTTTCTCTCACGGCCAAGACTTGCCTTTGCACCTCCGGTCAAGCCCAAAATCATATTCCCGTCCAATTCCACTGCACTTCACGGCTCACACCACACAGTCACAATGTATGTGTCAAACCCTCCTCCAGGACTCACACGGAAGAACTGGTTGATTTTTCCTTGTGGCATCGCTGTTCCACTACCTGTCGACTGTTCAACACCATTCCAACACATGTCACTTTCTTTTGAATGCGCAGTGCTTTCCTACCTACAATAATTCGCTTCAGTATTAATTTGATCGCTGTTTGATGGAGACATCACACAAAAAAGTAAAACAAAACTTAAGAGTTCTATTAAAAAAACAGTGCTAACTGGGTTGATGGGATCATTTGGCACATGGCGTTACTAGTGTTCTCTCAAAGGAAAAAAAAAACAATACGTAATACCAATACCTTTTTCTAGGGAATAAGATCAATGCAGGCCGGGCCTCATACGAAATGGGCTCAGCGTTTGCCAATTCTCTCCATGAGGCCCATCCGGGGGAAATTGCTCGGTAGCGCGCGCGCTACCGATTCTTGTTTCGCTGAACGATTTTGAACGTGGGCTCGGCCCATTTAGCTCGGTCGCTTGCCTTCTCTGTTTTCGATCTAAAATAGCAAAAAATCGGACGTCGACGTCCTCGGGGATCGAACACGGGTCTTCCAGACAAACGAGACAGAGCGGAACCACTGAACCACGTGAACATTTACGTACATGGTATAAGCACGATGCCTATTTATTCTTTCTACCTTGCGATGTTGTTTCTTCCCATTTTCATTTTTATTTTCATTTTTATTTTCTTTTTTATGTTTCTTTTTTCTTACACTTCTCCTTTTATTCTTCCATTCTTCTTTATTTTTTTTCCTTGTTCTTCTATTTCTTTTGTTTTCTTCTTCTTTTCATGTATTTCTTTTCTTTTACTCCCTCCGTCCGGATTTAATGGACGCGAGTAGATGTCGTTTTCAGCTAGCATCGTTCAGAAACATAGGTTGGATTGCGTCGATTAAAAGCGTCCAGAGGTAGTACCTTTTTCCAAAAAGTGTTCGTTCAAAAATATGGGTTGTTCTTTATATGCCACAAGTTGTTCTTTAATATAAAAAGGTTTATTCTACTAAACCTATAGTGTTGTTCCACATAAGTAGTTTTGTTCCTCTCTGAAAGATCGAGATGTCGCCTAGAGGGGGGGGGGGTGAATAGGCAATTACAAACTCTTGCGGATTTGTCTTGTATGAATGCGGAATTAAACTATCGTTTAGATTACAAGCACAAACCCTAAATATGCTAAGCTCAACTAAGTGTGACAATAGCAACTAGAGCTAAGCAAGGTAGGCACAAGATATATGTAGCACAAGTGATAGCAAGATATATGTACTTCAAGCACGATGGCTATCACAAGGAAAGAGAGCTCGGGTATAGAAATAACCGAGGCACGCGGAGACGAGGATGTATTCCCGTGTTCCCTTGCTTTGCAACAAGGTACGTCACGTTTGGAGGAGTGGAGGTCCCACGAAGGATTCCCCGCGCCACGAAGGCTCACCCTATTCTCCGAACCACACCCACGAAGGATAATGGCCCTTTCCTTATGGTTAGCTTTTCCTCCGCTCCGGAGATGGCAAGCTCCACAACCACTTCACAAGCTCCACGAAGGAGAAGCCCGGGCCTCTTCACAATCTTCTTGAAGAGATCACCGGAGCACCAATCACCAAGCCAACTAGGAGGTCACCCTCCAAGAGTAACAAGCTCACGGTCTCTCACTCGAACAAATCGTGGTGGAGAGCTCAACACTATGCAATGATGCAAAGCAAGAACACCGGAGGTGTTCAAGTCCTTCACACTCAAATCCCACCAAAGCAACGAATGCTAGGATGAGATTGGAGAGGAAGAACAAGGGGAAAGTCAACCAAAGACTCCAAGATCTAGATCCCAAGAGATTCCCTCACTTAGAGAAGAATTGGTTTGGTGGAAGTGTAGATCTAGATCTCCTCTCTCAAATCCTCAAATATGAGCAAGAATCATGGTGGAGGAATCAAGAGAGAGAGCAACTTCTTCAAATGCAACAATGGAGGTGAGAGAATGGGGAAGAAGTAGTTGCTCAAGGTGGAAGAAGGGCTATTTATAGTCTAGGGAGAGAAATAACCGTTGGGGAAAAAGTAGGGTGAAAATCGCATTAAAATCGGGCAAGAAAAGACGGCCCAGCTGGCCAGCAGGCCGGCTGACCGAGCCTGGGCCGGAGCGGCCGAGGCCTGCCCGGTCGGACCGGCCCACCGACCGGGGCAGGGCTAGTGGCGCGCACGGGCGGCAGAAGCCTTCGGGCCGCGCGGGAGCAGCGAGCAGGCCGCCGTGGCTGCGGCGGCCCGAGCCGAGCCGGCCGAGCGGCGCGGAGCGCAGGCCGCTCGGGGCGCGACGGGCGAGCGGGCCGGACGGGCGGCGGCCCGGTCACGCGTCCGGTCGGACCGGAGGACAAGCTGGGCTTCCGGCCGGTGGGCCGGTGGCCGGTCCGGTCGACCGGGTGGGCCGGCCAGTGGTCCGGCGAGCCGGCGGCAGACCGGCCGCCTCCCCCTTTTTTCTTTTCTTTTTCTTTTCTCTTTTACCTTTTCTTTAATAACTATTGTTCCCGAACTCCGAATCGCATGAAACCAATTTTGTTTGGAAGATAACAACAAATGCTATCTTATGGAAGGTGGAAAACCAAGAATCCGTAGGAGGATTTTATCATGAATATAAAAGGTAGAACCTTATATCATGAATAACCGGTGAAAATCACCCAACCTCGAAAACGCAATAGAAGATGCATGTGAACTCCGTTTTCGATGAACTTGGGCTTGTTGTAAAGCTAGCAACAAGCTCAAGAACCTCACACCGAGAAATACCAAGAAGCAATAAGAATATGCAACGCATGCAAAGGATTGAGCTCCCTAAGACGATGTGATCAAGTTAACCAACCGAAAGCCCCTCTTGATAGTGCGGCTATCTATCCTATAATCCGGTCTCCCATCAACCACCTCGAGACCGGCAAAAGGAAAACCTATCAAGGTCATACCTTTGCCTTGCGCACCCCATCACTTGATCATTGTCGCTTCGTGTATACTCACAAATGCTCCCCCATACACTATGATGGGAAAGCTTCATTGATGCACATCTTCATGTCCATTATCACCAAGTGGACGGCAAGCTTCAAGCATGTGATCCACACAAGATGCTTATCTTGAACTTGCCCAACTCAACCTTGTATCTTCTCATACTCACTTAAGATAGAGCATGGATAATATTGAGTTCCACATAAGAACTCCATCTTCATTTCTTCTTCTTGATCATATCACATATATATCTTTATACCGATGATCTTGATGCCAATACACAAGGTATATCTTTATCTTCATGGCATCCATACTTGAATCCAACACATGGAGAGCAAGTAGTACCTATGGAATATTCCTTCATATAAACTCAATGAAAACATTAGTCCATAGGGGTTGTCATTAATTACCAAAACCACACATAGGGGCAATGTACCCTTACAATCTCCCCCATTTTGGTAATTGATGACAACCACAATAAGAGGGTTTATATAATGAATATTAGTGACAAGTACGCAACTTATCCGAGAATAAGTTGTATACAAGAGGTTGTATTTGATATGGTCAAGTAACACAAGGCTACTAGTCCATATCAAAACCGGCTCTACTCACACAACTACAACAAATGCAATGGATGTGAGTAGAACCAATATATATAGAGAAAACTCCCCCACAATGTATGCACGTGTGATGAACATGAATTCATTGCATACATTGTCAAGATTAACCTTTGGGATAGTTTCCACTATATATATACAACCATGCAAGACATATAAATATGGAATGCATGAGAGGCAAAACACTTAAGCACAAACCAAACTTAAGTATAAAACCATTCCCTTAAACCCTCTAAACTTCTCCCCCATTGGCATCGATTGTCAAAATGGGTGAAAAATTTAGAAGGCCAATATAACGTGAGTTCCTCCCCAAAGTGTGCACTTCTCATAATTTGAGTGGAATCAAGTGCACATATCCAATGATGAATACTTGAAGGAAGTCAAACTATATTGAGGATCAAAGATTGCATAAAGATAACATGGTGAAGTGAGCTTCAACAAATAAAGCAAGCAATCAAAGATCCAATTGGACAAACAAAGATATCATGATAAGAGAGATATAGTGCTCTAAATAAAATAAGAAAGCTCCCCAAGGTTCGTGCACAATTTATAATGTTTGCATTTGAATACAATATGCACAAACATGGAATCCTCACTCCCTCTATATTATTTAGAACATACCCAAGATAAAAATAATATGCTTATCAAGAATAACTTGAGTCCAACAATTACGAGATATGAGTGCATGAAGAAAAACAAGTAAACCAAGCACTCATAAATCTTCTTTACCAACACCACTAAAAGCAAAAGGGTAAAAGATGGTTGGCAAGGAACAAGGATATCAAGTTGATGGATTAACGCTCTCATGTATATAAGTTTCTAAAGTGGACATAGTGATCCATAAAGAACCATGCACACACAAGAGGTTAACAAAATAAATAAGACATGATATCCAAGATGAAGTCATAAAATATACCAAGGATGTTTGCTTAAAAAGCATATATAGCCTATGGCTCCAATTTACACACTTGTGGTATATGAATGAGCTTCCACCAAGAAAATCTCAAAAGCATCACAACTAACAATAAGGGAAGTAAAGCTAGTTGGAATGTTTTGAGAGAGGCAACAAGTATCACAAATACGGATTTATTTCACAATTTCATCAATATTGTACACAAGAGCTCTTTGAGGAATTGATATGCAATAAATTGCTAGAGGGCATATTTGTGATAGGTGAATCATAAATATGATATATATATATAACCTATCATATGCATCTTCTCAAATTACTCAAATGTTCAATAAGAAGTTTTACTTTAAAAGGGTTTTTCAAGAACCGCAATATATTTTCTTTGAAATAAATAATTTCATGCCAAGATACAACTTACAAGAGGTTGGATGCTATATGAGTATGCATGAATAAGATACTTGTTACCGAGATAGCAATGGCTTGATGTAGTAGATAAGAGTTCATCGATCATCCTAGCTTGACTCCAATTCTCATATGGTGACAACACCTTCCTTATAGATGAGACAAGCCTCCATTGCATCTCCAATGTACCTAAAACATCATTCAAGTACATCTTGGTCCCCAAACTTATTGGGTCCAACATGGTTAGACTAACCACAATATATAGGACACACTCCATATAAACATGTGCATATTTAGATGAAGTTTGAATTTCATGCACATCTTAGCCATTTAGGATTTGATGGAGTATATCCTACATAATGGATCGAAAGAAAGCAAGCATGCTACAAGTATAAACAAATTACATATAAGCATGCACCAAAACTTTTAAAGATCCAAGAAAGATATACTTTGGACAAAACACAAAAGGAATTAAATAAGGCATAGAGGTGTCACAAAACAAATTTGTTGTCCAAATTATATCTAAGAAGCAAATCACAAAAGATTTGTTCAACAAAGTTCAACAAGTGAACTAAGAAGAAACCGTTGAGCATAAAGGATGAAATAAGGCAAACATGCTCAAGGATTTATCTCATTCAAGCAAATAAATCATGTAAGAAAGAATGAGATAGCAAACTCCCCAAAAGAGCAAGGTTCAAACAAAATAAACCAAACCCTATACACTTTTCACAATGGCACAATGTACACGTAAGGAAAAGGTTTGTCTTCCAAAACAAACACTTGATATGAATCAAGAGAATTTATCAAAACGTTTTTCAAAGGGACAAGGAAGACACATGGGAGCAACAAAGATTTGTTGGAAGTAAAATAAGGCAATAAGAAACAATCCAAGGTGAAGATGATCCAAAAATTCAACCACATACAAGGTTATCAATTGTCAAAGACAATGAATATATTGGAAATAATTTCCGGTGGAGTATTGACAATGTTAGAAAGGATCAACTTCACAATAAAAGGCATAGGATAAGTATATAGAATTATGCACTATGCACGGATGAAGATTCTTGATAACTTCAACTAGTCACACAATCACGCACAGCAATGATTAGAATAACTTGAAGCAAACGGTGTCCCAAATAAGATATAGAGATATGTATTTGAGGAAAAACCGCACCAAGAATTTCATATTCAAACAAGAGCCCACAAGATGAGTAATAAAATATTTTTATTAGGAATGAAGCTTGTTTGAGCAAACATGCCACCTAGGAGCAAGATAATTAAGAGGATCAACTCTAAGTGGCATAACCTCATATGTTCACATTTTCTAGGCTTGTGATATGTACAAAACATATTACTCCCCCATAATGTGATAAGTCATTTCTTCCCAAACAAGAGGCAACTAAAATTCGACTAGAGATGATTAATGGACATTAGAATTTGAATTTCTCATGAGTATGACACACCACATAGTGACTAGATAATATCTTAATATCAATACTAAGTGGTGGTACCCATGTACACACATTTTAAAGAAAGAGAGATGCACAAAGCATATCACTCCCCCAAAATGGGATGTTCCATTAATCACTCAAAGAGAGCCAAATAAGATGTCATCAAGATGCATTAGGCTCACAACAATACACAAGTATATGATGAGTCAAACAAACATACTTGAATACACAAGATAGGTAAGTAAGACACAACACATACACACAAATATTTGGTACAAAACCAAACATGCAAAGGGGCAAGTAACTTACAATAAATATGATGAGTTGAAGTATAAGTTACCGCAAGGAGGAACATTGGATATAAGATATAGATGATAATCCATATGACTTGGCTTGGTCAAAATATAATATATGAAGATCCCTTAATTCTTCATGAAGTAGCCAAATCTCCAATGACCTCCAAATACACCTATTGATCAAATTTGAGCTTGTTGGTCCCCAACCAAGTTGGGTCCTAAGAGGTTAGTCACAATAGGCTTGGCAACCCAAATGGTTCTTTTCTTGAAACCACTTTGAGTTCCAACAAACTTGGCAAACACATTGCCATTATTATCCTTCCCTAGAGAATAATCATCATCAACAATTATAGGGTTAGATAAGGTACCACCTAAGCAAGAAGAAGCAAAGTGCCCCTTCTCACGGCATAAGTAGCAAGTGTTCCCCTTTCTCTTCTTTATTGATTTCTTCTCTTGGGGAACAATATATTGATTCTTCTTGGGAAGTGGCCTATCTTCAACTTGAGGTCGAGCATGAGCTTGACCTTGACCTTGTGGCCGTTTCCCTTGTTGTTTCTCACTCAAGTGCTTCTTCTTCTTCAATGGGCATGATCTAACATGATGCCCTTCAACCTTGCACTTGAAACAAACTAACTTGGCCGGATCATCGACTTTATCTTGGCCCTTCTTCTTGTTGCTCTTGCTCTTGGACTTGTTCTTGTTATTGGAGTTGAATCCAAGTCCACTCTTGTCATTGGGGGATTGTTGCACACTTAGCATCTTGTCAAGTGCGGATTTCCCTTCATGACGCTTTTCCAAGTCTTTCTTCAAAGAAAGGACTTGGGCCTCGAGCTCTTTGATTTCCTCTACATGGTTGGTAGAAATACAAGTACTAGAGGAAGTAGAAGCTTCATTGTTAGAGCAACAAGGCAAAGTGAGTAATCCAACACAAGGTGTATCACTAGTTTGACTAGATGGATTACAAGGACTAGCACATGGCAATATAACATTTGTAGTAGAGATTGTGCTAACATCCATATGAGGCTCACAAGATGTTACCTTAGTGATACTTGCCTCATAAGCTAACTTTAGCCCATCATAGGAAATTAGAAGATCATCATGAGAGCTTGAGAGCTTTTTATGATTTTCTTCCAATTCCCTATAATTGCTAGTTAGCAACTCAAGTTGAGCCCTTAGCTCAACATTTTCCTCTAAGGTAGATGCTTCACAAGAATTAGAGTTAGTAGCACAAGCATCAACAATAGTTTTCTCATTTTCATGCATATAGGATTCAATTTTTTGTGTATGCATAAAATTAGTATGCTTCTCATCTTTTAGCTCATGCTTGAGGAGAGTGAATCTCATTTCCTCATTTTCAACATGGGACTCCAACTTCACTATGGTTTCCCTATATTTATTCAAGGTATCCATAGAGTGTTCGAGATTAGCACGAGCTTCTTTATTACCATGAAGAGAAGCATATATCGTTGCCATATTATGCACCAAGATATTATATTCTTCATCATTATCATCATTATCACTCTCATCATTAGAAGAAGTGTTAGGAGTCAAAGTAGGAGATACCTTTGATCCATTTGCCATAAGGCACATGTGCATACCGGAGGATGAAGATGAAGATATTCTTGAATCCTCATTTGAAATCATGTCTTGATCCATAGAGTGTTCGGTTTCCTCTACATTGTTAGTCAACAAACAACTAGAGGAAATATAAGCATTTTGATTATGGGAGCAAGACAAGGTAAGCATATCTTCATGAGATCTATGTAAGCAATTTACACATGATATGCAAGGACTATCAACACAAGCATGTAGATTATTTTCAATGCTCGATGTGTTTAAGTCCAAAGATGAAACATTGCAATGAGATAGAGATGAAGAGTCATCACTATTGAGCACAATATCAACATTGCAATTTCCCTCACCACTCACCATATCATTACCTTGTGTCTTGCAACACGTTGGTGAAGTGGAAGTAGATGATATATCATCACGACCGGAGGTGGAAGCAACTTGGAGCTCTTCATGATGTGAAGGGGAAGAGAGCTCCTCGGAGTCACCACCGACCAATTTAGAAGTGGATCCACCAAACATTTCCTTAAGCTTGATCCACATCTCATGAGACGACTTTCGCTTTATATATATCAAGAACCTACGAAAATCGGGTCTCAAAGAGAAAAAAAAAAAAGCTCATTAGATACTTGAGCTTCAAGATGTAAGTTTTTCTCATCCTCTAAAGATAGATTTTGAGAATCCATCGGAGGAGAAAAACCGACATCTAGAAATTGCTCTATATGTGGACACAAGGTCCGAAGCTTACAAAGCAAGCAATTTCTCCACAAAAGATAATTTGTGCCATTAAAGATAATTGTGTCATTGTGCACTAAATTACTAGCCGACATCTTTACTCTCAAGGCGGTGAAGCCTTAAACAAGGAGAGACCTTGCTCTGATACCAATTGAAAGATCGAGATGTCGCCTAGAGGGGGGGTGAATAGGCAATTACAAACTCTTGCGGATTTGTCTTGTATGAATGCGGAATTAAACTATCGTTTAGATTACAAGCACAAACCCTAAATATGCTAAGCTCAACTAAGTGTGACAATAGCAACTAGAGCTAAGCAAGGTAGGCACAAGATATATGTAGCACAAGTGATAGCAAGATATATGTACTTCAAGCACGATGGCTATCACAAGGAAAGAGAGCTCGGGTATAGAAATAACCGAGGCACGCGGAGACGAGGATGTATTCCCGTGTTCCCTTGCTTTGCAACAAGGTACGTCACGTTTGGAGGAGTGGAGGTCCCACGAAGGATTCCCCGCGCCACGAAGGCTCACCCTATTCTCCGAACCACACCCACGAAGGATAATGGCCCTTTCCTTATGGTTAGCTTTTCCTCCGCTCCGGAGATGGCAAGCTCCACAACCACTTCACAAGCTCCACGAAGGAGAAGCCCGGGCCTCTTCACAATCTTCTTGAAGAGATCACCGGAGCACCAATCACCAAGCCAACTAGGAGGTCACCCTCCAAGAGTAACAAGCTCACGGTCTCTCACTCGAACAAATCGTGGTGGAGAGCTCAACACTATGCAATGATGCAAAGCAAGAACACCGGAGGTGTTCAAGTCCTTCACACTCAAATCCCACCAAAGCAACGAATGCTAGGATGAGATTGGAGAGGAAGAACAAGGGGAAAGTCAACCAAAGACTCCAAGATCTAGATCCCAAGAGATTCCCTCACTTAGAGAAGAAACGGTTTGGTGGAAGTGTAGATCTAGATCCCCTCTCTCAAATCCTCAAATATGAGCAAGTATGGTTGGAGGATTCAAGGGGGAGAGCAACTTCTTCAAATGCAACAATGGAGGTGAGAGAATGGGGAAGAAGTAGTTGCTCAAGGTGGAAGAAGGGCTATTTATAGTCTAGGGAGAAAAATAACCGTTGGGGAAAAAGAAGGGTGAAAATCGCATTAAAATCGGGCAAAAAAACGACCCAGCCGGCCGGCGGGCCGGCTGACCGAACCTGGGCCGGAGCGGCCGGAGGCCTGCCCGGCCGGACCGGCCCACCGACCGGGGCAGGGTAGTGGCGCGCACAGGCGGCAAAGCCTTCGGGCCGCGCGGGGAGCGGCAGCGAGGCCGCCGGGGCCGCGGCGGCCCGGCAGGCGCTGAGCGGCGCGGAGCGCAGGCCGCTCGGGGGCGCGACGGGGCGAGCGGGCCGGACGGGGCGGCGGCCCGGTTAAGCGTCCGGTCGGACCGGAGGACAAGCTGGGCTTCCCGGCTGGTGGGCCGGTGGCCGTCCGGTCGACCGGGTGGGCCGGCTGGCGGTCCGGCGGGCCGGCGGCAGACCGGCCGCCTCCCCCCTTTTTTCTTTTTCTTTTTCTTTTTCTCTTTTACCTTTTCTTTAATAACTATTGTTCCCGAACTCCGAATCGCATGAAACCAATTTTGTTTGGAAGATAACAACAAATGCTATCTTATGGAAGGTGGAAAACCAAGAATCTGTAGGAGGGGATTTTATCATGAATATAAAAGGTAGAACCTTATATCATGAATAACCGGTAAAATCACCCAACCTCGAAAACGCAATAGAAGATGCATGTGAACTCCGTTTTCGATGAACTTGGGCTTGTTGTAAAGCTAGCAACAAGCTCAAGAACCTCACACCGAGAAATACCAAGAAGCAATAAGAATATGCAACGCATGCAAGGATTGAGCTCCCTAAGACGATGTGATCAAGTTAACCAACCGAAAGCCCCTCTTGATAGTGCGGCTATCTATCCTATAATCCGGTCTCCCATCAACCACCTCGAGACCGGCAAAAGGAAAACCTATCAAGGTCATACCTTTGCCTTGCGCACCCCATCACTTGATCATTGTCGCTTCGTGTATACTCACAAATGCTCCCCCATACACTATGATGGGAAAGCTTCATTGATGCACATCTTCACTATCACCAAGTGGACGGCAAGCTTCAAGCATGTGATCCACACAAGATGCTTATCTTGAACTTGCCCAACTCAACCTTGTATCTTCTCATACTCACTTAAGATAGAGCATGGATAATATTGAGTTCCACATAAGAACTCCATCTTCATTTCTTCTTCTTGATCATATCACATATATATCTTCATACCGATGATCTTGATGCCAATACACAAGGTATATCTTTATCTTCATGGCATCCATACTTGAATCCAATATGGAGAGCAAGTAGTACCTATGGAATATTCCTTCATATAAACTCAATGAAAACATTAGTCCATAGGGGTTGTCATTAATTACCGAAACCACACATAGGGGCAATGTTCCCTTACACTCTCAACCTATATGTTGTTCATCATATGCCTCCACATTATTTCATCTTAGGAATGGTTTTGTTCCCCTTCATTTAGATTGTTGTTCCCACCGTCTAGTCTATTGTTTTCTTTCGTCTAGGTTGTTGTTCCTCATCTTTTTAGGATGTTGTTCCCCTTAGTGTAGGGTGTTGTTCCTTTTCGTCTAGGCTCTTGTTCCCTTCCGTTTAGGATGTTGTTCCCCTCCGTCTAGGTTGTTGTCCCCTCCGTATAGGGTGTTGTTCCTTTTCGTCTAGGCTGTTATTCCATTCCGTTTAGGATGTTGTTCCCCTCCGTCTAGGTTGTTGTTCCCCTCCGTGTAGGGTGTTGTTCCTTTTCGTCTAGTCTCTTGTTCCTTTTGTTCCTTTTCGTCTAGTCTCTTGTTCCTTTCAGTTTAGGATGTTGTTCCCAGGTTGTTGTTCCCCTCTTTGTAGGGTGTTATTCCCAGGTTGTTGTTCCTTTCCGTTTAGGATGTTGTTCCCCTCCGTCTAGTTTGTTGTTCCCCTCCGTGTAGGGTGTTGTTCCTTTTCATCTAGTCTCTTGTTCCTTTCCGTTTAGGATGTTGTTCCCAGGTTGTTGTTCCCCTCTTTGTAGGGTGTTATTCCCAGGTTGTTGTTCCTTTCCGTTTAGGATGTTGCTCCCCTCCGTCTAGTTTGTTGTTCCCCTCCGTGTAGGGTGTTGTTCCTTTTCATCTAGTCTCTTGTTCCTTTCCGTTTAGAATGTTGTTCCCAGGTTGTTGTTCCCCTCTTTGTAGGGTGTTATTCCCAGGTTGTTGTTCCTTTCCGTTTAGGATGTTGCTCCCCTCCGTCTAGTTTGTTGTTCCCCTCCGTGTAGGGTGTTGTTCCTTTTCATCTAGTCTCTTGTTCCTTTCCGTTTAGGATGTTGTTCCCAGGTTGTTGTTCCCCTCTTTGTAGGGTGTTGTTCCTTTTCATCTAGGTTGTTGTTCCATTCCGTTTAGGATGTTGTTCCCCTCCATCTAGGTTGTTGTTCCCCTCCGTGTAGGGTGTTGTTCCTTTTCGTCTAGGCTCTTGTTCCTTTCCGTTTAGGATGTTGTTCCCCACCGTCTAGTTTGTTGTTCCCCTCCGTGTAAGGTGTTGTTCCTTTTCGTCTAGGCTCTTGTTCCTCTCTGTCTAGGATGTTGTATTTCTCAGACGTAGTATTTCTTTCCCCAAATAGATGCAATATTTTTTGTTCTGTGAGATTCGTTTGTTAAACAAGATTTAATCGAAACTTTTTGCATATTTTGTTTTTTTTATGGTGGTCCCACTCTATTTGTACTATGTCTTTTCATTTTGATCAGATGAGCCTCGCTAGCTATAGGTAGCTATCCACGTTAGCAACTGTGTTCCTCCATGTGCAAATCAAAAAAATTGCATGTAAAATATTTAAGACAAAAATCAGCCGTGGGCACGCATGTGACAGAAAAATGTAGCTAGCAGCTCTGTTTATATAGCCATGTGCCACGAAAAGAAAAAGGAGTAGCTAGAACTAAGCTTGGAAGTTGGCCGGAGCACATACACCATGCATGGATTAAGCGGCAACGTGAATTGATTGAGCAGCCGCAGCACATGAGCCATGCATGAATTAAGCGGCAGGAGGCGTCCCATGCATGCAGCAGACGCAGTATGCATGCATGCATGGATTAGGCGTCCGGGAGCATCGCGTGCATGTATTAAGCGGCAGGAACGTTGCTACGAATGCACGCACTGCAAAGCACACCGTGTTTTCGGACGTGACTTCACATTTTTAGTCCCACATCGCTAACCAAGAAGAAAATTACCGGCTTAAATACCCGCGCGCGGTGGTAGCTGTCATCCAATCCTCGATCGACGCTAGCAGGCTGGTACGGCCGCTTTACAGTGACCGATCCTTGCCCTTCGTAAATGGGCTGCCAAACCAAACCACTGACCAGTTGTTGGGCCGCCGCCAAACGGAACTACCAATAATCGGTTCTTGTGCGAAATAGAGGAAAGGGAGCGCGCGAGCGCTAGGGAGGAGGACCCCATCCGGGCGTCGGGGCTCTTCCCTCTCCCGACCATCACCAGGCCCAAATATAGTGGGCAGCCCAGTACAGTGAGCCCACGAAAGGCCCAGGATTCAGCCCCGTTCCACTCCAGTCCCAACGTTATCACCTCATCTTCTTTCTCCTTCTCCTCCCGTGTACAGAGCGTTGATTAACCTGCCGTTGCTGGCTTGCTGCTTTCGCGCGACAGAAATGGCGTTCACGCTGGTGGGAGCCTTCAAGGGCCTCTCGCTCTCCTCATCCTCCTCCTTCCTCCGCGGCGACCGCGCCGCGCTCTCCGGCAACAACCTCGGAATGGGCGTGGGCGTGGCGACGCTGCCGGCGCGCGGGCTGACGATCCAGATGGCGCACAAGAAGGGGGCCGGTAGCACCAAGAACGGGAGGGACTCCAAGGGCCAGCGCCTCGGGGTCAAGATTTACGGCGACCAGCTCGCCAAGCCCGGCGCCATCATCATCCGCCAGCGCGGCACCAAGGTCCTCTTTCCCCGCCTCTCGGCCCCTTTTAGTGCCGCCGGTTCGTTCGGTGCTGCCTAGCGTGCTGAGTGGTAAATTGCGGTGGAATTGATGTTGGATGTTCCGTTGTAGTAGTCCGAATTGGCGATTGAGTTTTAGCGCGAGACGATTTGTGCAAGGTTGGACCCGTGGTCATGAAACCTGCATACACGTTTGTCGTTGGCATTGTGCATGGCCGTTAATGAAGGGCATATCATTGCCAACACTGGCAATTGATGTCTGTCAGCTGTCAATGAAACCGTAAGACTTGGAAGTACTTCGACACTTGTAGTAGAATGCTTAGTCGCTGATTAAGTTGTGCAGTAATTGAAGCTCTTTTCATAAAAAAAAAGTGTGCCTATCTACTGTATATAGTGCTGTTGTATGAATCGAAACATTTTCCTTTAGCAGGTTAGAAGCTGCTATTTTCATTTTGACTAGATTAAATGAATGTTTACTTCAGACACATAACATGCCAATGCCATGCTATTTGTTCATTCAGAAGAGAAAAAAAAAGGGGCATGCCAATTGCCATGTCCTAAAGCTTGTCTTTGCAAAGTGTGACCTTTATATACGTGGCTGCATGTGTAGTACAAACTTTACCAGTATGGCAGTATGGTCGTTTCCGGTTACACTCTTCATTCCTTCAGACTCTGGCTTGTCCCATTTTTGCAAGGGCAGAAAAAAAACACAATCATTTGTCCCCGAAATTACTCAATGTGCAAATGCTATTTCCTTCCCGACTTCTTTCCATATACTCCGTATACATGAACTATGGGTTTAATATAGCTCTTGGTTTCTGACATCCTTCAATATTCTAGTAATATGCATGTTGTTGGTGATATATGATTTCTGTCATTTCTTCCTTTTTATAAAGTAGTTATACACGGTGTAGGAAAAGGGCACCTATTATATAAATCTCCGTGTGTGTCTCTCTGTGTTTTTCTGTTTTCTTATGTACATTTACGTTGAACACTTCAGGTCTATCCTGGAAATAATGTTGGAATGGGCAAGGATCACACCCTCTTCGCTTTGATTGATGGACTTGTCAAGTTTGAGAAATATGGACCAGACAGGAAAAAGGTTCGTCACTAGTAACTGCATCTAATTGGGTTTCTGGGGAATACCAGTTATGTGATTACCCTGTTTTTTCTTTCCAGGTAAGCGTTTACCCATATGAGAAGCAGCCTGAGAACCCGAACAGTTACAGGGCAAGGAAGAGAGAGAACTTCCGCTTGCAGCGTGAACGTAAGAAGGCAAGAACAGAGAGAACTTATGAGCCACAGTTGGTGTTGGCAGCTGCCGATGGAAGTGCTGAGGCCAAAGCAGACTGCTGATAGTTTACTGTAATGTATTTCTCTTTTTTTACAGTCCATGCTTGAAAAATCTTTCTCGAATGTAAATCGTCGACTGCAAGTTGAATGCAAGTCCAGTTTCATTTTGAATTCATGGTGTGTCCGATTGGTTGTGTGTCTTCAGGATACTGCACACTTTAGGGACCAGGAGGGGTCTATGTTAACTCCCCACAGACCACAAATTCCACGTAATTTGTGATAGTGCCAATACATCAACGACGTCATCACTGGGAGCGTGTTATGTGGTTCAGGCTTTATTAGACAAAACTTTGCATAGGCTCTCTTTGAAGAAAAGTTACCTTTGGCATGTAGGGTTGTAAACGGTTTTAGGTTAGTTGGTGCATGCAAGATTGCAACCAGGCTCCCTGCATTTCTTCATTCTTCCATGGTCCCTATTCTTGAGGGGTATTGTACTGCATTTATAAACAATAGGAGTTTCTGTTCAAACTAAATTGATTTGCCAATACTTCGGAGATGCTAGGTTCCGTTTGGTGAAAGCAATTTAAGTTGTGAGATGAGGGAAACCAGTAGTACACATTATCTCTGCTCAAATGAGGGAAACCACAACAATACACCATATCCCTAATTATTAGAGAGAAGATAATATATTTTATTCTTAAGGAAACTTATGGAGTAGAGGTTGATTATCTACCCAACATAGAAATATAGAAGGGACATTTCTATGGTGTTTTGCCCCCTCTTTTATGCCCCATGGTGTAGTCTATCAGCCATCTAGCTTTTGCTGAAGCAAAGCAAGGAGGAGCATAATTGAGCTCAGGTGGGCTTTTTGTTAAATAAAGTTGACCTACCACAGGGTAGATGGGACCCTTACTCGCCCCCCTCGATTCTAAGGACACAAGTCTTGATCAAAGAACACAACACAACGGATAGGAAAGGGCTGTGGAATCAAGAAGCATGATCCTTGTTTGCTCTCTCTTTTATGTATCATCCTATAACCCAGGAGCTAGCTGCACTGGTGAATGATGGCGCCAAGGCAAGCATTATTGAGATCCCACCATGTTTTTCGACAAGCTTTGTGCAAGTTGAATCATGGAGAGGGGCACAAAGTATGTGAATTACTAGATCTTTTTTCTCTTTCAGTGTCCCCATATGCTCCTCACATGTGAAATCTTGCAAAGGAATCAGTATTGGCATTGCACGGTACTGTAAGCACATCATTTGTCGTTCTCTCTTTTTGACACCAAAGTTTACCATGCTGAAGTTAGCTTATTAACACAGTATTGGGAACCATTTGACACATTTTGAGTCACAGTTTATTTTTCCCAGTTACATATGCTGATGAGGATACAATTTGCAGGATAAAATACTGCCAGTAATAAAGTACATCTAAAGTAACACAGCATTAGGAGAACAATAACTTTAGGTGGTTAAGCATGTGCACAGGGTCCAAAATAGCTGTACTACAGATTCACAGAGCATTTTGTGTCATGTCTTTAGTTTCTTGTCACGTTTCTAGGAACCTTCCAATTTTTTTCAATGATGGATTCTTTTTTCTAGAATACACCCTGGAAGGTGTATCATATACAATGATGGATTTTTATTTCTTAGCAATGCATAGCCATCAGTGATTTTGCTTATCTAGGTTAATCTAATTAGTTGAGCACAATGCTATTAAGATTTTCTAATGTTATATCGCTTTTTATTCTTACAAAGATCACTTCAGAAGTGATCTGGCACTAGGATTCTGTAACCAAACTTGTGCATGTGATGTTTGTTTATGGTGTAGAAGTCATTGCTTGTTAACCTACTAGATGAAGCTTTTGCAGAATCTGGTTTAGACATTGCTTGTTGACAGTAATACATACCGGGCATCAAAACTGAAATTAACACCTACTTCTGCGAGAAACCGATATGCATAATTCCATTTGTTTGTTATAGAGCTGTTTAATGCTGGAGTTTTGGTTTAAAACTATACATAAGCAATGGGGTGAAGAACTCCTTACTGTGTTCTGTTCGCTTCTGTTTTCTTGTAACAACACATGGTCCAGGTAATGTAGAACACTAAAATACAGATACCGGATTGATTGCTCAAATCTTTCCATTTCATGCAGACTCCCCAGTCCACACTCCACACTCCGCACCACATAATAGTAAAGCTAAGATGCATCCACCAACTGCTAATGATAATCTTTTTCATCAAGAATTGTGCTCCTTTCATCCGCTCAATTATTAGCCTAAAGCACATTTTGCTGGTGCTGGAGGCCATAATTTCCAGAGCCATTCCTGTCTTGCAATGCATGTCATATTGGCATGACAGGCAAGTTGCTGGGGCAAACATACACTTTTTTGTTGCCTACTTGCCTTGCTCAACACTGACCAGTTTTACACTGCACTCAGTTAGCACTTAGCAGGCTCCTCACCAGTCTTGGAAAAGAGAGAAGCTAGGTCCTTTCAAAGGGGATAATGGGCACTACTGCACTGCACTAGTGTTTGTTGGACTCCTAACCTCATCTTTCCTTAGCCATCAAGTCTCTGGTTATTTCATGTAGCGACAGTTGCACACGGTTTTGCTACAAGACAAGCTTCTGCTGAATGTTCAAAGGATTTACTGATGCATTGATCATAGACAGAAGACATTCTTTCTTGAAATTCGGAGGGTATATGGTCCTCGCAACCTCAACTTCCCTTCCATATGATAATGATATAGAAATATAGAATTACAGTATCAGACTTGAACTCCTGTGTACATAGTTTATTAGAGGATGCAATGGAACATGACAACTAAAAGGTTATATGGTTCAGATGCTCACAGTGACTGAATCTTGGCTTCTTGCTTAGCTGATCTTCAGGCCACCAGTTAATTAAAAGTTGTCACTCTTTTTATCGAACCGTTTCGGTCAAAGTTCCTAGACGATTTGGTATTCTTTTTACGACTTGGTACTATTTTTTTCTTTTGTAGTAAATTTCCTTAAGTGTAATTACCAACCTGCTGGGGTTGAGTTCCAGATTGGAAGTACACTTGAGCACCTGGTCATGGTTACAAAGAGCTATTCCAGAGAAGCCAAACTCCACACAGTTTCCAGGTGTACTTGCACCGACTGTACCACCAGCATCTAGAATGTTGAGTCCACACATATCGCATGAGCAGAAATACTCAGCAACTCCTACCACAGTTGGCTCTGAGGGTGAATCATCATTCACCAACCACAATGAGTACATAACTGCCAGAGCTCACACTGAATTATTGTGCACATCATATCACTGCTAGGAAACGATGTATGCTTGCCAACAATTGCTACATGACATAGCTGTGGCCTGTGAAGCTTGTTATGTCCATTCTACATGTTTTCTCACAGTTTGTGGCTGTACATCATATCCAATGGAATGGAATCAACGTTATTGTGGAGGCATCCAAATTTTGAAGTCCAGGTCATCAAGTCCAGGGATCAGGATCATGAGAGCAAGAGGGACCCAAAGCAGGGCAAGATAGGGAAAGGAAAAGAAAGGGGGTAAAGAAAGTGAAGAGAAGGCAGACAAACACTATATCTTTTCTGACAAAGAATTGCCCCCACTCACAACACATAAATTTTTTTATGTATAAAATCTCATCAATTTGCAAAAGCATCATGTCATGTGTTCCTCTACATCTCCACCGCCAATAGGATAGGAGATGTCTGTACTTGCATGGTTGGCTCCTCTTGTATTGAGACACTTGGTGCTTTAAATTTCACATTCTCTTCTTCTGCCTTTTCATGGCCAGCCTCCCTCTCAAACCACATATAAAACCCTCTCACCACCCTTCCTGCCCCCTCATTGTGGCCATAGCTTCTTGAGCCTGCTCGGGTCCCTGTACATACATTTTTCTTTGTTCTGTTCACAGCAAGAGCTTGATTGCTCAAAAAAATGGATCCAATTAGCATAGAGAAGATCAAGGCCATTAGGAAGTACAGGAGGAGCAGGAGGCAGCAGCAGCAGAAGCAGAAGCTGCTCCCTACTATCACCCCTTACATGGTGGCCACTTGTGTTCTTTGCCTGCTGCTCACTAGCCCTGCCTGGTTCCCCAAGCTGTGCTCACTCCTCATGTCCTTCCTCACCACCCTCCCTGACCTGGCAACGGCCTTCTTGCTCAGCCCCAAGTGCCTCTTTGTTGTCGGCAACCTCATCGTCGCCTTCCTCATCAACGAGTCTAGGCTGGCGCCGAGGAGCCCGCCTGCTTCCCTAGTGGATGTGGATGGAATCCACGAGGAGCACGTGAAGAGAAATGTCACATCGACGGCAACGACCACGGTGGTGTTCACAGATCAAAGCGCTCAGGTTGGAGTAGTTTGGGAGGGAGAGGAGGAGGAAGAGGAGGAACAAGGAGAAGAGGAGCTGGAGAAGAGGGTGGACGACTTCATCGCAAGGGTCAGGAGGCAGAGGAAGCTCGAAGCCAAGAGCTTCTTCGACACTGATCGGTGACCATGAATGATCTAGCTTACTTAATTTCCTTGGTGTTTGAAGATGCACGAGAAGATTACTCCAAATTAAGGACATGTAATACTGTGTGCTACTATGCTTAATTCTGTCATGTTAGGGTCAGAGGTAAGAAGAACCTATTCCACTGTCTTCTCGCGGTGTCTGATTAATTCTGGGGCATAACAATGCCCGGGAATTAGGCAGAGAGGAGGAGAGATAAGGAATGTGTGTGATCTTTTAAAAAGTAAGGAAAAAAGAAGTGATGCATGGTGTCTTTCTGTTATCTTTCTTTGTGTATGGCTAGTGTGATAATGCCATGATTATGATAGCACTTGGAGAACCATTTGTGACCATCCTGATTCAAAAAGTAGCTGAGATGACAAAGGAAGCAAAACTTGAGTAACATCAATGAAGTGTTTAACTGAAAACTTAGCAGTTGACATATGCGGCGAATTGATGTACTCCGTAATCAGGCTGCAAAATCGCCACCAGGAACCAACTGAAATTACTAGATCCTATCTGGAAAACTAGTTGTCGAGATAATAATTATAGAATCTTTCCAGCAAGGATTAAAAGAAGGGACATGAAAAGATGGTGCAGGCGCTGATCCAAAGACTCTATCTCTTTTTTTATAAAATAAAATAAGAAGATCACACGCAATGCTGAATGTTCAGGCTGTTAGGGAATATACTTGTTGTATTACCAGGGGGCCAAAGGCCACAATATATAGTACATGTACAGGTGCACATATGCAGAAAGCCCCCTAACATATGGGGAAACTACAATATACAGATATATACATCTAACACCCCCCCGCAAACTCATGGTGGATCCACAACACCGAGTTTGGAGAGTAAGAAATCATGCTGCGCTCGAGTCTGTGCCTTCGTAAAGAAATTCGCCAACTGCAAATCGAAGGCACATAATGAACCGCAACAACATCATCCTGTACTCGTGCACGTGTGTAAAAAGCATCAACACCGATATGCTTGGTCAGCTCATGCTTGACCGGATCACGTGCAATACTGATAGCACCTGTCTCGTCGGACAAAAGCGGAGTGGGTGTCGTAACAGAGACCCCAAAATCTGCAAGCAACCACCGTAACCAAGTCACCTCGGCAATCAACAAAGCCATAGCCCGCAACTCAGCCTCAACACTCGAACGGGAAGCTGCGACCTGTTTCTTCGTCTTCCAAGCAACAAGCGAACCACCAAGAAACACACGGTAAGCGAAAGCGAACGACGATCCGTAGGATCACTCGCCCACGTAGCATCCGAATAGCACTGGAGCTGGAGAGAGCTGGAACGGGGAAAGAAAAGGCGACGAGTGATCGTGCCACGAAGATAACGAAGAACACGGAGGAGATGACTATAGTGAACAGTGGTAGGAGATGAGACAAACTGACTCAGAATATGAACAGGATAAGAAATATCGGGACGAGTGACGAGCAAGATAAACAAGACTCCCAACAAGATGGCGATAACGGGTGGGATCGGGAAGAGGATTACCATCGGTAGGACGAAGCTTAACATTAAGCTCCATAGGAGTATCGACCGTGCGCTCATCCCCAAGAGCGAGCACGAGCAAGAAGATCCTGAATGTACTTTTCCCGAGAGATAGAAAAGCCATCGGAAGTGGAGGAAACCTCAATGCCAAGAAAATAGCGAAGAGGACCAAGATCAGTCATAAGAAACCGATCACGAAGACGAGCCTTGACGAAGGCAATATACTCGGGATCATCACCAGTAATGATCATATCATCAACATAGAGAAGAAGAAGAGTACGTCCACGAGGAGAAGTGTGAACGAAAAGTGCTCGGATCATGAAGACTAGGAGAGAAACCAGCAGCGAGTCACCACGAGAAGCGAAGCGCTCAAACCAGAGCACGAGGGGCCTGTTTGAGACCATAGAGAGAACGTCGAAGACGACAAACCATGCCATCGGGAACGGAATACCCGGGAGGAGGCTGCATATAAACCTCCTCGACTCAACTCGCCATTAAGAAAAGCATTCGAACATCAAGCCGGGAAACAGACCAGCGGCGAACAGAAGCAACAGCAAGAAGGGTACGCACAGTAGTCATATGAGCCACGAGGGCAAAAGTCTCATCATAGTCACGGCCGTGCTCCTGCTGAAAGCCACGAGCCACAAGACGCGCTTTATAGCGCTCAAGAGATCCATCAGAGCGAGTCTTAATTTTATAGACCCACTTACACGTGATAGGACGAACACCAGAAGGTGGAGAAACAAGATCCCAAGTGCCAGTGCGCTCAAGCGCAGCGATCTCCTCGGCCATGGCAAGCTGCCATTCAGGATGACGCTCGGCATCCCGATAAGAAGTCGGCTCGGAAACGACAGAGAGACCATACTGACTAGGAGAGTAACGAGCTGGAGCACGACGCTGACGGACGGGCCGTGAAGGGGGAAGGTCATCGGCGAGAGGACAACTCATCGAAGAAGCGGAAGAAGGGACAAGCATCGGAAGGATCCGAAGCCGGAGAACGAGGAGTACTAGGTGGACTAGACGGAGGAGAGGATGGTGCCGAAGGGGGCGCATCGGGACTAGGAGGGGAGAAGACGGGATAGCGGGGGTGCATCCGGAAAAAGAAGGAAAGAGATATCATCCACCGGGTAAGTACCCGAGGTGGGGCGAGGATAGAAGGGACGCGTCTCATCAAACGTGACATCACGAGAGATGCGCATCCGACGACCAACGGGGTCCCAACAGCGATAGCCCTTATGCTCATCATCGTATCCGAGAAAAACACACTCAACGGATCGAGCGGTCGGTTTGGTGCGTTCGCGAGGAGGCGAAGGACATAGCGGACGCAACCAAATGAACGGAGAGTAGAGTAGTCTGGAGAAACACCAGAGAGACGCTCGAGAGGAATGCCACCCTGTAGAGCAGCGGAAGGCTGAATGTTAATGAGGTGGGCCGACATAGCAACAGCCTCAGCCCAGAAATGTGGCGGATGAGAAGAAGCAATCATCATAGCACGGGTGGTCTCAAGAAGATGACGATGCTTACGCTCGGCAACGCCATTTTGAGCATGCGCGCCAGGACAAGAAAAGCGAGCGAGGGTGCCCTCCTCGGCAAGGACACCACGAAGGTGCTGGGAGATATACTCACCGAGCGAGAATCAGCACGGAACACGCGAATGGGTGAGGAATACCGAGTGCGAACCATGGCCGCAAAACGCCGATAAATAGAAAGCACCTCACTGCGAGAGTGCATGAAAAACACCCGGGTGTACCGTGAAAAATCATCAATGAATAAGATATAATATCGATGGCCCCCTTTCGAAGCGAAGGGAGCCGGACCCCAAACATCCGAATGGACTAAATCGAACGGTCGCCGAGAGACAGACACACTAGTAGGATAAGGAAGCTGAATCGTTTGCCTAACCTACAACCCCGACAGAGTGTAACGACCCATCTCCGAGAGACAGACCCCGAAGGCCACGATGAACCAAAGACGACAGAGCGAGAGTCACAAAGGTGACCAAGACGATGATGCCACTCGCTGAAAAGAGCCGGTGTCGAGGCAACAACCGGAGGAGAACCGCGGATGGAGTGGCAGCGGAAGAAACACGAAGCCGGTCTAACTCCCAAAGCCCCGGAGACCGACGGCTACGAGGGCCGGCTCCAACCGGGGCATGTGTGCGACGATCCCGAACCGCACAAGACTCGGCGTCAAGAATGACGCGACAACCAGAATCGGTGAGTCGGCTAGCGAGAGAAAAGGTTCATCCGAAGGCGAGGAACATGAGAAACATCGGGGACGAGAGAAAGAGGGAGTAGAAAGAGTGCCTGTACTAGAAACGGGAATAGAGGTACCATCAGCCGTGACAACACGGACAGGAGAAAGAAGAGACCGAAGAGCAGACAGGATAGAAGACTCGGAGGTCATATGAAAGGAAGCTCCAGAATCCAGATACCACGGGGACGTACCCGATCGTGTAGAAAGTGGTGGTCGCGCGAGTGCCGGAAGAGCCGATCCACGGAACCAGCAGCGCCCGGCGAGGAAGAGTCCGGAGTAGCGAGCGGACCACGAAGACCCCCGAGAATGTCCCGATCGGAGAGTGCAACCGCAGAAGATCTCGAAGAGCCGGCCTGGCGACGATCCTGGAACTGTTGACGTAACCTGGGATCCCGCCTCCAGCAGGTGGAAGAAGTGTGGCCAACCTTGCCACAGTAGGTGCAATGAGGACGAGGGAGGAGACTCGAACCGTGAGGCTGCTGATGTAAACTGGAATCTCAAGCATCAAGTAGGCGGTGAAGCTGCGCTATCTCATGCGCAAGAGAGGGCGCGGCCGGAGAGGTCGACGTACAATCGAGTGCCGATGAGAAGCTATCACCCACACGCACGAGAGGCCACCAAAGGGGGCGACGGAGAGCAACACGCCGATGAAGAAAGAGTCGGCAAAGCGCGGTCATAACCACGTGAAGGAGCCGCGAAAGTCGATGTAGAGCGGCAGGCCGACATAGACGAAGTCGGCGAAGCGCGAGCGAGCCGCGTGAAGAGGCCGCGAAAGTCGATGTAGAGCGGCGGAGCCGACATAGAGGAAGTCGGCGAAGCACGGGCGAGCCACGTGAAGAGGCCGCAAAAGTCGATGTAGAGCGGCGGAGCCGACGTAGACGAAGTCGGCGAAGTGCGGGTAGAGCCGCATGAAGAGGCCGCAAAAGTCGATGTAGAGCGGCAGGCCGATCGAGACAAAATCGGCGAAGCGCGGCCAGAGCCGCGGGAAGAGGCCGCGAGAGTCGGTATAGAGCGGCGAGCCGATGTAGACGGAGCCGGGGAAGCGCGGACAGAGCCGCGTGAAGAGGCCGCAAACGGCGACGAAGAATGGCTAGCCGTCATACACAGAGGCAGCGGACAAAGACCAAGTACCGAAGGGAGGCCCAAAGATAAGGCGGGATCAGCAGAAGAAGACATCGGATAACATCGGATAACAACAGCCGACGACAGTATTTTTTTTTTTGTTTTTTTTTCTCTTTTTTTTTTTTTTTACCTCAACTGAAAATCAACTAGGGGAGAAACGCTCAGATCGGGAGCTAGCCAGAACAGGGCGTCGGGGGCAGGGAGCGAAATTGGAAGATCCAGAGCGGATCCAGCAAAAGCAGAGCCACACGAGCGGACGGAATTGGAAGATGCTCCACGCGCGGGCGGAATCAGCAGGCGGGCGGCTCGCGCGGGAATCGGCCGGAGCTCCACGCGCGCGGCCGGAATCGGCGGGAGATCGAGAGAGCCTGGAGATCGGGCGAGCCTGGAAGGAGATCGGGGAGCAGCGTCAGGCGGTCGGCCCTGGTGCTGCTTGGCCCGGCGACGGGGTCCTCTGGCGGAGCAGGAGACGGACGATCGGGAGCGGAGAACAGACGGGAACGACTACGGCCACGCGACGGCCGGGAACAAGTTCGTAGGGAGAGGAGGATCAATTTAGCTTTGATACCATGTTAGGGAATATACTTGTTGTATTACGGAGGAAAAGCGCACGATATATAAGTACATGTATAGGTGCAGCGTATACGCAAAGCTCACTAACATATGGGGAAACTACAATATACAGATATATACATCTAACACAGGCATCATAATAGTCGCCTGCATATGAGCAGGAAACTTCTATTGAGATTAATGCCACATTGGCGTGCACATGCAGAAGATGGCACAGGTGATCAAATACTGTTCTGAGTGGCTTATCACTACTTTTATTCGATTTATCAAAGGAAGCTTAAGTTGAGTAAATCTATGAAGTGGTGTGTAAACTAGCAGTTTTTTTTTACAGCGTAAACTAACAGTTGACAGATGCCTACATTAGGCCACAGAATTGTCCGGAATCTGCTTGAATGAATCAAAAAAAAAAATACCAGCAAGAATTAAAAGAAGGGAGACATGAACAAATGGTGCAGGCGTTGATCTTTTTCAATCTTCTTAAGATAATGAAAAGGAAGGTCGCACACGCGATGCTGATTGTTCCGGCATGATAACAGTGCCAAAGGGCACCTGCCTGCCCGCCTGCCTGCCTGCATATCAGCATATGCTCATGCAACTTTTGCTCAGATTTATCAATTGTACATTGGCGCACACACGTACACAAAGATGCAGAAGGGATTAAATATTATCCTGATTGGTTTATCACAAGTGATGGGAAGCGAACCACTTGTTTGGTTGATTTAGTAGCTTTTCCGGCTGCTGATTCAGATAGGCGTCAGCTTTTCGTCGGCGTGCATGCATTCGTTGAGTCACCTTTTCTCGCCGTTGTCATTGGTGATATCACACTATATTATGCTCTTTCTTGAAAGAAAAAAAAAACAGGCGCACTTTATTTCACGACAAAAAAGGATACATCGTTCATTACATCTGAAGTGATAAAACTAGGGGGATCGCCATCTCAAAAAATAAAGTTCTTGTATCAAAGGAAACTCTAGCTAAATTATCTGCCACGGAATTAGCCTCCCGGTAAAATAACAGTGTTATATACAGATCGGTAGGCTTTCTTGGAAGAATATGAAACACAGATGATAATGTTTCCTGAAACACACACAAACCGCACGCGTGACACGGAGAAGGACTAAACGTGTGAGAGCTGTGAGAGAAAAAAGAGCAAACGAAATAAAGGATTGATCTAGTTTACAGAGCAAAAGAGCACGCATGGCCACATTGATGTACCTGCACTTGCCACAGAATAATACGAGTGTAGTTCGTTAGAACGTGGAAAGTAAGGGTATAAACATCGTCCCCTGAATATCTTTCACATGAAAGTGCGTGAGTATTTATATACTGTGTGCTCTGAACAGCACATGAGTTTGGTTTTAGGGTGCAAGTGCGTGAGTATTTATCTCTAGCCAAAACATGTTGCTTTCATATTGGGAAATGACAAATTAACATTGAGCTGGAGATCTTCACCACACGAGAATAGAAACTAAGGCTTTCCAGATGAACCCCCAGAACCAAAAGAGGGAGGTAATAAGCAAATGTTACATAATTAGTGAAACTAAGGCATTCAAGATGAACTCCCAGAACCAAAGGAGAAGGTAATAAGCAATACTATGTTGCCTTATCATTATGACCACCTTCAATAGTGGGTACACAAAGCCGGTGAGATTATCAATTGCTGACATTCTAGAATCAGCATGCCGCTTACAGTGTGGCCAACAACCAGAATACATAATGAGTAGCAGCAAATATTTTAGGAAAAAAATCTTCCAGGTAGGAATAAATTACTATCAATTGATCCATCCTTATCTTGGTAGAGAATTTCACTCGTCGGGGAAGAACCATCCGGACCTGAAACGTTCTATGCAGGGAGCTCCGTCGAGTGTAACTGAACTAGTTTCGCCGCTCACCATGTCATACACCAAATATCTGGGAGTCTGATCACCACAGACATTAGGGCGCCTCCATGACTGTGCCCACTCGTTGCCTAGAACAAACACACAGTTTCCGCCTGGGAAGCCGAGGTCACAATGCTCCAACGAGCCCGCTTGAAATGCCCTTGAGCAATTCCTGCTGAGGAAAAGGACCTGGCCGGCCAAGTCATTCACCTCGGACCAGTGGCCCTCATCAAAATCTGCCTCAAACACTCGCAGATCCATTGCCAGCTGATGATCAGTAGTGAAAATCCCGTTCCACCGCACCATCAGTAACTTTTGCTTGTCGGATGAAACGACCAGGTAGGAGCTGTCAGACCGAGGTGGTCGCTGCTCTGTTGCATGCTTGATGAGACGATCACTAATGCGCTGCTGGTTCTCTCTGTCATTGGCGAAAAAGTCATAGCAGAAGAGCTCCTCCAAGGTGGTGAGAGCGAATATCTTCCCCTGGAAGAAGGCTATGTCGATGTAGAGATAGCTTGTGCGGCGGTGATTATCATAAGACGAGACAGGTGACCATGTAGCCGGACGCAGCTGCCAGGCCCGGGCCCGGGCCGGCCGGAAACAAGCAATGTTAGAGCATTTAAAGACTCCAGAGCTAGGCAGTATGTCGCCGAATGTATGGCTGCGGAAAATCGCGACGACGAGACGGGACGAGCACACGACCATCTTCACATCAGTCCCCATGTCCAGGGTGTCTACAATGGAGGAGGTCGCCCCCATGTCCAGGGTGTCTGCAATGGAGGAGGTCGCGCCTAGTAATGCGCGCTGGGCGTAGAGACATGGAACCTTGATGGCTGGGGAGTTATGAGCGCGGAGGAAGCATCGGCCAGAAGCCCTGCGCTGCTCGTAGTAGAGTAGCCAGTTGCCGAATGAGGCGCTGGCGATGTAGCTGCCCCTGAACGTCGCAAAGCGGCGCGCCTTGCCGTCGGCAAGGCCACAGTAGACACCGTTGCCGAGGTTGATACAAGGTATGGCCGGTGGCAGTATGGCACGTTGGTGTTGCGTGGCGAGGCGCCAGTCGTGGCAGACGGCGGCGAAGCTGAGGCGGTCGTCATGTGACGGGAGGCGGGAGAGGACGAGGCCGGTGATCTCCGGCGGGAGGTCTGGCCAGGACCAAGTAGCAGGATCTTTGGGACAGAGGCAGCCGCCGGCGACGTCCGGCCGCGGGCAGGGTGAAGTCTTGCCGAGACACAGGCCCATGACGGATGCGGTTGCGATCAGGACTCAGGAGAGATGCGTGTGGGATATATACACGAGATGATCAATAATCTGTTTGTGCGTTTAAGATGATTGAATCTTTGCATGGAAAGGGATCGATCTGTTTCATGACCAGCTAGATCGCAACTTATTTGTTACGTATGCAGAATTTTCTCCCTCTGCCGTTGCGTGGTTAGCTCCTAATGTTTATCCTTTCAACGAGATTTGAAACGATGTGACACGGAAAAGGACTCCACGTACGAGAGCTGTGAGAGAAAAAAAAGAGCAAACGAAAGAGAGGATAGTTTAGAGAGCAAAAGTAGCACGCATGGCCACGTTGCTGTACCTGTACATACCACAGAATAATACGATCGAGTGGAGTTCGTTAGAACGTGGAAAGTACAAGGGTATAAACATCGTCCCATGAGTATTTCTCTCACGAAAGTGCAAGAGTATTTATTTAAAGTGTGCTCTGAATAGTTTTCGAGCTCATCAGCGCATAAGGTTATAACGTTTTAGGGTGCTGTGAAAGGTTGCACTTCTCTTTTTTTAAGAGACAAATGTGTAAATTGACCTCAATGCGCTGCAGTGTCTGACCATATATTTTTAAAAGCTAACTTGTCCTAGTTCCAAACAAAATGGAGTCAAAATACCTGATAAGATTCGAGTTCGACTGCAAATCTATTAAAATGTCATTAGTTGTACAAACACCAAAACAGATAGTAGTACATAGCACAGCCCATCCTTCCATTTCGCCCCATAACAAAACTGGGACATTCACCTCGTGCACCAAACTGTTGCCGTAACGCGAAAATCTATCTATCCTCACACATAGCCTGAAGTAACTACAGCATGTAACTTTGATAGACACCAAGTCTCTTGAGTCTTCAGAAAGGTGATCCATTTACGTGTGTCTACTAGCCAAATTTATTAGCCACCGCTGGTTCCGACAGTGTATTCCACACCTGCCAAACGTACAGTAGTGTCAATGGAAGAGTAATGCATGGACATGGGCGTCCAAGTTTGGACAGACTCACATATGTGCATTGTGCTTACCTTTAATTTGCCTTTTGATCCTCCACATGCTAGCAAGAAGGGGCGCAAAACGATACCGTAAATACAGCTCCCTGAAACAGCAAGAGAGTGGGTTAGCAACATAATTTATGTAAATCCTTCTGTATGATGAAGAAGGAATTCACTCGAGCACATACAAGTTTAGCATTCAGCGAAGCGACGAACGAAGGCTGGTTGTTCGATATATCCCAGAGTTTCACCTGCGTTTAGAGACATGTTAGCGACATGTTGGATTAATAATGGAAGTGTTAATAGCTTCATGAATGCAAAGTTCGTACCATTTTATCGGTTCCACCTGTTGCAATGAACTGTAGAAGAAAAGGCAAGATATCATCAGTAATTCAATTTCAGGTGGCCGCATGTCCGCTTTACTTTTAGCACACTTGTATACAGAGTGAAACATATTGTTGAACACTGGACATGTTTCTGGTCCAAGTGGCCCAAGCCCATTGTGTGCCGATCTATAAAAGGAGGGAGCTGATGACCCACAAGTATAGGGGATCGCAACAGTCTTCGCGGGAAGTAAAACCCAATTTATTGATTCGACACAAGGGGAGACAAAGAATACTTGAAAGCCTTAACAGCGGAGTTGTCAATTCAGCTGCACCTGGAAACAGACTTGCTCGCAAGAGTTTATCAGTAGTAACAGTTTATAGCAGTAACAATAGTGAAATAACAGCAGCAGTGTAACAAAGACAGCAGTAGTGATTATAGTAAACAACATGATTAAAATACTGTAGGCACAGGGATGGATGACGGACGTTGCATGGATGAGAGAAACTCATGTAACAATCAAGCCAGAGCATTTGCAGATAATAATAAAACGGTATCCAAGTACTAATCAATCAATAGGCATGTGTTCCATATTTAGTCGTACGTGCTCGCAATGAGAAACTTGCACAACATCTTTTGTCCTACCAGCCGGTGGCAGCCGGGCCTCTAGGGAATCTACTGGATATTAAGGTACTCCTTTTAATAGAGCACCGGAGCAAAATATTAACACTCCGTGAACACATGTGATCCTCATATCACCGCCTTCCCCTTCGGTTGTCCCAATTTCTGTCACTTTGGGGCCTCGGGTTCCGGACAACAATACGTGTATACAACTTGCGGGTAAGATCATAAAGCAATGAATATCATCATGAATTGATAACATGTTCAGATCTGAGATCATGGCACTCGGGCCCTAGTGACAAGCATTAAGCATAACAAGTTGCAACAATATCATAAAAGTACCAATTACGGACACTAGACACTATGCCCTAACAATCTTATGCTATTACATGACCAATCTCATCCAATCCCTACCATCCCCTTCAGCCTACGAGCGGGGAATTACTCACACATGGATGGGGGAAACATGGCTGGTCGATGGAGAGGCGTCGGTGGTGATGATGACGATGATCTCCTCCAATTCCCCGTCCCGGCGGAGTGCCAGAACGGAGCTTCTGGTCCCGAGACGGAGTTTCGCGACGGTGGCGGCGTACTGGATGGTTTCTGGCGATTCCTTCTAACCCCCGTGCGTTTTTAGGTCGAAGGCGTTAAGTAGTCCAGAGGAGAGCGTCGGGGGCCAGCCGAGGCGGCCACACAATAGGGCGGCGCGCCCCCCTCCTGGGCCGCGCCGGCCTAGTGTGTGGGGGGCTCGGGCCTCCACCTGACTTGCCCTTCTGGCTCCGTAATTCTTCTGGGAAAATAAGACCTTTTGCATAAATTCCGAGGATTTTCCTGAAAGTTAGATTTCTGCACAAAAATGAGACACCAGAGCAGTTCTGCTGAAAACAGCGTTAGTCCGTGTTAGTTGCATCCAAAATACACAAATTAGAGGCAAAACAATAGCAAAAGTGTTCGGGAAAGTAGATACGTTTTGGACGTATCAACTCCCCCAAGCTTAGCTTATTGCTTGTCCTCAAGCAATTCGGTTAACAAGCGAGTGCGATAAAAGAACTTTCACGAACACATTTGCTCATATGATGTAAATATTCTCATGATATGGCAAGTACTTAAGCGAGTTCATAATAAGGTACATGCAAATAAAATCATCTAATAGCTATGTCAATCATGGAAAAGGTACCAACAAATTAATAATGAGCATCATGAATCATGTCTATCGACGGGATTGCAATTTTCATAGAAGGATATGATAAAGTGGTATCTCGCTTGCCCGTATTTGTACAAGCAAAACATAAATGCTCGGGCACCTTTGAAGTTCATGGGAAGACTCGTAAGTAGAGATTATCAAAGATAAAAGCATCAAAGTTATACCACAGTTAATCACATTTTGGGACAAGCATATTATACTAAGAATGACGAGTTGTGCTCTCAAGAAAGTGCTCAAAGAAAGGATGGAGACTCAATGTAAAAGTAAAAGATTGACCCTTCGCGAGAGGAAGCGAGGATTAACATGTGCTAGAGCTTTTTATTTGTAAAACAGGAGTAAAATTATTTTGAGAGGTGTTTGTTGTTGTCAACGAATGATAGTGGGTACTCTAACTACCTCGTCAACCGGACTTTCAAGAGCGGCTCCCATGAAGGACGTTATCTCTACCGAGCAAGGTAAATCATCCCTCTTCTCTTTTGTTTACACACGTACTTTAGTTTTATTATGGATGACACCCCCCAACCTTTGCTTACACAAGCCATGGCTAACCGAATCCTCGGGTGCCTTCCAACAATCTCATACCATGGAGGAGTGTCTATTTGCAAAATTAAGTTCACTACAAGAAAAGTTCTGATACACAACGTCTCAAAATCGTCCGCTAAGGGGAATTTTTCGTCGCCTATGGGCCTAACCCGACGATATGGGTTCTGTTGTCTAAAGTGCGTCAGGCAAAGTCCTACGACGATTTTTTCGGTCCGTCGCGCTTGGGCGCCCTTCCGCCACGGAAAATCGGACCGTTGCAGAAATGTTTCCGGGAGCCCGTTGACTGCCGACGTCATGCAAGCCGACACGTGGCGGACGCCGGTTAGCCGGTAGTTAACGGCGTTAACCGGCCGAAACCCCGTGGTAGATGGTAGGCCCACACGAGGCCCGCCACGTCTTAAGCGGGCCGGCCCATTAAGTTTGCGGGCCGGGCCAGCCGACTTAGTTTGACCGGTCAACTATATAGTCGAGGCTGGTCCATTAGTTACGTGGGCCGGGCCTAACCTCTAAGGTTGAGCTGGTCAAAACATTAATGGGCCGGCCCACTAAGCATGTGGGCCGGGCCGAATGCACTCGTTTGACCGGTCAACAGGCAAAAGCGCCGGCCCACAAAACATGTGGGACCCACTTTCCTGTTATCGGGCCGGCCCATTTACCAAGTGGGGTCCACCTTAAAGCAAGTGGGCCGGCCCAAGAAGTTATTGGGCCGGCCCCAGTGCATGTGGGTCCCACTTTCACGCTATCGGGCCGGCCCATTTAGTACGTGGGGTCCACATTAGATCAAATGGGCCGGCCCGCCAAGCCGGTGGGCGGGCCAAAAGCACGAGTGGGTCCCACTTTCTCGTTAATGGGCCGGCCCAATTAGTATGTGGGGTCCACCATATAGCAAGTGGGCCGGCCCAACAAGATAGTGGGCCGGGCCAAAAACACAGGTGGGTCCCACTTTCCAGTTAAAGGGCCGGCCCATTTAGTATGTGGGGTCCACCATATAGCAAGTGGGCCGGGCCAAAAGCATAGGTGGGTCCCACTTTCCAGTTAAAGGGCCGGCCCATTTAGTATGTGGGGTCCACCATATAGCAAGTGGGCCGGGCCAAAAAACATAGGTGGGTCCCACTTTCCTCTTAAAGGGCCGGCCCATTTAGTATGTGGGGTCCATCATGTAGCAAGTGGGCCGGCCCAACAAGATAGTGGGCCGGGCCAAAAGCACAGGTGGGTCCCACTTTCCTGTTAACGGGCCGGCCCAATAAGTAAGTGAGCCGGCCCAAAATGAAAGTGGGTCCCACGATGCTCGTTAATGGGCTAGCCCAATCTGTTATAGGGCCCTGGTTGTTTGACTAGTCAACTTGCATTAAATTTCATGAGCCTAAAATCTGATATCAATGATACACACAATTACATACACAAATAAAATAAGTAGGAAAATTACAAGGCAATTAATGTGCCCAAATAAAAAAATTACATAGAATCATTGAGGACTTCTATTAGCATCATCAATAACACGTTGACATTTGGCAATCGCCTTGATTGAATCTTGTGTACTCTTGGTCAACATATCGACTACGAGACCTTAAAGCGACAATACCATGTCTTTTATAAAGTACGACCTTGAGATGTTCACTTGTTTGATGAAAGGAATGGTCTAGGTTGACTGGCTATGAGAGGATGCATCGAGAAGAAAGATCAGAACTTTTTTGGGCCTATCTTCTAATGAAGATTGCTTCATCGAAGCTGCATTCGATAATAATGCAAAAAGAGTTAAACGATGAACTATGCAAACATGTATTAAGCATTGTCGATATGAGATAGTCACAAGTACTAAGCGCGGCCTTACATTATATCGTTGCATAGGCTCACGCCGGAACCTTTTTGCGCTCTATCTTCTACTAAGGACTTCTTCATTACAACTGCATTCTAGTAATATTGCAAACATAGTTACAACGAGTGAACTATTCAAACATTTATTATGCAATGTAGATATAAGATAATAACAAGTTGCATAAATAAGACAATGTATGGAACTTGTACTAAGCGAGACTTACATCATAATGTTGCACGGGGTCGCTTTGGTGACTATCTTCTAATGATGACTAGCTTCACTAAAAATGCATTACGGTAATATTGCAAAAATAGTTACAACAATTAACTATTCAAACATGTATTACGCAATGTAGAGATCGAGATAACGACATGTAGCAGAACATACTGGCTCGCTGCAGGTCCTTCTCTTGTGTGCACTAGTCGTGGTCGACATGCCTATCATTTTAGGTTCAGCCATCAAGTGAAATGCTAATCCTCCTGCTCCATTGTCCTTAATCTGTGTTTAGATATCACATTTAAGACCAAGTCAGCTGGTTTCAAATAACAAAAAACTTGAGCTGCCAAATGAATAAGCCAATATTTACCAGATATCAGATTAAAACCAACTAGATTTTGCTTTGCATGAGATACAAATTTCAGAGATTCAGATTTAGAGTAGGGTAATGCCAAGGTTTTCCACATAAAGTAAACTGGCATTAAGAATGACCAAATGTCAGGTTCAAATCACCTTCGCAGTTGCTCCAAGACAAGCATATCAAATAGGCGGAAACATAGTAAAGCATGGATGGCATTGCTATGGCAGGGTTCCAAGTGTTAATCTCTTACATAAGGAACAATGCATATAGGTTATAGATAATAACGGAAGTAAGCTGCCAAAGTTACCAACCAAGAACTCAGATTCCAACCTTCCCTAGCGTCCCCGCTGTTAATGTTGGATATTCTAATAAGTGGTTCGCATGATCAATCCCTAGGAAAAATAACATTGACAAGTTAGTCTACGATAATACAAAGACCAGACATGCACGCATCAATAACTATACAAGGCTGTGCGACAGGAGCATTCATGGAAAAAAATAGCTATAAGCTAAAGACGAGGTATAAGAGCAAGCAGATTGGAAATGCACATAGCATGATTATAAAAGCGAGTGTGAGAATAGCGAGACACGAGAAAACGGCTAGCGGCTAGCGGTGAGCTAATGACGTGGTATAAGAACAACCAGATTGGAAATGCCCATAGCATGACTATAAAAGGAATAGCATGCGGTACAAAAACGAGTTGGCGACAAATGAATGGGTCCCCTATAAATATGTGGATGCACACAGGTGTCGATAGAATGAACGGGATGGTAGCGACCGGATAATGCTTTGGTATTGTACAATATTTAAACGAACTTCATGCGAAGTAACACATCAAGAAATTTAATGGCATATGAGATCTGCAAATAACTACACAAAACATGGCTAAAGAAACACCGCGATCTAACGGGCCAGCGTACTAACCAAGCTGCGGCGGGGTGGACGGGGGCGGTAACTTGCATTCCAGCGGCGGCGAACGTGGGTGACAAGGGATCACCTCGCCAATGCCTACGTATTGTAGACTTGGGTTTTGGGAGAGAGCGACGATGGAGATTCCGGGAGCGAGATTGGGTTCACGATTTACCCAGCTTCGGGTCCCCTCGGTGGAGGATCCCTACGTGCTGCTAGCAATCCAGTATATGACCATAGATGTGTTTACAGGGTGCCGCCGTAGGCGGAGCTATGTTGTCTATCTATTCTGTCTATCTCTCCTCCTCTTATTTCGGGTGCCATGGCTAGCTTTATATATGCAACCAGCCTAGGGTTTTACAAGAGTCCTAGTCGACTACTTCTTCGGGTTGCCTTGTTGGGCCTTCTCCATATTGGGCCGAGCTGATCCAGGTATACCAATAATGGGTACCCGAAGGGTATACCCATGTCAGTAGCCCCCGAGTGTCTAGGGAAGTCGAAGACTTGCGTAGAGACTCCAAGCATAATCATCTCCAAAGGCGAGGAAAATACAAGGCGAGGTCCATGTCGTAGATCATGTGTAGCGTAGATGATGTCGACGATTCTCGAAGTTATTTTTCTATCGGGTGCGCGACAGCGCTCCCGATGGGAGTAGCCCCCCGAGTCTATGGGTAAGTGCTTGCACTTGGGCATAGACTCAAGTTGTACTACTCGATGAAGAACTTAACTATATTTACGGGAAGACTTGATGAAATCCATGTGCTCCCGATGGGAGTAGGCTCCACTCGAGTCGTAGAATCGAGTTGAGTCTACAAACCTTGATTGTCATAGATGTTGTCGAAGTTATTTTTCTATCGGGTGCGCGGCCGGCGCTCCCGATGGGAGTAGCCCCGAGGCTACGGCCAAGTGTTTGCACTTGGGTGTAGGCTCAACTTGCTTTTAATCGACACCACAATTTTTCTTCTTTCTTTTATCTTATCAAGAGGGTGAACAATACTCTCGATAAGAGTAGCCCCCGAGCCTATGGGAAGGTGCTTGCACCTAGGCATAGGCTCGAGTTGTACTACTCGATAAAGAACTTGGCACAGCCCCTCTTTTTATCGACTCCAGGCCGTTGCTATTTTTATTTGACATCCATATCTATATTGTACAGGGATAATGGTAATTGGGGCTAGTTCATCGACGGATCGGGTACTAGTTAAGCTGCTCTAGTGGCAATCCGCAAAAACCTACTTCAAGATCACATCCCTGGACATGATCTCGGGATACTGGGTGCTAACTCGACGAGGTGCCGCTTAAGGTCTTACCATCTGTCGAGCCCCGGTCATGTTTTATCGGGTCCACGAGCGCGTCCGGCTGGGATATTTCTTCACATCCGTTGATGTGGAAAAAAGTAGCGAGAGCGCAGTCTTTGGCGATGCCACGCCACACAGGACGGACCCGGGGTCTTACCTTCGCAGAGTTTTGCGGCATTCAGAGATTATTCGCGACTTTGGCGCTCTGAGAATATTTTGTCAAGTGCCTTGTTCGGCTGATGCAATGACAAATTTTACTGGTTCTTCTATTTTTCTCTCGGGCTTGATAAGACAGTCGAATATATTGGTTCTTCTATATTGTCGGGTATATCACCGATGCTCTTGCTTGGAACAATATGACGAGTCAATGAACCCGAAGATTTGTCCACCTTTTTTTTTTTGGTTCCTCCTTGATGAAAATTTCGTCGAGTTCCTCCTTCAGGAAAATTTCTTCGGGTCCTCTTTGAGGACAATTCTTCGGGTCCTCCCTGAGGACAATTCTTCGGGTCCTCCATGAGGACAATTCTTCGGGTCCTCTTTGAAGATAATTCTTCGAGACCTCATTGAGGATAATTCTTCGGGACCTCCTTGAAGATAATTTTTTGGGACCTCCTTGAAGATAATTCTTCGGGACCTCCCTGAATAAGATTTCGTCGGGTTCTCTTTTGAAGACAATTTCGTCGGGTTCTCTCAAGATTTCATCGGGTTCCTCCCTGAAAAAGATTTCGTCGGGTTCTCTTTTGATTTCGTCGGGTTTCTCCCTGAAGAAGATTTCGTTGGGTTCTCTTTTGATTTCGTCGGGTTCCTCCCTGAAGAAGATTTCGTCGGTTTCATCCTTGAAGAAAATTTCTTCGGGTTCCTCCTTCAGGAAAATTTCGTCGGGTCCTGTTCTTTCTTGAAGACAATTTCGTCGAGTTTTCCCCGTAGACAATTTCGTCGGGTTCTCTCTTATATACTTTGAAATTTGCTTTCTCCTGCACAAATAAACAAACTTTTTCTATCTTTTCCTTGACTCTCTTTTTCATATGCGGTGTCAGATGCTTGGATTCGATGATATGTAAAGTGAATATATGTCACGCAGCCCCCGAGCGTCGGGTGCGGCGAAAGTAAATGATAATCAACTTTATGTGAAATAAAGGAACACTTAGCTTATTGGGCACGACGGAGTCGATGCGTGATACGTCCAAAACGTATCTACTTTCCCGAACACTTTTGATGTTGTTTTGCCTCTAATTTGTGTATTTTGGATGCGACTAACACGGACTAACGCTGTTTTCAGCAGAACTGTTCTGGTGTCTCGTTTTTGTGCAGAAATCCAACTTTCAGGAAAAACCTCGGAATTTATACAGAAGGCCCTATTTTCCTAGAATACTTACGGAGCCAGAAGGGCAAGTCAGGGGGAGGCCCGAGGGCCCCACACCCTAGGGCGGCGCGGCCCTAGCGTGTGGCCCCCTCGGCCGGCCTCCGACGCCCTCCTTCGGACTACTTATCGCCCTCGACCTAAAAACGCACGAAGAGAAGTCGAAGTCGCCAGAAACCCTCCAGAACGCCGCCACATCGCGAAACTCCGTCTTGGGAGCCAGAAGTCTCCGTTCTGGCACTCCGCCGGGACGGGGAATTGGAGGAGATCATCGCCATCATCACCACCGACGCCTCTCCATCGACCAGCCATGTTTCCCCCATCCATGTGTGAGTAATTCCCCCGCTGTAGGCTGAAGGGGATGGTAGGGATTGGATGAGATTGGTCATGTAATAGTGTAAGATTGTTAGGGCATAGTGCCTAGTGTCCGTAATTGGTACTTTGATGATATTGTTGCAACTTGTTATGCTTAATGCTTGTCACTAGGGCCCGAGTGCCATGATCTCAGATCTGAACATGTTATTATTTCATCATGATATTCATTGTTTATGGTCTTACCTGCAAGTTGTATACACATGTCGCCGTCCGGAACCAATGGCCCCGAAGTGACAAATCGGGACAACCGGAGGGGATGGTAGTGATGTGAGGATCACATGTGTTCACGGAGTGTTAATGCTTTGCTCCGGTGCTCTATTAAAAGGAGTGCCTTAATATCCAAGTAGATTCCCTTGAGGCCCGGCTGCCACCGGCTGGTAGGACAAAAGATGTTGTGCAAGTTTCTCATTGCGAGCACGTACGACTATAATTGGAACACATGCCTATTGATTGCTTTGTACTTAGACACCGTTTTATTATTATCTCGCAAATGCCCCGCTTGATTGTTACATGAGTTTCTCTCATCCATGCAACGCCCGTTATCCGTCCCCGTGCCTACGGTATTTTAATCCTGCTCGTTTACTATAATCACTACTGCTCGTCTCTCGTTACTCTGTCGCTGTTATTTCACTACTCGCTTCTACTATAAAACCGTTACCTATCGATAAACTCTTGCGAGCAAGTCCGTTTCCAGTGTGCAGCTGAATTGACAACTCCGCTGTTAAGGCTTTCAAGTATTCTTTGTCTCCCCTTGTGTCGAATCAATAAATTGGGTTTTACTACCCGCGAAGACTCGCTGCGATCCCCTATACTTGTGGGTTATCAAGACCGTTTTCTGGCGCCGTTGCCGGGGAGCATAGCTTTATTTGGAAGTTCACTTGGATTGATATTGTTCGCTGCAAATTCTCCATCATGGGTAAAACTCGCGATCCTAAAGTCGCCATATTACCATCCACTACAAGAAAAGGTACAACTCGAGTACCTCTCGTCGCTCTTGATTCACCATCCGTGATTGATAAACTTGTTTCACCGCCACAAGCTTCACTTGCCGGTACTTCGCTCGAATCCGAAAACTCTTATGATATTGATAATGTTTCGCTGCGCTTGATGATAGTGGTTCATTGGGATCCTTTCTAGATGCTACAATTGCTAGGTCTAGACAAATTGAAAATACCTGAAACTCCCGATGCTACTACACCTGTTAATTCACCTGAACTTGATTACTCTAGTGATGATCCTGATGAAGATTATGTGGAGCTTAATGATGATTTTATTAATAGATGCAATACTACTGCTGATGCAAGTAAAATTAAAAAGTTTCTCAAACAATATACTGTTAGACATAAGTTATCTTCTGATCCTAAATTTGCCACATCTCCTATATGCATTAAGGATAAAGATTATGATTTTTCTCTTGATCTATCTCATATAGCTATTGTAGAGAAAGCACCCTTTTGTGGTACTCGAAAAAGAAAGTGTCGTAGAACACATGATTGAACTTTCTTCTATGAGTAGCTTGTTTTCTGATGATATCAAGATGCGTACTTATTTTGTCGCTAAAATTTTTCCTTTCTCATTAAAGGATGATGCTAAAACTTGGTATAATAATTTGCCTCCTGGTTCTATTAAAAGTCCAACTGATTTGCGTGATGTTTTCTTTCGAAAATACTTTCCCGCTAGTGCTCAACATGTTGCTTTACGGAAAATTTATAGATTTGACCAGGGAGATGAAGAGAAATTGCCCGAGGCTTGGGCAAGATTTTGTTCTCTTATCGAGCTCGACCTGGACATGATTTAGAAAAGAATGATCTACTTGATATATTTTATAGTGGACTAACCATTGAGTCTAGGGCATATTTGGATAGTTGTGCTGGTTGTGTTTTCGAGAAAAGAACTCCGGACGAAGTCGAAGAATTATTGGCTAAAATAGGCCGGAATCATGATGATTGGACTACGCCCGAACCAACTCCAACGCCAATATTGAAGAAGAGGGGTTTAATTAAATTGAATGATGAAGATATGAGGGAAGCCAAGAAGTCTCTCAAGGAGAAAGGTATTAAATCCGAAGATGTGAAGAATCTACCTCCCATAGAAGATATATGTGAGATAATTCCCCCTTCATCCATGATTGAGGTAAATTCCCTTCGACGCTTTACTAGGGAAGATATTCCGTATTCAAAACCTCCTGCGCAATGCTTAGATGAGTTTGATAATTATATTGTTAAGCAAGAAAATTTTAATATGAGAGTAGAGAATCATCTAATGGAAAATTCTCAAGCTATTAGCAATTTGCATGATGTTGTGGAGAGAACCTCCAATGATGTTAAGATGCTTGTTAAACATTTTCAAATGGTTCAAACTCAAATTGATCAACTCACTAAAGTGCAAAATGACTTATTAAAAAATAATTCTAAAGAGAAACATGCTTATGAAGTAACAACTAGAGGTGGTGTCTCTACCCAGGATCCTCTATATCCCGAAGGGCATCCCAAAAGAATTGAACAAGATTCTCAACGCATTGAATCTAGTGCTCCTTCTAAGAAAAAGAAGAAGAAACATAAAACATGTTGTAGAATCCTCCGAGCCTCGTTAATGATCCTAATAGTATTTCTATTTCTGATGCTGAAACTAAAAGTGGTAATGAACATGATAAAGATAATGATAAGAATGATGTTTCTGATAAAGAAGAAGTTGAAGATGAACCTGAAAAGCAAGATAAAAATAAAAAGTATACTAAAGAAGATTTTATTGCTAAGAAACATGGTAATGAAAGGGAACCATGGGTGCAAAAGCAAATGCCTTTTCCTGCTAAGAAACTAAAATCAAAGGAAGAAGAACACTATAACAAATTTTGTGATTGGATGAAACCTTTATTCTTGCAAATCCCTTTGACTCGATGCTATTAAATTGCCTCCTTATTCAAAGTATATGAAAGATATTGTTACTAACAAAAGGAAAATCCCCAATGAGGAAATTTCCACTATGCTTGCTAATTACTCTTTCAATGGCAAAGTTCCAAAGAAGTTGGGCGACCTGGTATACCTACTATTCCTTGTTCTATTAAGAATAATTATGTTAAAACTCGCTCTATGTGACTTGGGAGCCGGTGTTAGTGTTATGCCTTTTTCTCTTTATAAGAGACTTTACTTAGATAAGTTGATACCTACCGATATATCTTTGCAAATGGCCGATAAATCTACTCGCTATTCCCGTTGGTATATGTGAGGATGTTCCTGTTCAAGTTACTAATAACCGCTTGATATTAACCGATTTTGTTGTGTTGGAAATGCCCGAAGATGATAATATGTCTATTATTCTTGGGAGACCTTTTCTTAACACCGCAGGGGCTGTTATTGATTGCAATAAAGGAAAGGTTACTTTCAATGTTGATGATAGGGAGCACACCGTCTATTTCCCCAAGAGGATTGAAAAAGCATGTGGAGTTAATACTATTTCTAATGTGAGAACTATCAAGGTTGGAACTATCGATTGTCCTATATATGAGCCTAAAGAAGAATATCAAACTCTTGTGATTGGATCCATATCAATACAATTCAAGGTAACATGATTGATTTGAAGTTTATTTCTTCATATGCTATGTAAAATTTATTTGGTGGCAAGACTTGATCAACCTTGTTAACAAATACTTTTTATATGCATAGAGGAGGTAAACAAAATTTCTTTCTTTCTCCACTTATTTTACTTACTGTAGCAATACATTTGTATCTTTACTTTATTGCATTATTGTGCTAAGTAAAGTCTCTAATAGAAGGTTGATGCTAGATTTGGATTTCTGCACAGAAACAGATTTCTTGTCTGTCACGAATTTGGGTAGGGTTCTCTCGTAGGTAACTCAGAAAAATCTGCCAATTTACGTGAGTGATCCTCGGATATGTACGCAACTTTCATTAGTTTTGAGTTTTCTAATTTGAGCAACGGAAGTACCTCTTTAAAATTCGTCTTTACCGGCTGTTCTGTTTTGGCGGATTCTGTCTCGTTTTTTTGCATTGTCTCTTGTGGACTTTAAGCAAGGCTTTCTAGACGTGGAGAGCTGTAGCTAATGTTTTATTGAGTTCTTGCAATGTGTCACTACAGGACTAAAGTGGATTAAAGTTTTTGAGTACTAACCCCTCTAATGAAGTTTATGAGAAGTTTGGTGTGGCAGAAGTTTTTAAGGGTCAAGAGAGAAGGGTGATATAAAGTGATCAAGAAGAGCCAAAAGCCTAAGCTTGGGGGGAGGTATACCGGCATCACTCATTCTTTGCATATTATGGTTGCTGGATACTTGTACATACTTGTTTAGTTTCTTTGAGTGGTTTTCTAATGAGAGGGAGATGATATTTGGGGAAGTGCTGCCCGAAAACAGATTCTGGACTGTTACTAAAAAAATTCGTGCGCACAGCCAGAACGTTATTTTGAGCTGCCACTTTTTGTGCATGTTCCCCAGGTTGTTATATAACTTTCATTAGTTGAACACTTTTCGAGCTGAGCAACGGAAGATTTTTGTAAAAATTGATTTCTGTACTGCTGTCAGATTTTTGCAGATTTCTGCCATCCTGCTTTTCTGTGTTTCTTTTAGTTTTCATTTTCTTATTCTTACTTTGTTTCTTTCCTAAAACACAAAAAGACCAAAAATATTTCTGTTGTTTCTCTTCACCATTTGTTTATCTTGGTTTCTTATTCCCATTTTGCTTTATTTGCTATTGCTAGTTTGCTATAAGAAAACCCAAAAAGATTTTGCTTTGTTTGCTTGTTTCCTTTTGTTCTTGTTTCTAAATTCGAAAACACCAAAAATATTTGCTGTTCTTCTTTGGTTTTGTAAAGTTCTTTATGAGTTTAATGGTCTTCGGTGGCTGGAGCGTGGTTTTCATTTCATATTATCCAAGCTACACAAGTGAAAGGCAATAATGACGATCTACGACAATCTGATTGTGGTGAGAGACTGGTATGAACTCTATTTGTTTTCATTTTTGTACATATACTCATCCATGTGAGCATGCTTGGTTGGTTCATGTGAGGTATATGTTATTTAAGAAAGTCTAGTAGTTCATGATCTCTCATGTTTAGCTCCAATTTATTAATATGAGTAGCATGTCATGGATGTTTGCTTGCATTGTTTTATTCATAAATAGGTATGATATTGTGGTATCCTCCTCTGAATAATTCGTTTGAATTAGCTTGGCACATGCTCACGCATGCATATGACTGAACAAAATTCAATTAAGCCTCGATGATTTACATTGCTTCAGAGTTTTTGTATCACTCTCATGCCCCAGTTAATTTATTTTGCCGCAAGCATGATTATGACGATGCTATCGCTCTCTTGATTTGTCGCTCCCTAGTCTTTTGCTAGCCTTCACTTGTACTGAGTGGGAACACTGCTCGTGCTTCCAAACCCCTGAAAACCAAGTTGTTCCAAAGTGTCCACCATAAATACCTATGCATGGCATTTCAAACCATTCCAAGTAAATTCTCATGCGCCACCTTTAAACCTTCAAAATGCTTCTCAATTTGTGTTAATGTTTCATAGCTCATGAGGAAGTATGTGGTGTTTAACTTTCAACCTTGTCATTTACTCTTGACGGACTTTCATTATGGACTAGTGGCACATCCGCTTATCCAATAATTTTGCAAAAAGAGCTGACAATGGGGTTCCCAGCCCCGATTAATCAACTTTCACTAATAATTCTCTTCACATGTTTTGCTCTGTTTCATCAGTAAGCAACTTAATTTTGCAAATAGATACTCCTCCATGGTATGTGATTGATGGAAGACACCCGAGGATTCGGTTAGCCATGGCTTGTGTAAGCAAAGGTTGGGGGGAGTGTCACCCATAATAAAACTAAAATACATGTGTAAACAAAAGAGAAGAGGGATGATCTACCTTGCAGGTAGAGATAACGTCCTTCATGGGAGGCGCTCTTGAAAGTCCGGTTGGCGAGGTAGTTGGTGTACCCATTATCATTCGTTGACAACAACAAACACCTCTCAAAATAATTTTACTCCTCGTTTCAAAAATGAAAAGCTCTAGCGCATGTTAATCCCTCGCTTCCCTCTGCGAAGGGTCAATCTTTTACTTTTATGTTGTGTCTCCATCCTTTCTTTGAGCACTTTCTTCAGAGCACAACTGTCATTCTTAGTATAATATGCTTATCTCAAAATATGATTGATTGTGGTATAACTTTGATGCTTTTATCTTTGACAATCACTATTTCTAGTCTTTCTATGAACTTCAGAGGTGCCTCGAGCATTTATGTTTTGCTGATCAAATATGGGCAAGCGAGATACCACTCTATCATACTCTTTTATGAACATTGCAATCCTCGCTTATATACATGATTCATGATGCTTATTATTAATTGTTGGTACCTTTCCATGATTGATATAGCTATTAGATGATCTTATTTGCATGTATCTTATTATGAACTGCCTAAGTGTTAGCCATAGCATGAGAATATTTACATCATATGAACAAATGTGTTCGTGAAAGCTCTTTTATCGCTCGGTTGTTAACCGAATTGCTTGAGGACAAGCAATAAGCTAAGCTTGGGGGAGTTGATACGTCCAAAACGTATCTACTTTCCCGAACACTTTTGCCGTTGTTTTGCCTCTAATTTGTGTATTTTGGATGCGACTAACACGGACTAACGCTGTTTTCGAGCAGAATCGATTCCGGTGTCTCGTTTTTGTGCGGAAATCCAACTTTCGGGAAAAACCTCGGAATTTATACGAAGGCCCTATTTTCCCGAATACTTACGGAGCCAGAAGGGCAAGTCAGGGGGAGGCCCGAGGGCCCCACACCCTAGGGCGGCGCGGCCTAGGAGGGGGGGGGCGTGGCCCTAGCGTGTGGCCCCCTCGGCCGGCCTCTGACGCCCTCCTTCGGACTACTTATCGCCCTCGACCTAAAAGCGCACAGAGAGAAGTCGAAGTCACCAGAAACCCTCCAGAACGCCGCCACATCGCGAAACTCCGTCTCGGGAGCCGAAGTCTCCGTTCGGCACTCCGCCGGGACGGGGAATTGGAGGAGATCATCGCCATCATCACCACCGACGCCTCTCCATCGACCAGCCATGTTTCCCCCATCCATGTGTGAGTAATTCCCCCGCTGTAGGCTGAAGGGGATGGTAGGGATTGGATGAGATTGGTCATGTAATAGTGTAAGATTGTTAGGGCATAGTGCCTAGTGTCCGTAATTGGTACTTTGATGATATTGTTGCAACTTGTTATGCTTAATGCTTGTCACTAGGGCCCGAGTGCCATGATCTCAGATCTGAACATGTTATTATTTCATCATGATATTCATTGTTTATGGTCTTACCTCGCTGTTGCGGTCGGAAACCCACCGGCGAGCAACGACGGGCAACACGAGTAGAGCCGGGAGGCTCCCGGAACCGCGGCTGGCCCCGGTCCCTCGAGCGACGGCCCGCAAAGCCTCGGCACGCACGTCCGATGCCGGTGCAAGGGCGTGCCACCCGACCTATACCCGGTCGGGAAGGTGATGAATCTGTTTCGCTTAGTTTCCTGCATGGCATACACGTAAACATTAAATACGAGCCTCGATCGGCTCTCGAGTTGTCTCGTGAATCGGCTCAAGGAGCCGATCCACCCATGATTCGTATGAGGTCTACGATCACATGGTGGTCCTGCTTGATCAATATAAAGCTAAAACAACCTACGACGATTTAGGGTTTTCACCACATAATCGGAACATCCTACGCGTGATTGAGCCTGGCAGCCACGCACGGTGATAATAAACCAACCCTAGACAAGGCCTAAAAACCAACATGAAGTTGATCCCCGGAACATCTTATCTAGGGCTAGCAAACTACACCCTACGTGCTACTGGATCCTTCAACCCGTTTGCAAGGCCTAACTATGCAGATATTAAACTAATCCTTGAAGAACAAGGAGCAATCATAACGGATCGGATCTACTAAACAATGATCAAGCGAGGTGCCGCCCTTACACCTAAGATAGGTGTAAGGGCGGCTAGACGTCTAAGGGTTGCATGGACAAAAGCATGTGACACGATGAAACAATGCTAACCCTAACACATCTATGATAACTACGTTGCTCGCCATCAACAAAGCTTCGGCGACGAGCAACGCATGAACAACGAATAAACGTATACTGCCTAGATCGCAAGATGCGATCTAGGCAGCATGATGCTTACCCGGAAGAAACCCTCGAAACAAGGGGTTGGCGATGCGCCTAGATTGGTTTGTGATGAACGTGATTGTTGTCTTTCTCAATAACCCTAGATACATATTTATAGTCCGTAGACTTTCTAACGTGGGAATAATCCCAATCGTGCACGAGCCAAAATCTATCTAACCGACACGTATCCTACTATATTTACAGATACACGGGCAAACTAGCCCAAACTTTGCATACAAGGTCGATTCATGTATATCTTCCGTGTATATTCTTCAAGCCCATCTTAATCGCGGCCCACCTCTGATCCGGTCAAATTCTGGTGATAACACATGCCCCCCTGGTTTTGGAAATGATAATTCCAAAATCACTCTGCTTTTTCTTCGTCGGGTCATGTCGTGGCAGAGCAGAACCGTCGCAGTACCCTTCATCATGATGCCTTGCCTTCTCAACTTTTCAGGCCGATCTCAATTCCGCGTTCATGAACCAAGAAACCCAGGAACTGACCGGCCGTCACACCAAAGGCACACTTCTTTGGATTCATTCTTAGTCCGAACTTCCTAGTTCGGTCCAGGACGTGTCGCAGGTCCTCCAAGTGTCCGTCCATCGAAACAGACTTGACCACCACGTCATCGATGTAAATTTCCACCAATTTGCCGATTAAGTCATGAAAGATGTAATTCATGGCTCTTTGGTATGTTGCGCCAGCATTCTTCAGTCCAAACGTCATGACTACATATTCAAACAAGCCCACCGAGCCCGGCACTCGAATGCAGTCTTGTGTATATCTTCTGGAGCCATAAAAATTTGGTTGTAGCCGGCATTGCCATCCATGAAACTTAAAATTTTATGACCAGCAGCTGCATTGATCAATGTCTCTGCTACTGGCATTGGATATTCATCCTTTGGAGTGGCACTGTTGAGGTTCCGAAAATCTATGGCGACGCGCCATCGGCCGTCCTTTTTCTCCACAGGTACGACATTGGAAATCCATTTAGCGTACCTGCATGGCCTGATGAACCCGGCGTCCAACATCTTCTGGATCTCTTTCTTGACTTCCACCAAGATTTCGGCCTTCATCTGTCGTGCGCGCTGCTGGAACGGCCGAAATCCTTTCTTCAGAGGGAGCCGATGCTCAATGATGCTCCTGTCTAACCCAGTCATCTCCGTATAATCCCATGCAAAACAATCTGGGTACTCTTTCAACAAGGCTATCACCAAGCCCCTCAGATGCGGATCCAACTTTTTGCTGATAAATGTTGGTCGTGGCTTATCCCCAGGACCAATGTCGACTTCTTCTAGCTCATCAGCCGATGTAAACCCATACCCTAGCTTTCCGTCACCTGTGAGATCGACACTGAATACAGGGAAAACGTATGGTAAGGATAATATGGGCCGATTGCTGGAATCGGCCCCCATTTTGATTGTATTGCTCAATGAAGGTTTACATCTTGGTCTTGCTTTATTATAACTACGTGACATGCTTGAGACAAGATTATCCCTTTTTATTTTTTGGGGCCGATCACAAGGATCGGCCTTGCCACGTACGTCGATATATTTTGCTCTTGTTACACGGTCAGGCCGGTGGATAAGACCAGCCTCACCCTGTTTTTTGTCACGTCGATGCGCTCGCAGTCGTCCAAAGTGATGCCTGAGAGTGGCTCTTGGCCTGCCGTCTCCCAAACGTTCATGCCAGCCGTTGAAATCTCGGCTGAGTCATCTGCGTGGACGACCTCTACTTCATCTCCATCCCACCGTATTAAACATTGGTGCATCGTGGATGGAATGCAACAGCTTGGCGTGGATCCAATCTCTCCCTAGCAGGACAGCATAGGTGCTCTTGCTATCGACAATAAAGAACGTCGTAGGGATGGTTTTTCTTCCTACGGTCGGATCCACGTTCGTAACACCTTGTGCTTCGGATGCTTGGCCGTTGAAATCGCTCGGTGTGACGTTGGTCTTGATCGGATCCGAGCTAGAGCGTCCCAACCGACGTAGCATGGAGTATGGCATAATGTTGATCGCCGCTCCGGTGTCCACCAAGCATCTTGTTGACAGGCTGCCCATTGATATAACCTCGTAAGTACAGGGCCTTCGGGTGTCCGTAGCTCCTTTCTCGTGGCTTCTCAAAGATAATCGGCCGTGGGCCGCAGTCAAGTTGTGCCACAGGTGCTTCGCCTAATCCTGGAGCACAAAACTCCGCTGGAAGGATGAACACCATGTTTGTGCCAGCCGATGTCTCATCATCGGCTTTCCTTTGTTTGGTGCGCCACTCTTTCTTTTGTGGTCGACCTTCTTCGTCCGTAGTTCGCTGAATTTTCGCGGCCGGATCAGGCCGCGCCTTCCTTAACGTGTGCAGGTATAACCTTTCGGCTTCCTCCAAACCACGTAGTCGCTGAACCCTACGCTTTTGGGAATGGCTGAGTCCATCAGGGCACCACCTTGGCCGGTGGTATTTATCTTCTTCTTCATCGTCGTCTTCTAACTCCTCGAGATCTTCCACCCGAGAGGACTCAGCGTGCTTGTTCCGAGATGGGAGAGGCCCTAGACGTTTGAATACTGACACGTCTCCCGCACCCTTCTTCTTCCGTCTACATTCGGGAGTTGCCGATTGTAGGCAATCGGCTCATTCCTGAATCCCAGCAGTGTCTGAAGAAGGGACAGTCCCAGTGCCTATCCACGTCGTCTTGCTCTCTTGACTTTTCCTTGGCATGGCGCTCATATCTCTCCTCGTCGCGATCATGCCGACGATGTCTCCTGGCGTCCCTGCTAGCCAGACGATCTCCGTCGTCATCGTCGTCGTACCGTCGGCGTTGGTCGTATTGACTCACGTATTTGTTGAGGAGGTGATCAGAGAGAGGTCGCTGATATCGCACATTCTTCACTTCTCCCTCTGTGATGTAGCGCTTGCCATCGTGCCGGAGCCGATCGCGTGGAACGGCTTCCTCTTTGTCCTTGTTATGAGAGCGGCTGCCCTCGTCTTTGTCCTTACCAGAGTGGTGACCAGGTCCTACCATGTTGATGCTGAACGAGAAACCCGGCCGGCACCTCCCGTGGTAAGTGCATTCCACCATGTTAACGGCGGGGAAAGGGTGTGTGTCGACTTTCATGGCGTACCGGCTGAAAATTAGACGCCCTTGTTCTATCGCCATTTGGATCCGCCGACGCCACACCCTGCGGTCGTTGGTGGTATGGGTGAACGTGTTATGCCACTTGCGTATGGCTTTCCGTTCAGCTCCCGTGCCGTGGGGATTTTGTGGCCTTCGGGTACCTTTAGTCGCTTCTCCTTAAGTAAGAGGTCGAAAATTTGCTCAGCTTTGGTCACGTCGAAGTCAAACCCTCTTGGAGGACCTTGTGGCTTAACCCATTTGCAGGACACGGGGCTTGCCCCCGAGTCCATTCAGCCACTCGCTACCTCTTGATCTCCCGCGAGCCTTCATCTTCATCCGCCTCAACCAGGACTACCGCACGCTTGAATTTATCCCGGTACAACTCCGGGTGGCGCTGTTCATATAATGACAGACTTCCGAACCATATGCGCCGGTGAAGGGTAGTCCGCTTGGGAAGCCATATCCTTGATCGGTGATGCGAGACCCACCACCGCCAATTCGATCGCTTCTTTTCAGCCAAACGAGCCGAATAGCATCGGTTCCTAACGGTCCCGAAGCGCCGGATGTATTCCGACACCGTTTCTCCGCGCTTCGTCGTACTTGTGCTAGATCGGCAATGCCAGCCTAGGAAGCCTCCGAGTGATACCGCATGTGGAACTCGTTCTTCCAACCGCTTCCAAGTCCGGATTGAGTCCGGTGGCAGCGATGTGTACCACCCGAAAGCCGATCCCGTGAGGGACCGTGCGAAGAACCTTACACGTAGTTCACCTGATGCTGAGATCGTGCCCAGCTGCGCCAAATATCGGCTCACATGCTCGATTGAACCGGAGCCATCTGACCCACTAAACTTGGAGAATTCAGGGAGCCGATATTTGGGTGGTAGTGGGATCAAATCGTACTCGTTGGGGTACGGCTTGGAATAGCCGACTGCCCTCCTTTTCGGCACCATGCCGAACTGGTCTCTCAAGATTGTACCGATCTGATCCGCGGTGCTGGCTGCAGGAGTCGAGCTCGAAGATTCGCCGGAGTGGCGTACTTAGCCAGCCACGCTTGCTTCTCAAGCTCGAGCTAGCTGCAGGAGTTGAGCTTTGGAGTTTTGTTGGAGTGGCATACTTAGCTAGCCACGTCTCGCTTCTCAAGATCTGATCCGAAGCTCCTCCCGCCGTTCCGAAGTCCCTGTCGTTGCGGTCTCGGTTCGTGAGTGCCCGAGTCTATGCAGTCTGGCACATATGTGCACGTGTACCCGTGAGGGATCTCCTTAGGCGCCTCATACAAGAACTGGTAATCACTAGGGTCACCACCGATCTTGTAGACGACGAATGCCGGTGAACTCGGCACTTCTGGTGTTGCCAACGCGAACGACATCGGTGGTCGGGACTGGAGTGGTATCTCTCCTTGGTGAGTCCCTAGAGCAGGTCCTGACGGAGAGTACTGATGCCTCATGATTTCCTGGATCACCCAAAGGGCGACACGCTCCAAAGTGTTCACCAGGCTCTCAGAATGGCGGTGCAGCGAATGAGCTACCATGAAATTAATCTCCTGACGCAGAGACCTGGTGCGTTCTTCTGAAGGGGTAGACAGGTCCACTCCATCGAGCGCGCCTTCAGGTGAGAACCCTTTCCACCTAATGCCGTGTGAGCGGGTCCTCTGGAAAGAGCCGATGAGGTCGGCTTCGAGGACAGCTTTGACCTCGTCATACTTCTTCTTGAGCTCCTCGGCCGGATCTTCGTACGTGATCGGAGTACCTTCCGCCATCTCAGATGTAGATGGCGATGCGGTTGATGTCGAAGACCGTCCCACCGGGCGTGCCGAATGTGTTGCGGTCGAAACCCACCGGCGAGCAACGACGGGCAACACAAGAGAGCCGGGAGGCTCCCGGAACCGCGGCCGGCCCTGGTCCCTCGAGCGACGGCCCGCAAAGCCTCGGCACGCACGTCCGATGCTCGGTGCAAGGGCGTGCCACCTGACCTATACCTGGTCGGGAAGGTGATGAATCTCGCTTCGCTTAGTTTCCTGCATGGCATACACGTAAACATTAAATACGAGCCTCGATCGGCTCTCGGGTTGTCCCGTGAATCGGCTCAAGGAGCCGATCCACCCATGATTCGTATGAGGTCTACGATCACATGGTGGTCCCGCTTGATCAATATAAAGCTAAAACGACCTACGACGATTTAGGGTTTTCACCACATAATCGGAACATCCTACGCGTGATTGAGCCTCGGCAGCCATGCACGGTGATAATAAACCAACCCTAGACAAGGCCTAAAAACCAACATGAAGTTGATCCCCGGAACATCTTATCTAGGGCTAGCAAACTACACCCTACGTGCTACTCGGATCCTTCAACCCGTTTGCAAGGCCTAACTATGCAGATATTAAACTAATCCTTGAAGAACAAGGAGCAATCATAACGGATCGGATCTACTAAACAATGATCAAGCGAGGTGCCGCCCTTACACCTAAGATAGGTGTAAGGGCGGCTAGACGTCTAAGGGTTGCATGGACAAAAGCATGTGACACGATGAAACAATGCTAACCCTAACACATCTATGATAACTACGTTGCTCGCCATCAACAAAGCTTCAGCACGAGCAACGCATGAACAACGAATAAACGTATACCGCCTAGATCGCAAGATGCGATCTAGGCAGCATGATGCTTACCCGAAGAAACCCTCGAAACAAGGGGTTGGCGATGCGCCTAGATTGGTTTGTGATGAACGTGATTGTTGTCTTTCTCAATAACCCTAGATACATATTTATAGTCCGTAGACTTTCTAACGTGGGAATAATCCCAACCATGCACGAGCCAAAATCTATCTAACCGACACGTATCCTACTATATTTACAGATACACGGGCAAACTAGCCCAAACTTTGCATACAAGGCCGATTCATGTATATCTTCCGTGTATATTCTTCAAGCCCATCTTAATCGCGGCCCACCTCTGATCCGGTCAAATTCTGGTGATAACACCTGCAAGTTGTATACACATGTCGCTGTCCGGAACCAATGGCCCCGAAGTGACAGAAATCGGGACAACCAGAGGGGATGGTAGTGATGTGAGGATCACATGTGTTCACGGAGTGTTAATGCTTTGCTCCGGTGCTCTATTAAAAGGAGTGCCTTAATATCCAGTAGATTCCCTTGAGGCCCGGCTGCCACCGGCTGGTAGGACAAAAGATGTTGTGCAAGTTTCTCATTGCGAGCACGTACGACTATAATTGGAACACATGCCTATTGATTGCTTTGTACTTAGACACCGTTTTATTATTATCTCGCAAATGCCCCGCTTGATTGTTACATGAGTTTCTCTCATCCATGCAACGCCCGTTATCCGTCCCCGTGCCTACGTATTTTAATCCTCGCTGTTTACTATAATCACCGCTCGCTGTCTCTCGTTACTCTGCTCGTTATTTCACTACCGCTTCTACTATAAAACTATTACTACTGATAAACTCTTGCGAGCAAGTCTGTTTCCAGGTGCAGCTGAATTGACAACTCCGCTGTTAAGGCTTTCAAGTATTCTTTATCTCCCCTTGTGTCGAATCAATAAATTGGGTTTTACTACCCGCGAAGACTGCTGCGATCCCCTATACTTGTGGGTTATCAATGCGCGATAAAGTCTTTGAGTGCAGCGAAAAAATTGAGCCGAAGTAGAAACCACCAAATAACAAAAGTAGGTGCCGCCAAATTATAAAGAAATAGCCGAGCCCCCGAGCACTGATGTGGTAATATCATGATTGTTACTTAGACGCGGTGCCGCAATTGTGACCTGCGACGAATTCGTTGTCGAGCTCCCGAGTGTTATACTGCATGTATCGAGGTTGATGGTAATGACGGTTCCAAATCATTGATGAAGAAGTCGTGGTCGCCTGGAATATGTTATAATTATGCTCAGGGGCGAAGTCATTGTCGAGCCCCCGAGTATTAACTGTGATGTCGGAAGAAGTTGACGGAGTCGCGTCGTCATATGAGGTGAAGCCATTTAAGAAGTAGCCATTGTCAATATAATATGAATCCACTGAAAATTTACGCCATTGGAGATGACATTGTTTGAAGATTAAACCATTGAAGATTATGTCATTAAAGATGAAGTACTGAAGATGAATCCAAGATGAAGTATTTGAGATGAATCCACTTTGAAGATTGCGCCATTAAATATGAAGCATATTGAAGATGAATCCGTTGATATCATAGAGGATGAATCCATTGACCCGAAGAAAATAAATCCAGTAATAATCATAGAAGATGAATCCATTGACCCGGAAGCTCATCGGGTAGTATTGTGTAAGAGTAAACTTAGTAATATCCATATAGATGAATCCGGAGAAAATAAATTAGCAGGAAGTGCGCTGATCGAAGAAGACAAAACCAGTAAGCCGAAGAAGATAAATCCACTGAGCCTAAGAAAATAAATCCACTGAGCCGGGGAAAATATATCCAGTGCCGAAGAAAATATATTGACGGACAGTGAGGCCGATGGAGTTGCGACGATAAAGCCAGGCGGTGCATAGCCGAAAGTAGTCGATGTTGTAGATAGATGTTGAGGTCAATTCCCGCCGGGTGAGATATCCGATAGAAGATGTCGACGAAAAAGCCTTAGTGGTGGGTGACGATGCTGGTTCCTCGGATTCAATGACGGCGTAGAGTTCAACGACGCCTTGCCGGATGCATACAAATAATATTATCTCGTGCCAGGAGGCGACGAACTGGCCACTGCCGGTCGGCCATAGATTCAACATCTACCATAGTAACATGAGTAGCACCAGTGAACGAATCGAAGACAATTGTAGCAGCTATTGTATGCACATAAGAGAAATAGGAGTAGTAGGCACTTAGCTTTTCTCTTCGATGGAAATAGTAAACCGACCAGATTCCGCGACAATTGGTCCCCTGAACGTGGCGAGTGCATGATGGCAAATAGGGTCGTTGAAGCAAAGTAGTCGAAATTTGTTCTGGTCCTTCTGTTGGATTGCGAATTCGCGATGGCGAGTCCTGGGATATGATGCGGCGTTTAGCCGGAAGTAGGTGCGGCGCAGTTGACATGGATGGAGGCGCGGCAGCGGATTCCTTGGTCACGGACGCGAAAGCAAAGCTCCACCGTCGTCGGGTGAGATCGAGGTTAAAACCGTAGGCTCCGTTGTCCGGGCTTTTTCGTGTGCCTCAAAAAGTTCTGAAATAGACACACTTGTGCACGACAAATGATACAGCCATAGATACTTTTTTCTAGAATCAGTTAGATAAACATGATAAATTTGAGTAGATAGTGGTATAGATTGGATACATAGCACCTGATAATCTTTGCGTCGGATGGCGAGTTCATGACGCCTAGTCCCCGAGCAGTGTCAGATCTGCGATGGCTAGTTTGCGTTGGCGAATCCGCAAGAACGAGTTCTCGAATGAGGTGAAGATGTTGAGTTGGGGACACAGCAAGGTTGCATCCGCATCCACCGAGATATCATATTTCTCCGTTGCTTTTTCTTGGTACTTATCTGTTCAGGAGCAACTCTTTTTTCTCACGGGACTGGATCCAATCTGAAAGCGAAATCAGACTCGACGAAACTGACTATCGTTGCCTGCAGACTTTTGGAACTAGACGGAAATCAAATTCGACGTAGCCAAAGCTGATCGTCGCAAAAAAAAGTCCGTTGATGACGAGTTTGAGACCAGATGCGATCTAGCCGATATTACTGACGAAGGATCTCGCCCGAATCACAAAATCCAGTCGTCGCGGATTTCCACAGACGGCGCCAATTGACAAGGGATCACCTCGCCAATGCCTACGTATTGTAGACTTGGGTTTTGGGAGAGAGCGACGATGGAGATTCCGGGAGTGAGATTGGGTTCACAATTTACCCAGCTTCGGGTCCCCTCGGTGGAGGATCCCTACGTGCTGCTAGCAATCCAGTATATGACCATAGATGTGTTTACAGGGTGCCGCCGTAGCCGGAGCTATGTTGTCTATCTATTCTGTCTATCTCTCCTCCTCTTATTTCAGGTGCCCTGGCTAACTTTATATATGCAACCAGCCTAGGGTTTTACAAGAGTCCTAGTCGACTACTTCTTCGGGTTGCCTTGTTGGGCCTTCTCCATATTGGGCCGAGCTGATCCAGGTATACCAATAATGGGTACCCGAAGGGTATACCCATGTCAGTGGGAGACGATGAGTCGACCCTGTTTCAGTAGAAGCGGGCGTTAGTGAAGCAGATCTGGTTGGCTGGCAAGGGATTCGGTGAAGTTGATACAGCCGCTACGCCGAGGTAGTCGGTGGAATAGATCGGCTTCTGTGGAGGGGGGCCGCGGTGAAGTAGACACGGTTCCGTTGGAGAGGATACGGTGCGTCGACGGGAAAGGCGTTGATTGCTACGCTGTGGATGAGGTCGGCGGTGAAGCAGATCCGTCGGTGGCGAGGTCGGCGGTGAAGCAGATCCGTCGGTGGCGAGGTCGGCGGTGAAGCAGATCCGTCGGTGGCGAGGGCGGCGGGGTAGCGGATCAGGTGGGTGGACAGCCAACACGATCAAGGCTACGCTGTGGAGAAGTATGCCGGCGGCAAAGTAGATCTAGTACTGTAGAGAGTCAGAGCTTTGGCGTGTGAGAGTATTTTTGAGCTAATGGGGCGAATGGTTGGTGGGTGGGTGTGGGCCTGTGGGGAGGGTTCGGGATCTAGGCAAGATATTTCATTGTTACCGAATGAGCCCTCCATGGTCGGTGGGTTGTAGCTTCCGGACCAGGGTTAAAGGGTAAAACTGGTCACGGGATTTTCGAATGGATGCGACGGGATGATTTGGCGCGCGGCCGAAATTTTCAGTTTCAAGCTACGAGCAGAACGACAAAAATAATGTTCTTCCCCAGGGAGCTCTCATTTCTTCCTCTTCTCTTTCTCTCTCGAGTCTCTCCCACTCCCCGGCTCCTCTCCCCCTTCTCTCCGGCAGCCTCGCCGGCCGGAGACGAGGCCGACTTCTCTCTCGTATATCGTGCACCCTCCGAACTAAATTAATTGATTCAACTTTCCTTAGACGTGTATGTATCTCGAGTAAAAACATGTGTGGATACATCCATATTTAGATAAGCAAAGTTGAGTCAGTTAATTTGGATCCGAGGGAGTTCATGTTGTTGTAAGCTTAGATCCGAGTGTTTCCCATGAGCGGAATGGCGCAATGGAGTCGGGGATCTCGTCATCGGCTTCGGATCTGGCCTATGGTGAATCTGGCGGATCAGATCTGGCGGATCTTGCCGGCCAAACCCCGATCTGGTGCCATCAAGGTGATGGCGCTAACGGTGAGGCTTGCTTTGGTCAGTGCTTCAGATCTGGCCAATGGGGAAGTCAAGCTACTAACGTTCACAAGCTCGGGGCATACGACAGCGTCATCCGTCTTGCCCGTGAACATCTTGGCCTTTCAGCGGCCCTTCTCAGAGCCAATATGCCGTTGCTAAGGCGCTTCTTCTCCTTCGTCCTGGCGACTACCGGCGACACCGTCCCAAGTGGTGCGTCCCCGGCGACGGAGTTGCTGGAAAGGATGCAGAGCAGAGATCTGATGTGCGGTCCAGAAGGACTTGATTGATTTTCTTCTATATGTTTTGGGGTCCTTTTTGTAAAGTTGCAGGTCCTATTAGTTATTGTCTAGTTCTCTTGGACCTCTATGTAATTTTTTGGACTAGTTTCCATTTGCACCGATAAACTTGAATTTTGACAAGTTCACGGGAAAAAAATTCCTTTGCACATATGGCCTATCATGTATGAACATTCTTGAGTTTTAAACTATATGTAATGGCCAGCACTTGCGCAAGGGGCTCGTCTAGTGCGCACTAGTTTCCATTAGCACCGATAAATTTGAATCTTGACAAGTTCTTGGAAGAAAAAATTGATTCACATATAGCCTATCATATATGAACATTATTTGGATTCAAACTATACATAGATGGCCAACACGTGTGCAAGGGGGTCCTCTAATGTGCACTAGTTTCCATTAGCACTGATAAATTTGAATCTTTACAAGTTCTCGAAAAAAAAATTGCTTCACACATATGCCTATCATGTATGAACATTATTGGGATTCATATTATATATAGATGGCCAACACTTGTGCAAGGGGGTCCTCTAATTCTTGGGGATTTCAATCTATCTCTCTCTCTCTCGATCTATCGTTGGTGGCCAGAACAACACACATATGCATGCACTTTATGCGCAAAGGCGCGGGTGCCTCTAATAATTCATGTGTGTGCGTATATTTGAACATATTCTTGGGGATTTCAATCTCTATCTCTCGATCTATATATCGTTGGTGGCCAAGAAACACACTTATATATATACGCATGCACTTTATGCGCAAAGGCGCGGGTGCCTCTAATAATGTGTGTGCGCACTCGATCGATGATCCCTAAACCTTAAACCATAAAACCCTAAAACCCTAATCCTAATCCCTAAACACCCTAAACACTAAACCCTAAACCATAAACACTAAACCCTAAACCCTAAACACTAAACCCTAAAACCTAAAACATAAACACTAAACCCTAAACCCTAAACACTAAACCCTAAACCCTAGACCCTATACCCTAATTAACACTAACCCTAACCCTAACCCTAATTAAACCCTACATATATAGGCCAACGACACTTAATTGCGCATCAAGCAGGCGACCAACTAATTAGCGCTTATAAATTAATTAACTTGAATTTTGACAAGTTCTCAATCTCGAATGAAAACACATTTGATTAAGTTGTCTCATAATATATATATAATTAGTGTGCATGCGCGCATGGCATACCTTGCATATCATTTGTGCGTATATTTGAACATATTCTTGGGGATATATATATTTAAATCTCTCTCTCTCGATCTATATATCGTTGGTGGCCAAGAAACACACTTATATATACGCATGCACTTTATGCGCAAAGGCGCGGGTGCCTCTAATAATGTGTGTGTGCACTCGATCGATGATCCCTAAACCTTAAACCCTAAAACCCTAATCCCTAATTATACCCTAAACATACACCCTAAACACCCTAAACACTAAACCCTAGACCCTAAACCCTAAACACTACTCCCTATACCCTAAACCCTAAACACTAGACCCTAAACCCTAAACCCCAACCCTTCACCCTAAACCCTAAACCCTAAACCATAAACCCTAAATATATTTCAATCTCTCTCTAGATCTATATATCGTTGGTGGCCAAGAAACACACTTATATATATACGCATGCACTTTATGCGCAAAGGCGTGGGTGCCTCTAATAATTAATGTGTGTGTGCACTCGATCGATAATCCCTAAACCTTAAACCCTACAACCCTAATCCCTAATTATACCCTAACCGTACACCCTAAACACCCTAAACACTAAACCCTAAACCCTAGACCCTAGACCCTAAACCCTAAACACTAAACACTAAACCCTAAACCCTAACCCTAGACCCTAAACCCTAAACACGTACTAAACCCCAAACCCTAAACCCTAAACCCTAATTAACCCTAACCCTAACCCTAAAACCCTAGCTAGCTAACCCTAAACCCTAAACCCTAATTAAACATTACATATATATATATATATAGGCCAACGACACTTAATAGCGCATCAAGCAGGTGACCAAATAATTAGCGCTGATAAATTAATTAACTTGAATCTTGACAAGTTCTCTCGAATGAAAACACATTTGATTAAGTTGCCTCATAATATATATACAATTAGTGTGCATGCGCGCATGGCATACCATGCACATATCATTCGTGCATATATATATTTCAATATATATCTGAACATATATATTCTTGGGGATATATATATATATTTCAATCTCTCTCTTGATCTATATATATCGTTGGTGGCCAAGAAACACACTTATTATATATATACGCATGCACTTTATGCGCAAAGGTGCGAGTGCCTCTAATAATGTGTGTGTGCACTAGCTCGATCGATGATCCCTAAACCTTAAACCCTAAAACCCTAATCCATGATCCCTAATTATACCTTAAACGTACACCCTAAACACCCTAAACACTAAACCCTAAGCCCTAGACCCTAAACCCTAAACCCTAAACCCTAAACACTAAACCCTAAACCCTAACCCTAGACCCTAATAAACCCTAAACCCTAAACCCTAAACCCTAAATATATTTCAATCTCTCTCTAGATCTATATATCGTTGGTGGCCAAGAAACACACTTATATATATACGCATGTACTTTATGCGCAAAGGCGCGGGTGCCTCTAATAATGTGTGTGCACTAGCTCGATCGATGATCCCTAAACCTTAAACCCTAAAACCCTAATCCCTGATCCCTAATTATACCATAAACGTACACCCTAAACACCCTAAACACTAAACCCGGCCTATACCCTATACCCTAAACCCTAAACACCCTAAACACTAAACACCAAACCCTAACCCTAGCTAGACCCTAAACCCTAAACGCTAAATATATTTCAATCTCTCTCTAGATCTATATATCGTTGGTGTGGCCAAGAAACACACTTATATATATATACGCATGCACTTTATGCGCAAAGGCGCGAGTGCCTCTAATAATGTGTGTGTGCACTCGATCGATGATCCCTAAACCTTAAACCATAAAACCCTAATCCCTAGTCCCTAATTATACCCTAAACGTACACCCTAAACACCCTAAACACTAAACCCTAAACCCTAGACCCTAAACCCTAAACACTACACCCTAAACCCTAAACCCTAAACCCTAAACACGTACTAAACCCTAAACCCTAACCCTAGACCCTAAACCCTAAACACTAAACCCCAAACCCTAAACCCTAAACCCTAAACCCTAAACCCTAATTAATTAACCTTAACCCTAACCCTAAATCCTAATACTACATATATATAGGCCAACGACACTTAATTGCGCATCAAGCAGGCGACCAACTAATTAGCGCTGATAAATTAATTAACTTGAATCTTGATAAGTTCTCTCGAATGAAAACACATTTGATTAAGTTGCCTCATAATATATATACAATTAGTGTGCATGCGCGCATGGCATACCTTGCACATATCATTTGTGCATATATTTCAATATATATCTGAACATATTCTTGGGGATAAATATATATATTTCAATCTTTCTCTCTCGATCTATATATATATCGTTGGTGGCCAAAAAACACACTTATATATACGCATGCACTTTATGCGCAAAGGCGCGGGTGCCTCTAATAATGTGTGTGTGCACTAGCTCGATCGATGATGATCCCTAAACCTTAAACCCTAAAACCCTAATCCCTAATCCCTAATTATACCCTAAACGTACACCCTAAACACCCTAAACACTAAACCCTAAACCCTAGACCCTAAACCCTAAACACTACACCCTAAACCCTAAACCCTAAACCCTAACCCTAGACCCTAAACCCTAAACACTAAACCCCAAACCCCAAACCCTAAACCCTAAACCCTAGACCCTAAACCCTAATTAATTAATCTTAACCCTAACCCTAACCCTAAAACCCTAGCTAGCTAATCCTAAACCCTAAACCCTAATTAAACCCTACATATATATATAGGCCAACGACACTTAATTGCGCATCAAGCAGGCGACCAACTAAATAGCGCTAATAAATTAATTAACTTGTTGAATCTTGACAAGTTCTCTCGAATGAAAACACATTTGATTAAGTTGCCTCATAATATATATACAATTAGTGTGCATGCGCGCATGGCATACCTTGCACATATCATTCGTGCATATATTTCAATATATATCTGAACATATTCTTGGGGATAAATATATATAGTTCAATCTCTCTCTCTCTCTCGATCTATATATATATCGTTGGTGGCCAAAAAACACACTTATATATACGCATGCACTTTATGCGCAAAGGCGCGGGTGCCTCTAATAATGTGTGTGTGCACTCGATCGATGATCCCTAAACCTTAAACCCTAAAACCCTAATCCCTAATCCCTAATTATACCCTAAACATACACCCCCTAAACACTAAACCCTAAACCCTAGACCCTAAACCCTAAAACCCTAAACCCTAAACCCTAACCCTAACCCTAACCCCTAGCTAGCTAACCCTAAACACTAAACCCTACATATATAGGCCAATGACACTTAATTGCGTATCAAGCAGGCGACCAACTAATTAGTGCTGATAAATTAATTAACTTGATTTGTGCATATATTTCAATATATATTTGAACATATTCTTGGGGATATATATATATATATTTAAATATCTCTGTTATCTCGATCTATATATCGTTGGTGGCCAAGAAACACACTTATATATATACGCATGCACTTTATGCGCAAAGGCACGGGTGCCTCTAATAATGTTTGTGTGCACTCGATCGTTGATCCCTAAACCTTAAACCCTAAAACCCTAATCCCTAATCCCTAATTATACCCTAAACGTACACCCTAAACACCCTAAACACTAAACCCTAAACCCTAGACCCTAAACCCTAAACGTACACCCTAAACACTAAACCCTAAACCCTAGACCCTAAACCCTAAACCCTAAACCCTAAACCCTAGACCCTAAACCCTAGACCCTAAACCCTAGACCCTAAACCCTAAACCCTAACCCTAGACCCTAAACCCTAAACACTAAACACTAAACCCCAAACCCTAAACCCTAAACCCTAGACCCTAAACCCTAATTAATTAACCTTAACCCTAAATCCTAATACTACATATATATAGGCCAACGACACTTAATTGCGCATCAAGCAGGCGACCAACTAATTAGCGCTGATAAATTAATTAACTTGAATCTTGACAAGTTCTCTCGAATGAAAACACATTTGATTAAAGTTGCCTCATAATATATATACAATTAGTGTGCATGCGCGCATGGCATACCTTGCACATATCATTTGTGCATATATTTCAATATATATCTGAACATATTCTTGGGGATAAATATATATATTTCAATCTCTCTCTCTCGATCTATATATATATCGTTGGTGGCCAAAAAACACACTTATATATATATATATATATACGCATGCACTTTATGCGCAAAGGCGCGGGTGCCTCTAATAATGTGTGTGTGCACTCGATCGATGATCCCTAAACCTTAAACCCTAAAACCCTAATCCCTAATCCCTAATTACCCTAAATACCCTAAACCTAGACCCTACACCCTAAACACTACACCTAAACCTAAACCTAAACCCTGACCTAAACCTAAACACTAAACCCCAAACCCTAAACCCTAAACCCTAGACCCTAAACCCTAATTAATTAACCTTAACCCTAACCCTAACCCTAAAACCCTAGCTAGCTAATCCTAAACCCTAAACCCTAATTAAACCCTACATATATATATATATAGGCCAACGACACTTAATTGCGCATCAAGCAGGCGACCAACTAAATAGCGCTAATAAATTAATTAACTTGTTGAATCTTGACAAGTTCTCTCGAATGAAAACACATTTGATTAAGTTGCCTCATAATATATATACAATTAGTGTGCATGCGCGCATGGCATACCTTGCACATATCATTCGTGCATATATTTCAATATATATCTGAACATATTCTTGGGGATAAATATATATAGTTCAATCTCTCTCTCTCTCGATCTATATATATATATCGTTGGTGGCCAAAAAACACACTTATATATACGCATGCACTTTATGCGCAAAGGCGCGGGTGCCTCTAATAATGTGTGTGTGCACTCGATCGATGATCCCTAAACCTTAAACCCTAAAACCCTAATCCCTAATCCCTAATTATACCCTAAACATACACCCCCTAAACACTAAACCCTAAACCCTAGACCCTAAACCCTAAAACCCTAAACCCTAAACCCTAAACACTAAACCCTAAACCCTAAACCCTAACCCTAACCCTAACCCTAACCCCTAGCTAGCTAACCCTAAACACTAAACCCTACATATATAGGCCAACGACACTTAATTGCGCATCAAGCAGGCGACCAACTAATTAGTGCTGATAAATTAATTAACTTGATTTGTGCATATATTTCAATATATATTTGAACATATTCTTGGGGATATATATATATATTTAAATATCTCTGTTATCTCGATCTATATATCGTTGGTGGCCAAGAAACACACTTATATATATACGCATGCACTTTATGCGCAAAGGCGCGGGTGCCTCTAATAATGTGTGTGTGCACTCGATCGATGATCCCTAAACCTTAAACCCTAAAACCCTAATCCCTAATCCCTAATTATACCCTAAACATACACCCCCTAAACACCCTAAACACTAAACCCTAAACCCTAGACCCTAAACCCTAAAACCCTAAACCCTAAACCCTAAACACTAAACCCTAAACCCTAAACCCTAAACCCTAACCCTAACCCCTAGCTAACCCTAAACCCTAAACCCTACATATATAGGCCAACGACACTTAATTGCGCATCAAGCAGGCGACCAACTAATTAGCGTTGATAAATTAATTAACTTGATTCGTGCATATATTTCAATATATATTTGAACATATTCTTGGGATATATATATATTTAAATCTCTCTGTTATCTCGATCTATATATCGTTGGTGGCCAAGAAACACACTTATATATATACGCATGCACTTTATGCGCAAAGGCGTGGGTGCCTCTAATAATGTGTGTGTGCACTAGATCGTTGATCCCTAAACCTTAAACCCTAAAACCCTAATCCCTAATCCCTAATTATACCCTAAACGTACACCCTAAACACCCTAAACACTAAACCCTAAACCCTAGACCCTAAACCCTAAACGTACACCCTAAACACCCTAAACACTAAACCCTAAACCCTAGACCCTAAACCCTAAACCCTAGACCCTAAACCCTAGACCGTAAACCCTAACCCTAAAACCCTAGCTAGCTAACCCTAAACCCTAAACCCTAATTAAACCCTACATATATATAGGCCAACGACACTTAATTGCGCATCAAGTAGGCGACCAACTAATTAGCGCTGATAAATTAATTAACTTTTGACAAGTTCTCGATCTCGAATGAAAACACATTTGATTAAGTTGTCTCATAATATATATATAATTAGTGTGCATGTGCGCATGGCATACCTTGCATATCATTCGTGCATATATTTCAATACATGTTTGAAGATATTCTTGGGGATATATATATTTCAATCTCTCTCTCTCGATCTATATATCGTTGGTGGCCAAGAAACACACTTATATATATACACATGCACTTTAATTTATTTGCCTCACAATATATATAATTAATATGCATGCATGGCCTAACCATGTATGCTTATATATGTGTTTAATTTGGGGATTTCAATCGCTCTCTCGCCGCTCTCTCGTTGGTGGCCAACAACACACACATGCACTTTGTGCGCAAAGGCATGTGCCTCTAATAATGTGTGCGCGGTCGATCGGTCTAGTTTTGATTAATCATAGCACACAAATATAGAAGTTGTATTTGAATCCACACAACCCTAATCTAAAACACATAGCCCCTAACATGGCCTAATTAATCGACCCCTTCTCTCTAGCTAATTAGTGGAAATTGCACAAAATCAAAAGGGGTCCCTCACTAATTATACATATATATCTAGATTGTGATAAACTTTTACCCCATATTTGGTGGATGGGTGCATCTTGGCATGTAAAACAATTAATGTTTGCAAATGGCGTTGTCAAAATTTATGTACAAATGATTTCTTTCCATCCAAAGTGCATAAAATGGGAGTTTTAATGAAGAAGGTACAAATAAAACAGCTCAACATGCCTCCACACCCCGATTTTCACACGAAGTAGAGCATATTTAAAGGATAATTCCAGAGTTTTACTATTTTTCAAGCAACTTTGCTAATTTCCACCCACTCACATGACTTTATGTCGATTTAACGAAAATAGGGCGAATTTAAACTACATGGGCGGGATAGTTTGAATTGTGCGCGTGGCAAAGGGAACCGCCTATTCCTCAACCTTGTGCACGACAAATTACACACGCAACTCCATTAAACACCACCTACCGGGCGGCCCTGCCGCATGACCCCCCACCCACCGCTACACAACTTATCCCCGTCCGTGCGAAGAGCTTCCCTCCCCGTCCCGTCCGTGCGAAGAAGAAGCTTCCCCTCCCCGTCGTTCTTCTCGAGACGCACCGGCGGTCAAGTTGATCCACGGTAGGGTTGCTATCTCTAGCTCAATCATGCATCGGGCAAGACGGCCTAACGATTTATATTTTCTTGATGCTGCTAAAAAAATCGTCAGTATGCTCGAACTAATTGGCACTTTATAGTTTTCCGCTCGATTTGTCCTCGATCAATTTGTTCATTTGCATGGGCATATAGAGTCAGTTCTGCACTCGATCCGTTAATTTGCTGAAATGCCATGGCAGAGTTTTGTACACGATCTCGTTTGCTAAAATGTCGATGGGCATTTTTTGTTTTGTACTCGACATGATTGCTGAAATGCATAATCATGTACTAGTATAGTTTTGTACTCGATGGATATACATTTCCTACTTCGCCTTAAATTAATCACCAACCATTGTATCTCATAATTAAACAGATGGACAGAACTTGGATACTGCATGGACACTTATGTTCCCCTTCATATATAAATGGTGTTCAACCCTTTATGGGGTTTATTAGAGCTCATGAAGGTCACGACCTGGACGTGTATTGCCCGCGTTGCACATGTATGAATGGTGAGAAGAGGCCTCACCATGTAGTGGAAGATCATTTACACATTTTTGGGATGGACCGCACATATGTTAGGTGGGTTTATCATGGTGAACCACATAATGATCCTTCGGCGGGAGAAGCAGATCTTGCTCACACTGTATGTGTGCTGGCATATGTTGTTAATTATTTATATTGATGTTGCCGCTGTTTCGATCAATAGTTTGCATTCGTTGTGCAAGGTTACGTACTCAAATTTAACTTGTTGCGGATGGATGGACGGGAAGGAGAGAAAAAGCGCTTGCTTCAGGAACCGGGTTTCAGCTCGGGACATGTGCTTGTGCCGGATGAGAAGGTAAATATGTAAAACGGCATTTGTTCGGGTTGCATCCCTTAGATGTTTGTCTAATCTGTTGATGTACTAATTGCGAAGCATAGAGTTGAAGAGGTCTCTCGCTTGATGGGAGATTTGAAGATGAATCTCGTTTGATGCACCTGTGGATGGTACTGATGATGGGCCTTTCATAGACGAAGGTCCTGCACCTGAGATTATCTAGTCTACAGAAGAAGGCCGTGGACCGAGTACACAGCTTTGCGTTGAAGTGGATGCACGCCCAGAGATCATCAGTGGCGTCCGGGTAGTCTCAAGACCACGCAGCCCTGATGCACCTGTGGATGGTACTGATGACGAGCCTTTCATAGACGAAGGTCCCGCACCCGAGATTATCCAGCCTACAGAAGGAGGCCGTGGACCGAGTACACAGCTTTGCGTTGAAGCGGATGCACGCCCGGAGATCATCAGGGGCGTCCCGGTAGTCTCAGGACCACCCAGCCACGATGCAAAATGTTGAGCTACTTTATGATTCGTACTCTTATGTTACGGTGCTGTAGTATGTACTATCTTTGTTATGATTTGTACGCCTTTGGCGCTAGAACTATAATTAAGCATTCGGTGGATGATCGCGTTGCAAAATTTGACACCCACACAATCGGTTCATCGTATGAGTAGTAGCACAATTACTTCTACAGCCAGTCCTGCACGGCGCATTAATTGGTAGCATGAAACACTTTCAGGCACTCCCCTCTGATTCATATTAATTGACTCAATTTTGTCTAGATATGGATGTATCTAGATGCATTTGTTAACTAGACTAACAAACTTGAGTCAGTTAATATGAATCGGTGTAAACCGCCCAAATCCTCGAGCAGCTAGTTTATTGACTCTGGACTCCAAGCCTCTCGCGGCAAGCCATCGACGAAGCTTTGACCAGATCTTGGCCCGCTTTTTTTGCGAATAGCAAAGCTTTGACCAGTTCCTCTCGGGATACGGCACGCCGGTGAGCTTGCACGGTTGCCATGAGCACTTTCCGGCGGAACTTCCTCTGCGAGCGCCCTCAAGCCGCCGGCTGCGAGACGGCACGCGAGTGCCTCGAGGTGGATGGAACGGACGAACTCGGGATCTCGGGGCGGGGGTCCGCCTCGTCCGGGAACGATCTCCAGCGGGTTAACGAGGACATGCATGGCGGCCAGGGGATTTGGGTTTTTTTGTTGTTGTTTGAGCTTGGGATTTGGGGTTTTTTCGGATAGGGGAGGAGGAACCGAGGAAGAGGAAGGAACAGCCCGCGTGCTTGGCGCGTGGCGGTGTGCTTGAATTTCGAATTTTTGTGAAATGTTTCATTTCCCGCTACAATTCGGGGGTTTTCTTGACGCGCCAATGCGTCCCGCCGGGCAGGTTCAAGTGAATTTGGGGTGCCACACTATGGGCCCCGGTTTCGGTGAGACATGTAATGACTAGTCACATCGGTAAGTTCACTGTGTAATAAAATATGTTACCCCTCCCCTTTATGTAGCCCCCTTTGTCTCTCCCGATCGAGTGCCGACAGCCGACGGATGCAAGCCGCTAGCTCGATCCCCTCCTTTCGCCTCCACCGTCCAGGCATCCAGCTTGGAGGGGCAAGCTGCATCTAGACCAAGCGGATTAGGTAGTACTAGTAATGCTCTTTCCTTTCTCGAGATCGGTTCTTTTTTCCTCACCTCGATATCTTGCGCATCTACTATTTCCTATTATGGGCGAAGGGGTGTCTTTCTGGTCACCCTCGCGCCGGGAGTGATTGATGGGGGTGGGGGCGGGGGCTACCTTTGCTTGGATTGGGGTGTTCTTCCTTTATTTGTCGACATTTGCAACCTTTGTAGTTTCGCGGATCCTCAATGTATCTTTTGTCGCCTTGTACGGAAAGGAAATACCTCGGTGGTGGTGGGGGGCAATGGAGCGTAAGGCCACCACGCATGTGGGCGGTTGGTCGAGCCCGAGCTGCGTCCCCAGCCCCGCAAAGCGAGTACTCCGTTTGCTTATCCACTATGTCCGTCCGCATCCTCAATCTGTTCCTCGTTCGGAAGATGCTTAAAGTAGCACATGTCTTCGAGTTGTTTGTGCATAAAGCCTCTGTGACACCATGCTCTATATTCTCCGTATCGAGGTTGGTACCTCCGGGTTCCGTGCCGAGGCTATGGGGAACGAGAATAGCGCCCCACCTGCTGCAGGAGCATGGCCCGATCTCGCAGCACAAGAAGCGAAATGCCATCGCCGAGCCGGGCGGGGACCGCCGAGGGGTAATTTTTTTTAACCAACTTACCATGATGTAGTCCGAATCCGATACTCCTCGGATCCAAATTAATTGACTCAACTATCCGTAGATACGGATGTATCTAGATGTGTTTTTAGCTCTAGATACTACTACCTCCATCCCAAAGCTTAGGGATTATATTATTTTTAGAAAGTCAAACTATACCATGTTTGACTAAGCTTTTACCAAAAATCATTAACATGCAAAATACAAAATTAATATCATTAAATAGGTTGTGAAATATATTTTCCTACGGTATCTACACAATATTATATTTGTTGATAGAATGTTCTAAAATTTTGGTCAAACTTTACTTGTTTTGATTTCTCAAAAATAAATAAGCCTTAAGCTTTGGGATGGAGGTATCTAGACAAAGCTGAGTCAACAGGAGTAGTTTTTTTTGTCTGTCCATAGCTAGTGTTCATGGTGCAAAAGGCTAAGAGCATCCACTATATGCATCAGTCTATCTCATACAGTAATTCAATATCACTGCTGAGGTCTGCCTTTTGTTTTGCTATTCATATGCGGATCGAAACTTTAGGGCCTTTACTCAAAAGGAAGATCAAAACTGCGGTTGATCAGGCTGCCAGTATGTTGATGCCGCCCCCATCTTCTAAATGCCTCTACAAGCACAAGGCCACGCGCCCGCTGGGTGGTGATCTTTTAATGAATATGGTATATTTTCTTAATCCACAAAACATGCCTTGATTTTTGTCTGTTTATTGTCGGTTTTTTCTAATGCTTGCCAAAAGTTTACAACAACAACAACAACAACCAAGCCTTTCGAGTCCCAAACAAGTTGGGGTAGGCTATAGTTGAAGCCCATAAGATCTCGAAGCCAAAAGTTTAGAAACACCAAATTTGTTTGCTTACAATCATCATACAGTAATGTTCATCTACTCTCCAGTTCCCCTAACCCAACAAAAAATGATGTTAATTACGATTTTTAGATTAAAAGAGCACCATTAGGCGCTGACGCGCTGTTAATTACGATTTTGAGATTAAAATGTCATTTGCAATTGCTAATTACAATTTTGAGGCAAATGATTAGTTTAACCTTGATCTGTTCTGCTCTCCATTTTTCCCAACCGAAAAAAATGTAACCATTCCATTCCTCTGAAATGGAACCATTCCATTCCATTCCACGTTGTTTCAGAACCGAACACACCCTTGCATTGTTGTGAACTGTTGTCCATACACAACCATACCCTTCCACTTACATCCAGCACTATATGCATCAGTCCGTCTCGAGTCATTCAATATCACTGCTGAGATCTGTTCCCATTCTTATGCAGGCTGAAATTGCTACGCCTTTACTCAAGTGGATGCAAAATGAGGCTGATGAGGCTGCTGTGAGGACGATGGTGCCGACACCATCATCCGAAAACCTCTACAAGCACGAGGCCATGGGCCAGCTGGGTGGTGACCTTTTAATGAATCTGGTATATTTTCTTAATCCACATACATGATTTTATTATTATCCGTTTAATTACTGTTGGCTTTGCCTAATGCTTACCAAAAGTTCGAAACACTGCGTTTGCTTACAATCATCATACACTAATTTTTCACTTTTCAGTCTGTCTCATCCAATATATAAAATGTTGAGTTCTGTTGGCTTCTTTTGTAATCATTTGCATTGTTGTCAACCGTTGTCTATGCACAACCCTATTCTTCCACTTACATCCCGCACTATTTGCATCAGTCCATCTCATAGATTTATTAAATATCAAAGATGAGTTCTATTGCTATTCATATGCAGGATGAAGCTTCTGTGCCTCTACTCAAATGGATAAAAAATGATCCTGATGAGGCTGCTGTGAAGATGATGGTGCCGCCACCATCTTCTGAAAACCTCCTCAAGCACAAGGCCACGGGCCAGCTGGGTGGTATCCTTTTTAAGAAGGTATATTTTCTTAATCCTCATACATGATTTGATTTGTCTATTTATTGCCGGCTTTGTCTAATTATGCTTACCAATAGTTCAAAAACACACACAACCCTATTCTTCCACTTACATCCAGCACTATATGCATCAGTGTCTCATAGATTCATTTTATATATCACTGCTGATGTCTGTTGCTCTTCAATTTTCATATGCGGATCGAAACTGCTAAGCCTTCATTGGTCAAAAGGATTGCAACTGCTCGCGATGAGGCATCCGCAGAGGCTGCCACCAAGTTATCGTCAGCCCCACCTTCTGGATGCTTATATAAGCTCAAGTCCAAGGACCAGCCGGGCCGTAACCATCCAAGGGTTCGGGTATATTTTCTTAAGCCACATATACATGCCATGATTTATGTCTGATATTATCACCGGCTCTGTCTAATGCTTCTTGGAATTCGGAAACGCCAAATTAGCATGCTTATATTCATCATACACTAAATTTTGACTGTTCGGTTTGTAACATAGTGTTATGCACTCGCTTGTCAACATTTGCATTGCTCCGAACTATGCACTTTACACAACCTAATTCTTCCACTTACATTCAGCGCTACGCACCGAGTAGTACCTCCCATGTTTCCTTCACCATCCCGATGCCGAGCTTGCGGGAATATGGCGGGCCCATGTACATACCCCGCATATAACACCTCCTATGGCTCTATCTACCTTTCTAATAACTCCTTCGCAGTGGTTTAGCATGAATTGGCATATAGTAAAGTCTTGTTTTTAGTCTTCCTGCTTCTTACATTAGTATCAATTTTCACCTGCAGACTGTACCTTGTGAACTTCGTCCAATGATTAACCGGATGTGTCCGCATGAAGGGTCTTTCACTATGCATGGCAATGGCAAATTGATGAACACCTACACGGTCTATGAGGTGTATGTCTACAAGACGCAAGCCATCACATATTTGTATGGACATGATTGGAGAAAGTTTGCTTTTGACTACGGTCTGAAGAAGGGCGACGAGCTGAGGATCGAAACTCAAACGGGCGGATATACGTAATCGCTTACGGAGTTGGAGACACTTCCAAATATATAATATGTAACTTTTTTGTACTCATATCCTTTGATTACTGCATTCCGAGCAGCTTGTTCTAAACCATTCCCTCCGTTCTAGATTGCTGGGTTTAACATGATCAAAGCTGCAGATCCCCGATGGAACAGGAGCGGATGTCACAAAGGGCACCCACACCCAGCACCGGCACCGGCTTCCCACTCTCCTGCCGCATCAGCACCGGTTCCTGTACCAGCACCGTTTATTGCATCTACCCAGCAGACCCCTACATCGGCATTGGTTCCTGTAGAGGCCCCATATACTACACCTGCCCAGCGAGGCTCCCGCATCGACATCGGTTCCTCTAGCCGCACCGTTTACTGCACCCGCCCAACGAGTCTCCTGCATCGGCACCGGTTCCTCTAGAGGCACCGTTTATTGCACCCGCCCAGCGAGTCTCCCGCATCGGCACCAGCTCGTGTACCAGCCCAGGCTCCCGCACCTGCCCCAACCGGATCACCGAGGTCTCGGCTCATTCGTCGTGGCCACCCGTGTGGTGACCAGGACGCATCCGAAGGCTATGTTCGTGAGTATATGATAGCATAACTCGCTCTTATCTTGATGTCTTCTCTCGCTCAAAGTCTCACATGGTTCGGTCTTCGATGCATTGGTGCCATTGACTAATTTTTGTTGGTATCTCTTGCTTTGAATCAGAAATTGCCTAAAAGTATCGCCAAGGATCTCAATGCTGGCCGAAGGGGCAAGATTTCCCTCGTCATGGAGAGTGAAGGTCTCACCGTGGAGGGACGGTACTCCGTCGGTCCCACGGATGGCCGCTTGGCTGTTACTTCCGGGTGGAAAAAGTTCATTGACGGTGCCAAACTTCGCATTGGATCAAAGTTGAAGGTCAAGATCTTTCGATGCCGCTGTGACATGCTTGGTCATCAAGTTTGCGGTTGTCTAGTTCTATTGTCCCATGAGCCCTTAGCAAATGCATTTGTAGTTATGCTTATATAAGGTTATCTTATCCGAACTGCTAATTAATTGTATGGGTGGTAAAACTCGGCAAGCTTTTGCTCTTAGCAAGTATGTATGTATGATCAGCTATTATGATAACTAATGTTTGTGTTCATCTTAATTTGCATTTCCGTTTTAGAAAAAAACTTAATTTCTATTTTGGCTGACCTGTTAGAGAACTATCAGATTGAATCCACAACATGATTCAAATAAATTCATTACACCAAGCCACATGTCTTGACCTTGCTATACACTAGTTCCATTAATCAGTGCAAGAAGGCTTATTCGAATCCACCTTAGCTATCTAGCTAGAAATATAACCTTTGCAGAAAGAGGATTTGCGATGACGGGAGGCCGACATTGGGGACCCATGAGCCAGCGAGCGTCGTCAACGTTTTAAAGGCGGCAGGAGATCGAAACAAAAAAAAAGCCAAAAATCAGTTGGTAAACAAAATCCAAGAAATGAAACTTTTACCTTTCTGAGAGGATGACATGCGGGACCCATGAGGCAGACAGCATCCTCAACTATTCCAAGGCGGCAGGGGATCAAAATAAAAATAGGAAATAGCCAGAAATTAATTAGGGTCAAAAATAAATCTATCAAAGGAAACCTTTATTGTTCATAGAGGATGACATGTGGGACCGACATGCCAGCTGCGTCGTCATGGTTTCAAAGGGGGTAGGGGATCAAAAGAAAAAGGCAAATAGCCAGAAATTAGGGGTAAAAAATAAATCCAACAAAGGAAACTTTTATTGTTCATAGAGGATGACATGCGGGACCCATGAGCCAGCAGCTTCCTCAACGTTTCAAAGTCGGCATGAGATTGAAAGAAAAAGGCAAGTGACCAAATATCAGGAGCCAAAAATAATCCAAGAAAAGAAATTTTATTATACATAGAGGATGACATGCGGGTCCCATTTTGCAGCAGCGGTCTCAACATTTCCAAGGCGACACAGGACCAAAAGAAAAATGAAGTAGCCAGAAATCAGGGGGTGAAAAAAATCCAAGAAAAGAAAGATTTCAATTGGGCTGCATATGGACATCTGGGCCTTCGAACTATCCTGCTGGGCCTTTTGACTCGTACAATTTCAGCCCACTCCAAAACAGGAAAGTTCGGATTTTTCTAAAAAAACAGGAAAGTCCTATGCTTCGCAAAAACACAAAACAAGGAGATTCAACATATAAGTTTGTTTATGTAAAAATAAAGATTTAATTTATCCGTTTGCAATAGCTCAGAGCGAAATACACTGTTTATTGTCTGCAAAATAATCAAGATATCACATGTTTCTTGTACGGGGAGGCTGACATCAGGGACCCATGAGCCAGCAGCGTCGTTAACGTTTTAAAGGCGGCAGGGGATGGAAAGAAAAAATAAACCAAAAATCTGTTGGTAAAAAATCCAAGAAAAGAAACATTTTCGTTCTGAGAGGATGACATGCGGGACCCATGAGGCAGCAGCATCCTCAGCGTTTATTGTTCATAGAGGTTGACATGTGGGACCCGTGAGCCGCCAGCGCCACGAACGTTTTAAAGGCTGCAGGAGATCGAAAGAAAAAATAAGCCAAAAATCGTTTGGTCAACAAAATCCAAGAAAAGAAACATTTACCGTTCTGAGAGGATGACATGCGGGACCCATGAGGCAGCAGCATCCTCAACGATTCCAAGGCGGCAGGGGATCAAAGGAAAAAAGGAAATATCCCGAAATTAATTAGGGGTTCAAAATAAATCCATCAAATGAAACTTTTATTGTTCACAGAGGATGACATGTGGGACCGACCTGCCAACAGACGTCCTCATCGTTTCAAAGGGGGCGAGGAGATCAAAAGAAAAAGGCAAATAGCCGGAAATTAGGGGTCAAAAATAACTCCAAGAAAGGAAACTTTTATTGTTCGTAGAGGATGACATGCGGGACCCATGAGCCAGCAGCTTACTCAACGTTTCAAAGGCGGCATGAGATCGAAAGAAAAAGGCAAGTGACAAAATATCGGGAGCCAAAGATAATCCAAGAAAAAAACTTTATTGTACATAGAGTATGACATGCGGGTCCCAATTAGCAGCGAGCGGTCTCAACGTTTCAAATGCGGCTTGAGATCAAAAGAAAAAGAAAGTTGATTGTACATAGAGGATGACATGCGGGTCCCATGAGTCAGCAGCTTACTCAACGTTTCCAAGGCGGCAGGGGATCAAAAGAAAAAGGAAATAGCCAAAAATCGGAGGGTGAAAAAAAACCCAAGAAAATAAACTTTTATAGCACATAGAGGATGACATGCGGGTCCCATGAGCCGACAGGGTCCTCAATGTTTCAAACGTGGCATGAGATCGAAAGAAAAAGGCAAGTGACCAAATATGAGGAGCCAAAAATAATTCAAGAAAAGAAACTTGATTGTACATAGAGGATGACATGCGGGTCCCAATTAGCAGCAGCGGTATCACCGTTTGAGAAGCGGCAGGGGATCGAAAGAAAAAGGCAAGTGACCAAATATGAGGTGCCAAAAAGAATCCAAGAAAAGAAAGTTTTATAGTACATAGAGGATGACATGCGGGTCCCATGAGCCTGCGGGGTCCTCAACGTGGCATGAGATCGAAAGAAAAAGGCAAGTGACCAAATATCGGGAGCCAAAAATAATTCAAGAAAAGAAACTTGATTGTACATAGAGGATGACATGCGGGTCCCATTTAGCAGACAGCGGTATCACCGTTTGAGAGGCTGCACGGGATTGAAAGAAAAAGGCAAGTGACCAAATATGAGGTTCCAAAAAAATCCTAGAAAAGAAAGTTTTATAGTACATAGAGGATGACATGCGGGTCCCATTTAGCAGCAGCGGTCTCACCGTTTGAGAGGTGGCAGGGGATCGAAAGAAAAAGGTAAGTGACCAAATATGAGGTGCCAAAAAAAAATTCAAGAAAAGAAAGTTTTATAGTACATAGAGGATGACATGCGGGTCCCATTTAGCAGCAGCGGTATCACCGTTTGAGAGGCGGCAGGGGATCGAAAGAAAAAGGCAAGTGACCAAATTTGAGGTGCCAAAAAAAACTCCAAGAAAAGAAAGTTGATTGCTCATAGAGGATGACATGCGGGTCCCAATTAGCGACAGCGAGTCTCAACGTTTCCAAGGCGGCAAGGGATCAAAAGAAAAAGGAAGTAGCCGGAAATCGGGGGTCAAAAAAAATCCAAGAATAGAAAGAATTTTGGTTCATAGAGGATGACATGCGGGACCCATGATCCTGCATCGTAAACGGCTCGATCGGAGAGCGTTGAACGAGATGGCACGATCGAGAAAAAAAACAATGCCAGAGAGGCTGCCATCTGGGCCCTACATCCCTCGGCGGTGCGGATTTGCGTTGACTCGGCCGACAAACCCGAGAATTCGAGATGCACCACGTCCCGGGCCACCATACGCAACGTTTTGGCCGTTTTCGTCGGGCTAGGTGGCCTCAAAAACGAGAAAAAAACGTTTTGACATGCACAACGGACAGACCCAAAATCGTCGGCCATGGTACACCAGCAACCACGGCGCGACTTCAACTTCGTCGGCCATGGCAACTTTTCTTGTAGTGGTTGCTTACTGATGAATCAGGGCAAAACATGTGAAGAGAATTATTAATGAAGTTGATTAATTGGGGCTGGGAACCCCGTTGCCAGCTCTTTTTGCAAAATTATTGGATAAGCGGATGTGCCACTAGTCCATTGTGAAAGTCTGTCAGGAGTAAATGACAAGATTGAAAGATAAACACCACATATTTCCTCATGAGCTATAAAACATTGACACAAATTGAGAAGCATTTTGAAGGTTTAAAGATAGCACATGAGAATTTACTTGGAATGGTTTGAAATGCCGTGCATAGGTATTTATGGTGGACACTTTGGAATAACTTGGTTCTCAGGGGTTTGGAAGTACGAGCAGCGTTCCCGCTCAATACAAGTGAAGGCTAGCAATAGACTGGGAAGCGACAATCAAGAGAGCAGTAACTGTCATAATCATGCTTGTGGCAAAATAAATTAACGGAGGCATAAAAGTGATACAAGAACTCTGAGGTAAAGTAAATCATCGAGGCTTAATTGACTTTTGTTCAGTTATATGCATGCGTGAGCATGTGCCAAGTTGATTCAAGAGAATTATTCAGAGGAGGATACCACAATGTCATATCTATCCATGAATAAAGCAATGCAAGCAAATATTTATGACCTGCTACTCATATTAATAAATTGGAGCTAATCATGAGAGATCATGAACTACTAGACTTTCTTAAATGACATATACCTCACATGAACCAACTAAGCATGCTCACATGGATGAGTATATGTACAAAAATGAAAACAAATAGAGTTCATACCAGCCTCTCACCACAATCGGATTGTCGTAGATCGTCATTATTGCCTTTTCACTTGTGTAGCTTGAATAATATGGAATGAAAACCAAGCTCCAGCCATCGAGGACCATTGAACTCATAATGAACTTTACAAAACCAAAGAAGAACAGCAAATATTTTTGGTGTTTTCGAATTGGAAACAAGAACAAAAGGAAACAAGCAAACAAAGCAAAATCTTTTTGGATTTTCTTATAGCAAACCAACGATAGCAAACAAAGCAAAATAAAAGCAAGAAACCAAAATAAACAAATGGTAAAGAGAAACAACAGAAATATTTTTGATCTTTTTGTGTTTTAGGAAAGAAACAAATCAAAAACAAGAGAATGAAAACTAAAAGAAACACAGAAAAGCAAGATGGCAGAAATCTGCCAAAACTTGACAGCAGTACAGTAATCGATTTTTATGAAAATCTTCCGCTGCTCAGCTCGAAAAGTGTTCAACTAATGAAAGTTATATAACAACCTGGGGAACATGCACAAAAATTGGCAGCTCAAAATGACGTTCTGGCTGCGCACAGGAATTTTTTTAGTAACAGCCCAGAATCTGTTTTTTAGACAGCACTTCCCCAAATATCATCTCCCTCTCATTAGAAACCACTTTAAGAAGCTAAACAAGTATATACAAGTATCCAGCAACCATAATATGCCAAGAATGAGTGATGCCGGTATACCTCCCCCCAAGCTTAGGCTTTTGGCCTAAGTGGAGATCAATCCCATGGTGCCCATGAAGTAGCACCTCCGTAGTACGACGAAGATGGATCCGGGTATGTGCTGGAAGAAGCACCCGGATACGTGACGGTGTAGTCGTAGGAGGGCTCGGCGTCCTCGGAGTCATGCTGCTGGTGGAAGCCATGTATCTTCAGCTGCTCGTCCACCTCCTCCTTAGAGCGCGACCATGGTTCCCTGTGAATACTGAACAAATCTGGCTGCGGCAATGGGACTTCCCTTTCTTCCCCGTCAGCAAACAACATTCTATAGACAATATTATCTAAACTAGAGTCAGCTGTAACAAATTGATGACTCTTCATAGCAGCAATATCAAGCCTTATAGGAGTTATTTTCACATCGAGTAGGGTCAAGAGGAAGCTCTAGATGTGCTAAAATGCGCGATGCAATAATTCCTCCAAAAATAGGCCCCTTGGTAGACAAGCGGCGAGCAACAAGAGCACCAAGATGATAAGGTGTCTCTCCGAGTGAGTGCAGCAATTAAGAAAGCAAGATGGTAACTAGAAATATTGCTAGTGTTCTCCCTACCAAGAATGCTAGTAGCAAGGTAATAAGCAAAATACTTAATAGCAGGGAGTTGAATGTTTCTTATCTTGCCACGCTGAATGGTGCGACAATCATCATTGGTGATTCCTCGATAGAGCTCCAGCAATTCCTTGGGATTGCTCTGGATCTTCTTTGATGTACCTACAGGGGCAATATCCAATGCAGTACAAAAATCTTTCAACTTCATAGTAATAGGATCATCATAAATCCTGAATGTAACTGATGGTTGGAAGTGTTTGTTGTTGAACTGAAAGCTCTCAACAAAGGTTTTAGTAAGCATGTAGTATTGATCCCTTTCATCCTCCATGTAGGCGGTTAAGCCCACATTACCGACGAGGACCAAGAAATCATCCAGCAACCCTGCATTACTCAAAAAGTCATAACATGGAAAAGATGAAGCGTTAGGGACTCCATTGTCCTCTTCGGCTTCGAAGCTCGGTGTGATGACATCCTCATTATAAGACCGCCTAATCCGAGTGGTTGACCTTGAGGGTCTCCCCGTGCTTGTCGTCTCTCTTTCAAACACTTCTCCAAAGTTATGGTTATCCATCTTCCTTTTCTGAAATTTTTCAACAATCATTATAAAATTTGATTTGGGTGACATATATTTGAGGGAAACTACTATAGGAACTTGCTAGGGTACTAAGCATGCATCAAAACTAGTTTCTACCACTTAGAACAAGCATGTAAGCTCACTAAACATGTTACCTACAGCAGCAAAATATTCAAGATATACTCAACCAAACAAAATTCTATTTGGATAATCGGAGGAGTCACATACCGGAGAGCAAATGTGCCAAATTTCAGACAGAAATCTGGGCTGAGCAAAGAGATCGAGAAATCTTGAGCTCTTGAGTAGAAACGCGAGTGAGAGAAAGCTGGTGCGAGTTTTTTCGGGAGAGAGAGTGAGATGGGAGAAAGAGATGAAGAAGTGGGGCAAGGAGGGGCCCACACACCAGGGTGGCGCGCCCCCCTTGCTGGCCGCGCCGGCCTGTGGGGTGCCACCCTGGGGTGCCCCGCTGGTCATTCCCAGGTGCCCCCAGGTGCCTCTTTGAAAAATAAGACCAATGGTATAATTTTTGTGAATTTTTGAAAACTTTGAAAAATGCACATTTCTGGGTGTCAAATTTATTATTACTGGGTAGAAAAAGATTTTGAAATCTCTAATTAATTAAAGAACTTTGCAAAACAAAAGTGCTACAGCAAGTAGAACAAGTGGAGGAAGAAAGAGATGTTGTTTAGTTCCTCTATGCATATAAAATGAATTTGTTAACAAGGTTGATCAAGTCTTGCCACCAAATAAATTTTACATAGCATAAGAAGAAATAAACCTCAAATCAATCATGTTACCTTGTATTGTATTGATATGGATCCAATCACAAGAGTTTGATATTCTTCTTTAGGCTCATATATAGGACAATCAATGGTTCCAACCTTGATAGTTCTCACATTAGAAATAGTATTAACTCCACATGCTTTTTCAATCCTCTTGGGGAAATAGACGGTGTGCTCCCTATCATCAACATTGAAAGTAACCTTTCCTTTATTGCAATCAATAACAGCCCCTGCGGTGTTAAGAAAAGGTCTCCCAAGAATAATAGACATATTATCATCTTCGAGCATTTCCAACACAACAAAATCAGTTAATATCAAGCGGTTATTAGTAACTTGAACAGGAACATCCTCACATATACCAACGGGAATAGCGAGTAGATTTATCAGCCATTTGCAAAGATATATCGAGTAGGTATCAACTTATCTAAGTAAAGTCTCTTATAAAGAGAAAAAGGCATAACACTAACACCGGCTCCCAAGTCACATAGAGCAGTTTTAACATAATTATTCTTAATAGAACAAGGAATAGTAGGTATACCTGGGTCGCCCAACTTCTTTGGAACTTTGCCATTGAAAGAGTAATTAGCAAGCATAGTGGAAATCTCCTCATTAGGAATTTTCCTTTTATTAGAGACAATATCTTTCATATACTTTGAATAAGGAGGCAATTTAATAGCATCAGTCAAAGGGATTTGCAGCAATAAAGGTTTCATCCAATCGAAAAATTTATTATAGTGTTCTTCTTCCTTTGATTTTAGTTTCTTAGCAGGAAAAGGCATTTGCTTTTGAACCCAAGGTTCCCTTTCATTACTATGTTTCTTAGCAATAAAATCTTCTTTAGTATACTTTTTATTTTTAGCATGCTTTTTAGGTTCTTCTTCTACCTCTTCTTTATCAGAAGCATCATTCTTATCATTATCTTTATCATGTTCATTACCACTTTCAGTTTCAGCATCGGAAATAGAAATACTATTAGGATCATTAACGGGCTCGAGAGGATTCTACAACAGTTTTATGTTTATTTTTCTTTTTCTTAGATGGAGCACTAGTTTCGGTTCGTTGAGAATCTTGTTCAACTCTTTTGGGATGCCCTTCGGGATATAGAGGATCCTGGGTAGAAACACCGCCTCTAGTTGTTACTTCATAAGCATGTTTTTCTTTAGAATTATTTTTTAACAAGTCATTTTGCACTTTAGTGAGTTGATCAATTTGAGTTTGAACCATATGAAAATGTTTACAAAGCATCTTAACATCATTGGAGGTTCTCTCCACAATACCATGCAATTCACCAATAGCTCGAGAATTTTCCATTAAATGATTCTCTACTCTCATATTAAAATTATTTTGCTTAACAATATAATTATCAAACTCATCTAAGCATTGAGCAGGAGGTTTTGAATACGGAATATCTTCTCTAGTAAATCGTTCAAGAGAGTGTACCTCAATCATGGATGAAGGGGGAGTTATCTTGCATAGATCTTCTATGGGAGGTAAATTCTTCACGTCTTCGGATTTAATACCCTTCTCTTTTAGAGATTTCTTGGCTTCCCTCATATCTTCATCATTTAATTTAATCATACCCCTCTTCTTCAATATTGGTGTCGGGGTTGGTTCAGGTGTAGAACAATCATCATGATTCCGGCCTATTCTCGCCAATAATTTTCAGCGTCGTCTGGAGTTCTTTTCCTGAAAACACAACCAGCACAACTATCCAAGTATGCCCTAGACTCAATGGTTAGTCCACTATAAAATATATCAAGTAAATCATGCTTTTCCAGATCATGTCCAGGTCGAGCTCTGATAAGAGAGCAAAATCTCGCCCAAGCCTCAGGCAATTTCTCTCCATCTTCCTGATCAAAATTATAAATTCTCTGCAAAGCAATATGTTGAGCACTAGCAGGAAAGTATTTCCGGAAGAAAACATCAAGCAATTCTTTTGGACTATTAATAGAATCAGGTGGTAAACTATTATACCAAGTTTTAGCATCATCCTTTAATGAGAAAGGGAAAATTTTAGCAACGAAGTAAGTACGCTTCTTAACATCATCAGAAAACAAGTTACTCAGAGTAGATAGCTCAATCATGTGTTCTACAGCACTTTCTTTTTCAGTACCACAAAAAGGTGTTTTCTCCACAATAGATATATGAGATAAATCAAGAGAAAAATCATAATCCTTATCCTTAATGTTTATAGGAGATGTGGAAAATTTAGGATCGGGAGACGAGTTTATATCTAACGAGTATGTTGTGCAAGCAACTTTTTAATTTTTCTTGCATCGGTAGTAGCATTGCATTTATCAATGAAATCATCATCAAGTTCTACATAATCTTCATCAAGATCTTCACTAGAGTATTCAACGAGACTCGGGTGAATTAACGAGTGTAGCAACATCTTCATTAGGAGTTTCAGTATTTTCAATTTGTCTAGACCTAGCAATTGTAGCATCTAGAAAAGATCCTAATGAACCATCATTATCAAGACCAGCAGAAGCATCATCAAAATTATGAGAGGAATTTTCAGATCTAGCAAAAGTACCAGCGTGTGAAGCATGTGGTGCTGAAACAAGTTTATCTATCACATGGTGAATCAAGAACAGCAGAGGTACTCAGAGTTGTACCTTTTCTTGTAGTGGATGGTAATATGGCGACTTTAGTATCGCGAGGTTTACCCATGATGGAGAATTTGCAGCGAACAATATCAATCCAAGTGAACTTGCAAATAAAGCTATGCTCCCGGCAACGGCGCCAGAAAATAGTCTTTATGACCCACAAGTATAGGGGATCGCAACAGTCTTCGCGGGAAGTAAAACCCAATTTATTGATTCGACACAAGGGGAGACAAAGAATACTTGAAAGCCTTAACAGCGGAGTTGTCAATTCAGCTGCACCTGGAAACAGACTTGCTCGCAAGAGTTTATCAATAGTAACGGTTTATAGCAGTAGCATGTAGTGAAATAACAGCGACAGTGTAACAAAGATAGCAGTAGTGATTATAGTAAACATCGGGATTAAAATATCGTAGGCACGGGGATGGATGACGGGCGTTGCATGGATGAGAGAAACTCATGTAACAATCAAGCCAGGGCATTTGCGGATAATAATAAAACGGTATCCAAGTACTAATCAATCAATAGGCATGTGTTCCATATTTAGTCGTACGTGCTCGCAATGAGAAACTTGCACAACATCTTTTGTCCTACCAGCCGGTGGCAGCCGGGCCTCTAGGGAATCTACTGGATATTAAGGTACTCCTTTTAATAGAGCACCGGAGCAAAGCATTAACACTCCATGAACACATGTGATCCTCATATCACCGCCTTCCCCTTCGGTTGTCCCAATTTCGTCACTTTGGGGCCTCGGGTTCCGGACAACAATACGTGTATACAACTTGCGGGTAAGATCATAAAGCAATGAATATCATCATGAATTGATAACATGTTCAGATCTGAGATCATGGCACTCGGGCCCTAGTGACAAGCATTAAGCATAACAAGTTGCAACAATATCATAAAAGTACCAATTACGGACACTAGGCACTATGCCCTAACAATCTTATGCTATTACATGACCAATCTCATCCAATCCCTACCATCCCCTTCAGCCTACAGCGGGGGAATTACTCACACATGGATGGGGAAACATGGCTGGTCGATGGAGAGGCGTCGGTGGTGATGATGGCGATGATCTCCTCCAATTCCCCGTCCCGGCGAGTGCCGAACGGAGCTTCGGTCCCGAGACGGAGTTTCGCGATGGTGGCGGCGTCATCGGATGGTTTCGGCGATTCCTTCTAACCCCGTGCGTTTTTAGGTCGAAGGCGTTAAGTAGTCCAGAGGAGAGCGTCGGGGGCCAGCCGAGGCGGCCACACAATAGGGCGGCGCGCCCCCCTCCTGGGCCGCGCCGGCCTAGTGTGCGGGGACCTCGGGCCTCCACCTGGCTTGCCCTTCTGGCTCCGTAATTCTTCTGGGAAAATAAGACCTTTTGCATAAATTCCGAGGATTTTCCTGAAAAGTTGGATTTCTGCACAAAAAACGAGACACCAGAGCAGTTCTGCTGAAAACAGCGTTAGTCTGTGTTAGTTGCATCCAAAATACACAAATTAGAGGCAAAACAATAGCAAAAGTGTTCGGGAAAGTAGATACGTTTTGGACGTATCAGGAGCTGGAGGAGAGCTAACCCTAAGATAGAAGAAAACCACACCAGCCGCCAGGGACCAGATATGAGGTGAGTTGCTGCTACAACATGGTATCAGAGCAAGGCGACAGTGGGGCCTAAAGGGGAGCCGGTTCCGGTAGGGAACAACGGTCTGCGCGGCGGAGAGGAGCCGAGGTGGTGGTGCGTGCAAGAGGAAGGAGAAGGACAAGCTGGACTGTGGTTCTTGCTGCTACGTGCAGCTGCTTGTCAAGGAGTGAAGCAGGGGTGGTGGTTTCTCAAGTTGTGTGTGCCTGCTGCTGGTGAAAGGAGGTTGCTGGTAAGCGTGCCCCGAAGCTGTTTGTTGTTTTTGCTGGGTGAAGGTGAGAGTGCAGATGGGTGAGTCCAAAGGCCTTGCGGAGGCTCTTGAGCAGCTCACGCTGTTTCTCTCAAAAGGGGGTGGCTCTGAGGCCATTGTTCCTCGACGGGAAGTGGTTCAGAAAATTGACCTATCACCCACAGACATCAAGCTAGAGGGGGTTACCAACTATCTGAGTTGGTCTCGGAGGGCAATGTTGGTTGTGGATCAGAAAGATCTTGATGGGTACTTATTGGGGACTGTTAAAGAACCAGGATACAAGACTAGTGTTGAGGGAAAGAAGTGGAAAACCGTCAACTCTCTGCTTATTGGGTGGCTGTTGAACTCGGTGGTGCCCTCCATTGGGCGTTCCGTGGAGGGGCTGTCCACAGCTGCTGAAATATGGAAGACTTTGTCCACCCAGTGGTAAAGACAATGTCATGCTCATTGCTCAGATTGATGGGAAGATTCGCCATCTCCGCCAGGGGGACATGACAGTGATGGCATATGTGGCAGAGCTGCAAGCCTTATGGGCTGATCAGGATAACTGTGACCCTCTCGAACTCTGTGATGCAGCCTCCATCGAGTCAGGGCACAAGTGGATAGCACGCAGGCATGTGCTTAAGTTTTTGGAGGGGCTAAATAAGTGCTTTGATGGCAGAAAGGCATCTCTGTTGCACCACACCTCCTTGCCCACTCTTGACGAGTCCATTGCAGCAATGGCTCAAGAGGAGGTGCGGCTCTCTCTGGAACCAGCAGATGAGAAAGTTGTGTCAACTCCAACGTTTGTCGTGACCGAGAGCAGAGAGTGGAAAGAGACTAGGGACTGCTTCATTTGTGGGGAGACTGGTCACCTGAAGTGGTACTGCCCAACTCGTGGTAGAGGCAAGGGATATAACAGAGGGGAATTAGTAGGATGGCAGGAGGCAGAGGTGGATACTCAGGACGTCAAACTGCTAGAGGTAGAGGAGGACACACCAGAAACTCCGGTGGTCAGAGTGCACACATGGCGACTGAAGTGGACAATGGAACGTCAAAGGATGCAGAAGTGGACGGTGCTGCCTATGGAAACTTTGCTAACTTGGTCTCCACGGATGAAGGTAATTTTTAAAAGGCATCTCTTTCTACTAATGAGAATGATACAGAATGGATTCTAGACTCTGGCGCATCTAAGCATGTTGCGGGTAAATTCGGTGTGTTTGAGTCTTACATTAAGCAGCCTACTACTCACAAAGGCACCATTCAAACTGCTGATGGTACAAGACAACTTGTTGTTGGAGAGGGCACAGTAAAGTGCACTTCAAACATATCTTCGTCATCTGTTTTACACGTCCCAGCGTTTCCTGTTAATTTGCTCTCTCTGAGTGATCTCATTGATGATATAGACTGTAGTGTGACTCTTAACAAGTTTGGTGTCGTGATTCAGGAGCGGGAGACGAGGCAGATGGTTGGGACTAGCACCAGGCGTAAGGGGCTCTGGTATGTGGAAAAGGGGGTGCATCCAGAGTTGATGTATGCTGCAACCATGGAGGACAAGGAAAAACAAGCTATGATCCATCACTGTAGGATGGGGCATGTGTCTTTCGATAAGATGAGTAGAATATTTCTTGATATTATGTGTGGAATAAGCAAAGGCAAGTTAACATGTGATGCTTGCGAATATGCTAAACATACAAGAGCCTCATATGTGAGTAAGGGGCTTAGGAGCATATTGTAGGATAACGTAGCATAGAAAACAAAAAATTTCCTACCGCGAACACGAAATCCAAGCCAAGATGCAATCTAGAAGACGGTAGCAACGAGGGGATTATCGAGTCTCACCCTTGAAGAGATTCCAAAGCCTACAAGATGAGGCTCTTGTTGCTGCGGTAGACGTTCACTTGCCGCTTGCAAAAGCGCGTAGAAGATCTTGATCACGGCGCCACGAACGGGCAGCACCTCCGTACTCGGTCACACGTTCGGTTGTTGATGAAGACGACGTCCACCTCCCCGTTCCGGCGGGCAGCGGAAGTAGTAGCTCCTCTTGAATCCGACAGCACGACGGCGTGGTGTCGGTGGCGGTGGAGAATCCCGGCGGAGCTTCGCTAAGCGTGCGGGGAAGAAGGAGGAGTGGGGCGGCTAGGGTTTGGGGAGAGGGGGCGCCGGCCATCTAGGGGTGCGGCCACCTTGTGGTGTTTGGGTGGCCGGCCCCCTCCCCTTGGCCCCTCATTATATAGGTGGAAGCCCCAAGTGTTGGACTACAAGTCTCCGAATAAGACCCGAACCCAAAACCTTCCATATGATAGGGAAACCTACCCAAGGTGGGAATCCCACTTGGGGTGGGATTCCCCCTTCCATGTGGGGGGTGGCCGGCCCCCTTTGGGGAGTCCACTTGGGACTCCTCCCCCTTAGGGTTGGCCGGCCATGGGAGGTGGAGTCCCTCCGGGACTCCGCCTTCCTTAGTGGTTTCTTCCGGACTTTTCTAGAACCTTCTAGAACCTTCCATAGAACCTTCCGGATCATTTTAAATCACATAAAATGACTTCCTATATATGAATCTTATTCTCGGACCATTCCGGAACTCCTCGTGATGTCCGGGATCTCATCCGGGACTCCGAACAAATATTCGAACTCCATTCCATATTCAAGTTCTACCATTTCAACATCCAACTTTAAGTGTGTCACCCTACGGTTCGCGAACTATGCGGACATGGTTGAGTACTCACTCCGACCAATAACCAATAGCGGGATCCGGAGATCCATAATGGCTCCCACATATTCAACGATGACTTAGTGATCGAATGAACCATTCACATACGATACCAATTCCCTTTGTCACGCGATATTTTACTTGTCCGAGGTTTGATCATCGGTATCACTCTATACCTTGTTCAACCTCGTCTCCTGACAAGTACTCTTTACTCGTACTGTGGTATGTGGTCTCTTATGAACTTATTCATATGCTTGCAAGACATTAGACGACATTCCACCGAGAGGGCCCAGAGTATATCTATCCGTCATCGGGATGGACAAATCCCATTGTTGATCCATATGCCTCAACTCATACTTTCCGGATACTTAATCCCACCTTTATAACCACCCATTTACGCAGTGGCGTTTGATGTAATCAAAGTACCTTTCCGGTATAAGTGATTTATATGATCTCATGGTCATAAGGACTAGGTAACTATGTATCGAAAGCTTATAGCAAATAACTTAATGACGTGATCTTATGCTACGCTTAATTGGGTGTGTCCATTACATCATTCATATAATGATATAACCTTGTCATTAATAACATCCAATGTTTATGATTATGAAACTAATTATCTATTAATCAACAGGCTAGTTAAGAGGCTTACTAGGGACTCATTTGTTTGTTTACATAACACACATGTATCAATGTTTCGGTTAATACAATTATAGCATGGTATATAAACATTCATCATAAACATAAAGATATATAATAACCACTTTTATTATTGCCTCTTGGGCATATCTCCAACAGATCTCCCACTTGCACTAGAGTCAATAATCTAGATTCCATTGTAAGGTACCTAACACCCATGGCATTCCGGTGTTGGTCATGCTTTGCCCTAGGGAGAGCTTTAGTCAACGGATCTGCTACATTCGGATCGGTGTGTACTTTGCAAATCTTTACTTCTCCATCTTCGATGTACTCGCGAATCGAATGATAACGCAGCTTGATATGCTTCGGCCTCTTGTGTGACCTTGGTTCTTGTGCATTGGCGATGGCACCCATGTTGTCACGAGTAGATGACTAGTGGGTCCAATGCATTAGGAACCACACCGAGCTCTACAATGAACCTCTTCATCCATACCGCTTCGATGAAGCCTGCTGAAGCCGCTATGTACTCCGATTCCGTTGAGGATTTCGCCACCGTGCACTTGCTTCGAGCTTGCCCAGCTTACTTGCAGCACCATTCAATATAAACACGTACCCGGACTGTGACTTAGAGTCATCGGGATCGGTGTTCCAACTTGCATCGGTGTAACTTGTTACAACGAGCTCTTGGTCACCTCCATAACAAAGAAACATATCCTTAGTTCTTTTCAAGTACTTCGAGGATATTCTTGACCGCTGTCCGGTGTTCCATTCCTGGATCACTTTGATATCTGCTAGTCAAACTAACGAGCATGTGCTATATCCGGTCTTGTACATAGCATGGCATACATGATAGAGCCGACTGCCGAGGCATAGGGGATCGACTCATCCTTTCTCTTTCTTCTGCCGTAGTCGGACCTTGAGTCTTACTCAAGACCTTGCACAGTAACATAGGTAAGAATCCTTTCTTACTTTCGTCCATTCTAAACTTCTTTAGAATCTTGTCCGAGTATGTACTCTGTGATAGCCCTATTAGACGTCTTGATCTATCTCTATAAATCTTGATGCCTAATATATACGATGCTTCACCAAGGTCTTTCATTGAAAAACTATTATTCAAATAACCCTTTACATCTGCTTAATAGTTCTATATCAATCCCAATCAATAATATGTCATCTACATATAATATCAGGAATGCTACAGAGTTCCCACTCACTTTCTTGTAAATACAGGCCTCTCCATGACACTGTATAAACCCGAAGTCTTTGATCACCTTATCAAAGCGTCGGTTCCAACTTCTTGATGCTTGCTTCAGTCCATAAATTGAACGCTGAAGTTTGCATACTTTGTTAGTATTTTTAGGATCAACAAAACCTTTGGGTTGTACCATATACAACTCTTCCTCAATGTCTCCATTAAGGAACGCCATTTTGACATCCATCTGCCAAATCTCATAATCGAAAAATGCAGCTATTGCTAACAAAATCCTTACAGATTTTAGCTTCTCTACAGGTGAGAAAGTCTCATCGTAGTCAACACCTTGAATTTGTCGGAAACCCTTTGCGACAAGTCAAGCTTTATAGACAGTAATATTACCATCAGCATCTGTTTTTCTCTTGAAGATCCATTTATTCTCGACAGCCTTGCGGCTATCAGGTAAGTCTACTAAAGTCCATACTTTGTTATCATACATGGATCCCATTTCGGATTTCATGGCTTCTTGCCATTTGTTGGAATCTGGGCTCATCATTGCTTCTTCATACGTCGCAGGGTCTTCATCATTGTTGTCCACAATCATGACATTTAGACAAGGATCATACCAATCCGGAGTGGCACGTTCCCTTGTCGATCTGCGAGGTTCGGTAGCTATCTCATTTGAAGTTTCATGATCATTATCATTAGCTTCCTCTCGTTGCCGGTGTAGGCGGCACGGGAACATCTTCCGATGCTTGCGCTACTCTGATCAACGAGCAGAGATTCTTTAATCTCATCGAGTTCTACTTTTCTTCCAGTCACTTCTTTAGTGAGAAATTTCTCAAGAAAGGTTCCGTTCTTAGCAACAAAGATCTTGCCTTCGGATCTGTGATAGAAAGTGTACCCTATAGTTTCCTTAGGGTATCCTATGAAGACGCATTTCTCCGCTTTGGGTTCTAGCTTGTCCGGTTGTAACTTTTTTACATAGGCTTCGCAACCCCAAACTTTAAGGAACGACATGACTTAGGTTTCTTATTAAACCATAATTCATACGGCGTCGTTTCAATGGATTTTGATGGTGCTCTATTTAAAGTGAATGCGGCTGTCTCTAATGCATAACTCCAAAATGATAACGGCAAATCAGTAAGAGACATCATAGAACGAACCATATCTAAGAGAGTTCGATTACGACGTTCGGACACACCGTTTCGTTGTGGTGTTCCCGGCGGTGTCAATTGTGAAAGTATTCCGCATTTCTTTAAATGCATGCCAAACTCATAACTCAGATATTCACCTCCACGATCAGATCGTAGAAATTTAATCTTCTTGTTACGTTGATTTTCTACTTCACTTTGGAATTCCTTAAACTTCTCGAAAGTTTTGGATTTATGTTTCATGAAATAGATATACCCATATCTACTCAGATCATCTGTGAAGGTTAGAACATAACGATATCCACCGCGCGATGCTACACTCATTGGTCCGCACACATCGGTATGTATGATTTCCAATAAGTCAGTAGCTCGCTCCATAATACCGAGAGAATGGAGTCTTAGTCATTTTTCCCATTAGACATGCTTCGCATCTATCAAGTGACTCAAAGTCAAGTGATTCAAGTAATCCATCGGTATGGAGTTTCTTCATGCGTTTCACTCCAATATGACCAAGAAGACGAGTGCCACATATAAGTAGAATTATCATTCAATTTAATTCGCTTAGCATCAATGTTATGTATATGTGTATCACTACTATCGAGATCTAACAGAAATAAGCCATTCTTTTCAGGTGCTCGACCATAAAAGATATTATTCATAAAAATAGAACAACCGTTATTCTCAGACTTGAATGAATAACCGTCTTGCATTAAACAAGATCCAGATATAATGTTCATGCTCAACGCGGGTACAAAATAACAATTATTGAGGCTTAAAACTAATCCCGAAGGTAGATGTAGAGGAAGTGTGCCGACAGCGATCACATCGACTTTGGATCCATTTCCAACGCGCATGGTCACTTCATCCTTTAGTAGTCTTCGTTTATTCTTTAGTTCCTGTTTCGAGTTACAAATATGAGCAACCGAACCGGTATCAAATACCCAGGTACTAGTGCGAGAACCGAGTAAGATAAACATCTATAACATGTATATCGGATATACCTTCTTTCTTATTCTTGACAAGGCCGCTCTTCGGATCCGCCAAATACTTGGAGCAATTACGCTTCCGGTGTCCCTTCTTCTTGCGAGTAATAGCACTCAGCATCGGGCTTAGGGCCGGTCTTAGGTTTCACAGGAGGCGTGGCAGCTTTCTTGCCACCCTTCTTGAATTTTCCCTTAGACTTGCCCTGTTTCTTGAAACTGGTGGTCTTGTTGACCATCAACACTTGGTGCTCTTTCTTGATCTCAATCTCAGCAGATTTTATCATGGAGAAGAGTTCAGGTAACTCTTTGTTCATGTTACGCATATTGTAGTTCATCACAAAGTTCTTGTAACTAGGTGGCAGTGATTGAAGGACACGATTAATCCCCAGTCGGTTAGGAATCACTATTCCCAAATCACTGAGTTTCTTCGCATGCCCGGTCATGGCGAGCATGTGCTCACTAACGGAGCTGCCTTCTTCCATCATGCAGCTGAAGAAGTGTTTCGATGCTTCATAGCATTCCACGGCCGCATGAGTCTCAAAGATAGTTTTCAACTCATTGACTAACTCATGTGGATCGTGGTGCTCAAAACGTTTTTGAAGATCGGCTTCCGGACCGCACGGGATGGCACACTGAACTTGAGAGTACCGAGTTTTTCGAGTCGCGTAAACATTCTTTACTTCATCGGTTTCGGTTTCGCAGGAGGGTCACCTAGCGGTGCATCAAGCACATATTGCAGATTTCCGCCATTGAGGAAGATCCTCACATGACGGAACCGATCGGTGAAGTTGCTACCGTTGCTCTTAAGCTTTTCTTTCTCTAGGAACTGGTTAAAATTGATTGGGGACGCCATATCTACAACATATTTGCAATAGTTTAGACTAAGTTTATGACAAATTGAGTTCAAATTTTAATTTAACAAAATTAAAAACTAGGTGAACTCCCACTCAAAACAATATCCCTCGAATTGTCTTAGTGATCACACGAACCACATCCACCACACCAAGTCCAATCATCACGAGACAAGATGTAACTTCAATGGCGAACACTCAAAGTGTTCATCATACCAATCATATGATTCATGCTCTACCTTTCGGTATCACGTGTTCCGAGACCATGTCTGTACATGCTAGGCTCGTCAAGGCCACCTTAGTATCCGCATGTGCAAAAACTGGCTTGCACCCGTTGTATGCACTTGTTGATTCTATCACACCCGATCATCACGAGATGCTTCGAAACGACAAGTCTTGGCAACGGTGCTACTAAGGATGAACACTTTATTGTCTTGATATTTTAGTGAGAGGGATCATCTTATAATGCTACCGTCGCGATCTAAGCAAAATAAGATGCATAAAAGGATTAACATCACATGCAGTTCATATGTGATATGATATGGCCCTTTTGTCTTTGCACCTTTGATCTTCATCTCCAAAGCACGGACATGATCTCCATCATCAACGGGCATGATCTCCATCATTGTCGGCGAAGCACCAAGGTCAATGGCGCCGTCTTCATGATTGTCCTCCATGTAGCAACTATTACAACTACTTTGAAATACTACTCAACATGAAATTTAAAGACAACCATAAGGCTCCTGCCGGTTGCCACAATACAATAATGATCATCTCATACATATTCATCATCACATTATGGCCATATCACATCACCAAACCCTGCAAAAACAAGTTAGACGTCTCTAATTTGGTTTGCATATTTTACGTGGTTTAGGGTTTTCGAGTAAGATCCAATCTACCTACGAACATGAACCACAACGGTGATACTAGTGTTGTCAATAGAAGAGTAAATTGAATCTTCACTATAGTAGGAGAGACGAGACACCCGCAAAGCCACTTATGCAATACAAGTTGCATGTCGAGCGTGGAGCAAATCTCATGAACGCGGTCATGTAAAGTTAGCCCGAGCCGCTTCATCCCACTATGCCACAAAGATGCAAAGTACTCAAACTAAAGACAACAAAAGCATCAACGCCCACAAAACCATTGTGTTCTACTCGTGCAACCATCTATGCATAGACACGGCTCTGATACCACCGTAGGATAACGTAGCATAGAAAACAAAAAATTTCCTACCGCGAACACGAAATCCAAGCCAAGATGCAATCTAGAAGACGGTAGCAACGAGGGGATTATCGAGTCTCGCCCTTGAAGAGATTCCAAAGCCTACAAGATGAGGCTCTTGTTTCTGCGGTAGACGTTCACTTGCCGCTTGCAAAAGCGCGTAGAAGATCTTGATCACGGCGCCACGAACGGGCAGCACCTCCGTACTCGGTCACACGTTCGGTTGTTGATGAAGACGACGTCCACCTCCCCGTTCCGGCGGGCAGCGGAAGTAGTAGCTCCTCTTGAATCCGACGGCACGACGGCGTGGTGTCGGTGGCGGTGGAGAATCCCGGCGGAGCTTCGCTAAGCGTGCGGGGAAGAAGGAGGAGTGGGGCGGCTAGGGTTTGGGGAGAGGGGGCGCCGGCCATCTAGGGGTGCGGCCACCTTGTGGTGTTTGGGTGGCCGGCCCCCTCCCCTTGGCCCCTCATTATATAGGTGGAAGCCCCAAGTGTTGGACTACAAGTCTCCGAATAAGACCCGAACCCAAAACCTTCCATGTGATAGGGAAACCTACCCAAGGTGGGAATCCCACTTGGGGTGGGATTCCCCCCTTCCATGTGGGGGGGGTGGCCGGCCCCCTTTGGGGAGTCCACTTGGGACTCCTCCCCCTTAGGGTTGGCCGGCCATGGGAGGTGGAGTCCCTCCGGGACTCCGCCTTCCTTAGTGGTTTCTTCCGGACTTTTCTAGAACCTTCTAGAACCTTCCATAGAACCTTCCGGATCATTTTAAATCACATAAAATGACTTCCTATATATGAATCTTATTCTCCGGACCATTCCGGAACTCCTCGTGATGTCCGGGATCTCATCCGGGACTCCGAACAAATATTCGAACTCCATTCCATATTCAAGTTCTACCATTTCAACATCCAACTTTAAGTGTGTCACCCTACGGTTCGCGAACTATGCGGACATGGTTGAGTACTCACTCCGACCAATAACCAATAGCGGGATCCGGAGATCCATAATGGCTCCCACATATTCAACGATGACTTAGTGATCGAATGAACCATTCACATACGATACCAATTCCCTTTGTCACGCGATATTTTACTTGTCCGAGGTTTGATCATCGGTATCACTCTATACCTTGTTCAACCTCGTCTCTGACAAGTACTCTTTACTCGTACTTGTGGTATGTGGTCTCTTATGAACTTATTCATATGCTTTCAAGACATTAGACGACATTCCACCGAGAGGGCCCGGAGTATATCTATCCGTCATCGGGATGGACAAATCCCACTTGTTGATCCATATGCCTCAACTCATACTTTCCGGATACTTAATCCCACCTTTATAACCACCCATTTACGCGGTGGCGTTTGATGTAATCAAAGTACCTTTCCGGTATAAGTGATTTATATGATCTCATGGTCATAAGGACTAGGTAACTATGTATCGAAAGCTTATAGCAAATAACTTAATGACGTGATCTTATGCTACGCTTAATTGGGTGTGTCCATTACATCATTCATATAATGATATAACCTTGTCATTAATAACATCCAATGTTTATGATTATGAAACTAATCATCTATTAATCAACAATCTAGTTAAGAGGCTTACTAGGGACTCATTTGTTTGTTTACATAACACACATGTATCAATGTTTCGGTTAATACAATTATAGCATGGTATATAAACATTCATCATAAACATAAAGATATATAATAACCACTTTTATTATTGCCTCTTGGGCATATCTCCAACACATATCTCCTTTTATGCTTATTCATTCAGATGTATGGACTTCCCCAGTGGTGTCAGTGAATGGAATGAAGTACTTTGTTACCTTTATTGACTGCTATTCTCGTATGACTTGGGTTTATTTGATGCGCCACAAGGATGAGGTGTTTCACTATTTTCAGAACTTCCATGCATATGTAAAGAATCAGTTTCACGTACAGGTGCAGGTGCTTAGGACTGACAATGGCACGGAGTATTTGAGCACCACCTTTGGGGCCTTCTTATCTGAACAAAGTATTCTTCATCAAACGACTTGCCCAGATACCCCTCCTCAAAACGGTGTGGCAGAACGGAAAAACAGACACGTTTTGGAAGTTGCTCGCTCACTGATGTACACAATGAATGTGCCCAAGTTCTTGTGGAGTGAAGCAGTCATGACAGCCATATTTTTGATTAACAGGACACCCTCCAGGATACTCGGTATGAAATCTCCATGCGAGTTGTTGTTTGGGAAAAATAAGTTTGTTGTCCCTCCGAAATTATTTGGCGGTACATGCTTTGTTCGGGATCATAGACCATCGATTGGGAAGTTAGACCCACGAGCAGTAAAATGTGTTTTGTTGGTTATTTCTCTAGTCAGCATGGGTATAAATGTCGGTGTCCCTCTGCGAAACGCATGTTTGTAAGTATGGATGTCACCTTCAGAGAATCCGAGCCATTCTATGGTGAAAAACTGATCTGAGCTTGTTGTTTGCAGAACTTGACCAACTTCACTCTCTGCAAGATGGTCATGAGGGGGAGAAGGTAGTGTCTCACACTAAGGGTTCTGTGGGTACTAAACCTGATGGTGATGTGCAGGTTCCTGATGGTGATGTGTAGGTTCAGGTCCAACCTGCAGTGGGTACAATTCCACTTTACTCTTCCCAGGTTCATGTTCTTGTTCAGGATCGGTGGCCGCGGAATCTCCAAGTATACACTCGACGGCAGCCACATGTGCAGGGGGAGCAGCAAGGTAGTGATGTGAGCTCATCTGACACAGTGGGACAGCAGCCACATGTGCAGTGGGGGCAACAAGGCAGTGCTAGCAACTCATCTGACACAGTGGATCTGCCAATTTCATTGCGAAAGGAGACACGTGAAGCAGCCAAAAAGGGTGAAGTGGCAAGGAAGGCACTTTGCGAAATGCATGCTCTACAAACTGTTTCTGATGAACATGACATTAGCAAATTTGTTTCTTACGAGGCTTTGTCTCCTTCCTATAGAGCTTTTGTGGCCTCTCTACAAACCGTGTCAATTCCAAACGATTGGAAGACAGCAAAGCAAGATCCGAAGTGGCGTGAAGCGATGATAGAAGAGTTGGAAGCACTGAAGAAAAACAAGACATGGGTACTAACCACACTGCCAGCAGGGAAAAGGCAGTGAGTTATAAGTGGATCTATATTGTGAAGCAGAATCCTGAAGGGAAGGTAGAAAGGTATACGGCCATATTGGTCGCTAGAGGGTTTAGTCAAACTTATGGAATTGACTACGATGAGATGTTTGCTCCAGTGGCGAAGATGAACACAGTAAGAATATTGGTTTCATGTGCTGCTAACTTTGGGTGGAAGTTGCATCAATTAAATGTCAAGAATGCCTTCTTACATGGTGACATGCAGGAAGAAGTGTACATGGAGATACCACCAGGTTTTGGTACCTCACAGACCAAGAGAAAAGTATGCAGGCTGAAGAAATCCTTGTATGGTCTGAAGCAATCTCCAAGGGCATGGTTTGATAGGTTTAGACGAGCTGTGTGTGGTATGGGGTATGGTTAATGCAATGGTGACCACACGGTGTTCTATAGACACGTTGAGCGAAGGATCACCATTCTTGCAGTTTATGTGGATGACATTATCATCACTGGAGATGACCAAGAGGAAATAAAGAGATTGAAGGAGTGTCTGAGCAAGGAGTTTGAGGCGAAAGATTTTGGCAACATAAAATATTTCCTTGGCATAGAAGTGGCTCGGACAAAGAAGGGAATATCTTTATGTTAACGAAAATACACCCTAGATATCTTGAGTGACATGGGCATGATGGGATGTCATGCATCCCCTACCCCAATTGAACAAAATCATCAAGTGACTGCACAATCAGGTGAGCTAGTGAATAAGGAAAATTATCAGAAATTGGTTGGGAGACTCTTGTACTTGTGTCATACCAGGCCTGACATTACATATGTCGTGGGTGTGGTGAGCAGATACATGCATGAACCAAGTAGTGGGCATCTTGATATAGTGCACAGAATCTTGAGATACTTGAAGGGAACTCCGGGAAAGGGGTTGTGGTTTCCAAAGAGTGGACACCTTGAGGTGGATGGCTATAGTGACTCTGATTGTGCTGGTTATCGAGATGATAGAAGATCAACTTCAGGATATTGTGTGTTTGTGGGAGGAAATCTGGTGTCATGGAGAAGCAAGAAACAGACAGTTGTATCTAGATCAACAGCAGAAGCTGAATACAGAGCTTTATCTAAAGGGGTGTGTGAGATGCTTTGGGTGAAGCATCTCCTGAGCGAGTTGAAGCTTCTCAGAAAGGGGCCCTTGAGAGCTTGGTGTCACAATCAGTCAGCCATAAGTATTGCAAATAATTCAGTCCAACATGATAGGACAAAACATGTGGAAATTGAACGCTTCTTCATTAAGGAGAAACTTGATGCTGGGATAATCAGCCTTACTCATGTCAGTTCTGGGAAGCAAATTGTTGATTGCTTGACAAAGGGACTCGGAACAAGGGAATGCAACTTGGCATGTGACAAGATGAGATTGGTAGATATCTATCATCCATCTTGAGGGGAGTGTTGAACACTGGACATGTTTCTGGCCCAAGTGGCTCAAGCCCATGTGTGTGCTGACCTATAAAAGCAGGAAGCTGGAGAAGAGCTAACCCTAAGACAGAAGAAAACCACACCAGCCGCCAGGGACCAGATATGAGGTGAGCTGCTGCTACAACACATATATTGGGCTTAGATGGGCAGAAGGATATGGCAGAGTAAACGTGGGCTGCCCAGAATTTGAATTTGATGAAGCTGTCCGTATATCAAATGCTTGAACCATCCCATTATCAAGACTAACCTGCAAGACACAGCTGCCACGTCACTATAACATTGAGTAAACAACACAACAATAAAAAAACATTTGTGCCAAGCAAGTTTGGATAGGCATCGAGTAAACACATGGACAAGAAAGTAAATTCAGAATTGTGCAACTGTATTTTTTTTAACACGTATTTATTATTTATTATAGCCTTAGATTATAACTGTAGGTAAGATCCAGAAGAGTTTTGCAGTTGAGAGATGACCGAGTCCATCCATAGCTAGAGCAAATGAAACAGCAAGAAACTGGGTGAACAACATAGCTGGAGCAATTTCAACTGAAGATAACGAAGGAATTCACTTGAGTGCATACGAGTTTAAGATTTAGCGACATGACGCATGAAGGCTAGCTGTTTGATATATCAGAGTTTCGCCTCATTCAGATACTTGTTAGCAACTGGTTGGATTAATATCGGAAGTGTTAATAGCTTCTCCAAAGCAAAGTTCGCACCATTCTATCTATTCCACCTGTTGCAGTAAACTGCATAAAGAAAAACTAGGACATCATCAGTAATTCAGTTTCAGTTGGCTGCGTCTCTCGGGAAATTCAATTCGGCTCCCGGGTGCATATGCTCCCTCTACCAACAAAACATATTTCGAAGTGAGGAAAAATTTTGACAAAAAATTCTACATGTACATCTCCATAATATATGTGTATGCGTCAAGTTTCACGAAAAAATAATATTTTTTGTGGCCTATGCAAAAAAGAGAAAACTTATCCTGTGAAAAGCATTGTTTTTAGCATTGAATTTTGTCTTTTTTACACACGTCACATGATAAGTTCATTTTTTATGAAACGACTTTATGAGCGCGTAACACGTGAAGATGTACGTGCGAATTTTTTGTTTCAGTTTTTTTGAAATTTAAAATATGTGTAAGATGCATTTCAAAATATAGGGAGCATAAGCTCCCATGTTCCAAAACACCACTCCCGCGTCTCTCTTTCTTTTAGGACACCGGTATACAAAGTGAAACATACATTAGGCTTAGATGGGCAGAAGCAGCCTTATTGTGTGCATGCAGAGTAAATGTGGGTTGTCCAGGATTTGAATTTGATGAAGCTGCCCGTGTATCAAACACTTGAACCATCCCATTATCAAGACTAACCTCTACTACGTCACTATAATATTGAGTAGACAACACAACAACATAAAAGTTGGGGTAGGCATTGAGTAAATTAACAACAGATGCACCAGAAAGTAAATCAGAACGGTGCAACTGCATTTACTATTTATGGATGTAGGAAATATCTACAATAATGCAACAGCCTTTAGCAAGAATTTCAAATTAACACTGATATGCATCTCAAGATATTTATAAGAATACAAGAAATTAACACGGAACTGCATCTCAAAACATCCACAGTGACGCAACAGACCGTTCATCCGAAATGACAAATTAACATTGAACTGGAGATCTTCACCACACAATAAAAGAAACTACCAGATGAACCCCCAGAAGCGAAAGGGGGAGGTAATAAGCAAATGTTACATAACTAGTGAAACTAAGGCTTTAATGATGAACTCCCAGACCTAAATGGAGAAGGTAATAAGCAATATGTTGCATAAGTATTATGAGCACCTTCAATTATTGGGTAAACAAAGCCGGTGAGATTATCAATTGCTGACATTCTAGAATCAGCATGCCGCTTACAGTGTGGCCAACAACCAGAATACATAATGAGCAGCAGCAAATATTTCAGGAAAAAAATCTTCCACATAGGAATAAATTACTATCAATTGATCCATCCCTATCTTGGTAGAGAATTTCACTCGTCGGGGAAGAACCATCCGGACCTGAAACGTTCTATGCAGGGAGCTCCGTCGAGTGTAACTGGACTAGTTTCGCCGCTCACCATGTCATACACCCAATATGTGGGAGTATTATCATCATAGATAGCAGGGCGCCTCCGAGACTCTGCCCACTCGTTGCCTAGAACAAACACACAGTTTCCGCCTCGGAATCCAAGGTCACAATGCTCCAAGGAGCCCGCTTGGAATGCCTTGGAGCAATTCTTGCTGAGGAAAAGGACCTGGCCGGCCAAGTCATTCACCTCGGACCAGTGGCCCTCATCAAAATCTGCCTCAAACACTCGCAGATCCGTTGCCAGCTGATGATCATTAGTGGAGATCCTGTTCCACCGCACCATGAGTAACTTTTGCTTGTCGGATGAAACGAGCAGGTAGGAGCTGTCAGACCGAGGTGGTCGCTGCCCTGTTGCATGGCTGATGAGACGATCACCAATGTGCTGCTGGTTCTCTCTGCCCTTGGCGAAAAAGTCATAACAGGAGAGCTCCTCCAAGGCGGTGAGAGCGAATATCTTTCCCTGGAAGAAGGCTATGTCCATGTAGCGATGGCTTGTGCGGCGGTGATTGTCATTAGACGTGACAGGTGACCATGTAGCCGGCCGCAGCTGCCGGGCCCGGGCCGGCCGGAAACAAGCGATGTTAGATATAGACGTCATGTCGGCGAATGTGTGGCGGCGGAAAATCCCGACGACGAGACGGGACGAGCACACGACCATCTTCACATCGGCCCCCATGTCCATGGCGTCTCGGATGGAGCTCGCGCCCAGCAATGCGATGCGCCGGGGGTAGAGGCAGGGAACCTCGATGGCCGGGGAGTTAGGAGCGCGGAGGAAGCATCGGCCAGAACCCCCGCGCTGGTCGTAGAGTAGCCAGCTGCCTAATGAGGCGCTGGCGGTGTAGCTGCCCCTGAACGTGGCAAAGCGGCGCGCCTTGCCATCTGCAAGGCCGTGGCAGACGCCGTTGCCGAGGTTGATATAAGGCAGCGCCGGCGGCAGCATGGCACGCTGGTGTTGCGTGGCGAGGCGCCAGTCGTGGCAGACGGCGGACAAGCTGAGGCGGTCATCATGTGACGGGAGGCGGGAGAGGACGAGGCCGATGAACTCCGGCGGGAGGTCTGCCCAGGACCAAGTAGAGGGATCTCTGGGACAGAGGCAGCCGCCGGCGATCTTGGGCGTGACGTCCGGCCGCGGGCAGGGCGAAGTCTTGCCGAGGCACAGGCCCATGATGGATGCGGCTGCGATCAGGAGAGATGCGTGGGATGTATATAGGATGCCATCAATAATCTGATTTGGCGTTTAATATGGCGAGTCTTTGGTGGAAAGGGATCGATCTGTTTCATGATCTGTTAGGGCATGTACAATGGGGTGATGTCAGCCTTCCCTTATGTCTGCCACGTAGGATTTTTGCTTAGTTGGAGGAGAGAGAAGGAAGAAAGAGAAGGTTGTCTTCCCTTAGCTAAGGGATGATCTCTTATGAAATAAGAGAAGACTATTTTACCCATTGTATGACTTGTCTTCCCTTAGCCACATAATTTCATACTAAAAATAATTAATTCTCATTTATTATAAGGGATGATAATAGGGGATAATGCATTGTACCTCTAATATCTATTGTCTTCTCTACATGACGTGGACTACTAAGAGAAGGCATGTCTTCCCTACCATTGTACATGCCCTTAGATCGCAACTTATTTGGTACGTATTTTACGCTGAATGCAGATTTTCTCCCTGTACCGTTGCGTGGTCAGCTCATAATGTTTATCCTTTCGACGAGATTTAGAGATAATCGTGTAGGTCATCGTGATCTCGCGGCCGTTACATATGCGCAGCTCAGCTACCTGCGCGATGTCTCTGGGCGAAACGATCTTGCGCTGGATTAGCCCGTAAAATCATCTCCACCGGCGCACTTCATATAGTTGCCAGCACGGGCGCCGACACTGTCATATGGGCGACGTTGGTACTGCATCCTCTATTTGGTAGTGTTGTTCCCACACCGGTGGCCCCAATAAGAGCTTTTTTTAAACAAACGAAACATTTATACTTGGCGGGAGAGTTTCCAAGCTGGTAAAATCTCCCGCGCGTCGCCCTGGCCTCACTAACAGGCGGCTCCCACGCCAAAAGTTTTCCGCCTCGTGAGGCGCCGACGTGCCCGATTCGCGCCCTTCGCCAGGGGCCGGCACAGGGTTACCGACGCTTCTATTGAACTCGAAAAAGCGCCGGTGCTATTTGGGGGGCGCCGATGTGAACCCGTTTACGCTTCCGGCCCCAAAACGCTATCGGGGCCGCTATGGGGGATGCCGGTGGAGTTGCTCTAAGGCATGTTACAATGGTAGGAAAGGCACGCTTTCTCTTAGTTGTCCATGTTATTTAGAGAGGATGATAAATATATAGGTACAATGCATTATCTCTTATTGTCATCCATTGTAATAAATGATAATTAATTATTTTTAGTAAGAAATTATGTGTCTAAGAGAAGATAAGTCGTACAATGAAAAAAAAATAGCCTTCTCTTACTTCACTCTCTCCACCAACTAAGTAAAAAATCTAACATGGCAAGCGTAAGGGAAGACTGATACACTCCATTGTGGATCAGGACATTTCAAATCACTGGTGGAGGCAGGCAAGAAGGTTGTTCAGCGAGTAGCTTGCTAACTGAAGAGCACATGAGTTACTAGGTTTTTTTTTAGATAGAGTTACTAGGTTTTAGCGTGCTGATAACGCATGGATTCCTCTTGGTTCCACTGGCAATGCTCTGTATTTTACTGCCGTGTATGTACAAGTGTAGAACAGACAAGTTTGTCGAGGTCCAAACAAAACAACATCCAAAATGCGTGATAAACAGACAGAGTTCCATTACAAATCCATTTACATGTCATTTGTGTTACACGGTGTATATACGTATGCTCCATTTTATATGCAGAAGATGTTAGGCTTTTTTCTTGAATTCAAAGAATCCCAAACACGAATGATAATGTTTTCCGAAACACACAAAATCGACACATCGACTGTGACACGAGAAGGATACGTGAGCTGTGTGAGAGAAAAAAAAAAAGATAAAGGATTGATCTAGTTCACAGGGCAAAAGAGCACGCATGACCACGTTGCTGTACCTGTACTAGCCACAGAATAATACGAGTGGAGTTCGTTTGAGCGTGGAAAGTACAAGGGTATAACAATAATGCTACACCTACGGAGAGTTACGGACGAGTTACGCGCTGACAAGGCCTGGATCCGACGTGGAGGCTGAACGAAAGAAAAGAAGAAGCAGGGACGTGCCGCTAATTTTGCAGTGAAAAGCTCAAACTGCCCCGTACGCTTTGCCCTTTGTTGAGATCCACCACGCCTCCATCGCGCCGCCGTCGTGAGCGGCCGGACGCGCATACTGGCTCACCATCTTCCTCAACCCGCAGGTAGACTTCGCCGTTGTGCCCCCCGCCGAGCCGCTCGCCGGTCGCCGGACGTGCCACTAATTATGTCAAAAGCGGAAACTGCGCCGTAAGTTTTACGCCTGGTTCAGATCGGGAAGATCGAGCTGCCTTCATGCCGTCGTGAAATCCATGCCACGTATAGGTAGCTCACCGTCCTCCTTAAACTGCAGCTAGACCTCGCCGCCGTGCAGCCGGCCGAGCTGCTCGAGTTCAAACAGGTTTGCCGTCGCTCCTGATCGACCCAAATTCATGCTTATTGCTTATTCCTATGGAGCTTATGGCAGACCAGTAATCAGATCATAAATGTTACAGTGCTTCATGTAAAATCATTCGTATTATTATGTTTTATTGTGATCTCATTAAATACTAGTAGAGCACAAACCTGATCATCAAATATTTTACGATTTGTAGGAATGGATGATCAAACTCCTAAGTGTTTAAGAATCGAGTGGCATGAATCGAGCAACAAAAGAAAAGCAATGTGGAACTTGAAGAGGAGGTGAAGTTCAAGCACATGTCTTACTTCAAGATACTGAACTGGATATTAGTTCTAGCAACATAAATCCAAGCATGACAACTCCACTACCGTATGGATCATTTGAGCTATATTTCTTTATTAATCTCTCTGTTTCTAATAAATATTTAAGATCTAAATTTTATTAATTGTTTGTCGCAGGGATTATTTAACTTGGGCACTATAGTAGTTGCGACATCAATCCAACCAGGAAGCTGCAGTACCAGATGGAACTGAAGGCATCAACGATACGAAGGATCAGAGAGAGAGACATGAGTTGTACAATTTAAGGATTTTTTATGTAATCCTTTTTTTTTTTTGCACCTGGCAACTGTAATTTAAGGAGACCATCCATCTATTTGTTTTCTTTTCTCTCCACATCTAGAGTTGCAACGTTTATGAACTGCCGAGAGTTGAACATTGTAATGGATGTTGTTTCAGTGGTGCCATGTTTTATTTTGTGGAAATGGTTGAAGTATTTGGTTTGGAGTAAAGGTGAGCCTCATTAAACTTTCTGTGACTTCCAGATATACTTATCCTTAGAAAATCCTTTCCTTCACCTAGAAAACAGAATGTTGCATTTCTATGCTCTTCTTGGCTCAAGCATCAGCAGCACAGCCTTAGTATCTCAGCTTCATACTCTTAATTTTTCATTCTCAACAAATGATGACAGAACAACAATATATAAACGAAGTTTCCAGCGAACATGTTTCTTATTCATAATTTTAGATCACAACATACAAGTTGGAAGGACAAGCTTAACAATCATTTAAAACGTCATGAACTTAATAACCTTGTATATTAATTTACAAGATCAGAGACTATAACATGCCAGTTACAAACTTAGAACCAATTCGGTATGTTCCTGGTATACTGGAGAAAGCAAACATCATTGTTCCTAGTTCTCCCAGAACTAAGGACTACTGTTCTGTCTTCAGATTTTTTATCTTTTTGTACATATCCCAAATTCTTCTGAAGTTCCAATGTATGTTATTTATAACTGCGACACCAGTTGAGCTATCCAACTTCAGAATCGTGGGCTTGTTTTAGGTGAAGATTCAGGCCTGAAAGGCATGCTCTGGCTTTGGCTTCTTCAGTATGCCAGCAGGTACATTCTCTGGCTTTGGCTTCATCAGTATACCAGCAGTCCAGCAGCAGCGGCAGATCCTGCAAATCTGAATGTCAGTTGAGACTTGAGACAGCAAAATTGATCTTAGCCAAAAGTCTTTTACTAGTTAAAATGCAGCACCTAAGACATAGGAGGGGCTCACCTGCCATGTCCATGTTGGAACCATGTTGTGCCTGGTGCCGTCCTGGACCACGAGCTCGCCAAGCCCGCCGCCCGCCATCCAACAGCTCGCTGAGGCCGCGGCCTGACGTCCAACAGCTCGCGCGCCGCCGTCTGCCGTCCAACAGCTCGCACGCAGCCGGTTGCCTTCTAGCAGCTCAACGCGGCCGCCGCCTAAGAGCCTACGATCAACAGCTTGCCGCGACGCCCCTTGCGACCAACATCTAGCCGCGCCGCCTCCAGCGTCCAAGATCTCCGCGAGACGCCCCCTGCGACCAAGAGTTGGCCCCGCTGCGCCGCCGCGACAAGAAGCATCCCTCTGTCGCTAGGAGATGGGATTGGGGATTTTACTCTGCATGCCATTTTTTTCCTTTTCCTTCTCTTTTTTTTCTCTCTCTCTCACCGAGCGGTGTTTCTATTCCACGCTAGCGCCACGTCTGGAGACCCGTCAGCGCGTAGAGTTTCCGTAACCCTTCCCGTCCGTAGGTGTAGCATTACTGAGGGTATAAATACAGTGTGCTCTGATTAGTATTCGACGACCTCAACATCACATGAGTTTGGTTTTAGGATGAAGTTCGGCCACAGTCCCTTTGAGAGTTCGGTTTTAGGGTGTTGATAAAGGTCAGACTTCTTTGTTTTAAAAGACAAAACGGGTACGGGTTCTAACTTCCCCGAGGACCAAACAAAATGGAGTCCAAATACCTGATAAGATTCGAGTTCAACTGGGAATCTATTAAACTGTCATTAGTTGTACAAACGTCAAAACAGATAGTAATACATAGCACAGCCAATCTTTCCATTTCGCCCCATAACAAAACTGGGACATTCACCTCATGCACCAAACTGTTGCCGTAACGAGAAAATCTATCTATCCTCACACATAGCCAGATGTAACTACAGCATGTAACTTTGATAGACACCAAGTCTCTTGAGTCTTCAGAAAGGTGATCCATTTACGTATGTCTACTTGCCAAATTTATTAGCCACCGCTGGTTCCGACAGTGTATTCCACACCTGCCAAACGTACAGTAGTGTCAATGGAAGAGTAATGCATGGACGTGGGCGACCAAGTTTGGACAGACTCACATATGTGCATTGTGCTTACCTTTAATTTGCCTTTTGATCCTCCACATGCTAGCAAGAAGGGGCTGTCGTTGCAAAACGATACCGTAAATACAGCTCCCTGAAACAGCAAGAGAGTGGGTTAGCACCATAATTTATGTAAATCTTCTGTATGATGAAGAAGGAATTCACTCGAGCACATACAAGTTTAGCATTCAGCGAAGCGACGCACGAAGGCTGGTTGTTCGATATATCCCAGAGTTTCACCTGCGTTTAGAGACATGTTAGCGACATGTTGGATTAATATTGGAAGTGTTAATAGCTTAATCAATGCGAAGTTCGCACCATTTTATCGGTTCCACCTGTTGCAATGAACTGCAGAAGAAAAGGCAAGATATCATCAGTAATTCAATTTCAGGTGGCCGCGTGTCTCCTTTACTTTTAGCACACTGGTATACAGATTGAAACATACATTGGGCTTAGAAGGGCAGAAGGATATGGCAGATGCAGCCTTATTGTGTGCATGCAGAGTAAACGTGGGCTGCCCAGAAATTGAATTTGATGAAGCTGTCCGTGTATCAAATGCTTGAACCATCCCATTATCAAGACTAACCTGCAAGACACAGCTGCCACGTCACTATAACATTGAGTAAACAACACAACAATAAAAAAAAACCTTTGTCCCAAGCATGTTGAGGTAGGCACGAGTGAACACATGGACCAGAAAGTAAATTCAGAACTGTGCGACTGCATTTACTATTTATTATATCCTCAGATTATAACTGTAGGTAGGATCCACTATAGTTCTTAGTTCTAGTCAAAACATGTTGCTTTCATATTAGAGTACTAGATCTTCATCTGGGTTTCCATCATACTGTCTACTAACGGAAACTTCAATAAATGTTTAGCAAAAGGCTGTTGCTATTAATCAACAAATCCCAATATACAGGGCAGACAAGCAGGATTTAGAACATGTCAAAAAACAAGATCACTTACCAGAAAGGAGTGTTCATTGTGTGGATCACAAACTAAGCTTTCTACGTCTGCTTCAACAGCCCATTTATGATAAGTTTGTCCATTATCTCTCATATCACTCTGTAAAATGTTAGTATCAAATAATAAGTACAGTTGATGTAGAAAATATCTACAATAATGCAACAGCCTCTTGAACAAGAATTTCAAATTAAAACTGGTCTGTATCTCATAATGTTTATAAGAATATGACAAATTAACACTGAACTGTATCTCAAAACATCTATAGTGACCGCAACACACTGTTCATCAGGAATGACAGATTACCATTGAACTGGATCTTCACCACACAAGAAGAGAAACTACAGCTTTCCAGATGATCTTCCAGAACCAAAAGGAAAAGGTACTAGCAAATCTATACCTAATAATAAAGGAGCTAACGTTTCCGTGGTTTGGTCCGTCATATTGCGCTTTCGTCCGTCGTTCTTTACGCCTTCTACATCGGACGTGCGCGTTTTAGTTTCCTTAATTGATACAACATGCTGCACGTGCGCGCTTTGGTTTCCTTCCTACATACAACAAGCTCTGTGTCTAGGTAGAGCTAGAGTCCAGCACGGACTCCTTGTTGGCGCTGGGTAGTGCATATATACCCATGTATCCTGGTATGCTATATCTCGATGGGCTGTTGCGATCAAATCAGTTTTGCCGTGCGTGCGTAATACGGAGTATGCCAGCTAATTCATTGAGCTAGCTTGGCTTGGACAACATGTGCATCTCGGCGAAATTGATCCTGAGACATTGATCCCGGCCAAGGTCCCTGCAACTAGCCATGGATCCCAGCTCTCCACGACTCTGCCATGATGGACCCCGACTAAAAACCACACCGTTGATCTGGAACAGCTCCTGCATCAAACGAGTTCCAAAGCACCGCTGATGTGGTATTTTTCAAGTATCCAACTCAGATCTATGGATCGTTGGCAGCCATGAACAAAGGAAAGGACGCGCATTCGATTTGAGAGGGTGCTGCTTTTATCTTTCTTCCGCTAGCTTGTTTTTGGTTCATATTCGTCGTTGTCAGAGATTGTTCTGCCGCAATATCACAGTATGTGTCTGAGCTGGCGTGGGCGTGCGTGATCAGAAAAGCTTTAGGTCCTCGAGGTTTATGTAAAATTTGCCGGTGTGACGCGAACTGTCGTGCCTATGGCTTCAAATTCGGCGGCGGCCAAACGTGCCTCCTTGAAGCGAAACTTTTACGACAGCCGGTGACGAAGTCAATGAGGATCATTTAGCCTAATCTCCACGCATGGCTACCCAGCGATCGTGTGGCCGTCGACTAGCAACAAACGGAAAGGTTGCCGCCACCACTACTCACCTCATGCCAGGTAGAAGAGGATATGACAGATCGAGTGGCACCTGCTGTTGGGATCAGGCGATCAGGGGGATTATTCAATCTTCGTACGTTAGCCCAGCCAAGCAAGCGAATCGCTCTCCTCCCTCAGGAGGGAGTCTCCCTGAGCAGCAGCAGCCCGGATTACATGAACTCTATAAAGCACCTGATGATCGGGTTTTCAACCAGGACTTTTTTACCCAATTGTAAGTCAAGGCACCTATATAAAGGAATCAAATTCATCGTCTGGTACAACACGCTGATGTGTGAGTATGCCCTCGGCCGGCGCCGAGTACACGGATGCTGGAGGAGGTTGTAGCGGATAAACCTTTGTCGCTCTACTCAAGGCTTGCGGCGCCGCTCTGGTGATGTGAAGGTTGGGGCCTCTGAGAATGAATGTGTCCTACTCAGGCTGATCAACAAGTATGGGGGTGCGGGGCCACGCGCAGCGTGCGCCATGTTCTGCGGAGTGCATTTTCCCATGAGGCGACCAATTTTTCGACAACACTTAGAGTATGGGATCGTTTCCTAAGGTCTGGTTGATTTGCTAGCTCGATCAGCTCAGCTTGAAAGGGCTAACAAGTTCATTGACAAATATCGTCGGTAAAGCCCTACGCCATCTTATGAAGTACAGTGATTTCTTCTTGCGGAGTCCAGGCAGCTGTTTATGTCATAGAACATTTCGCAAAATACCAATATTTCATGTGGCTGATGTAAAAATGACAAAATATATCTCACAAATCTTTATTTTTAACACCAATTTTTGTCTTTTTTACACAGCACTAACCATAAGTTGATCTTTGATGAAAATATTTTATACACATGTAGCATGTGAAGATGTACTGAATTTTTCGTTCAGAATATTTTTAAATACACGCATTTTTTAATGTTTTAGTTCTTGCATATTTTCACTACTATAACAGTATATTTCTCCCGGTGCAACGCACGGGCAATTTTCCTAGTATTACATAATTAGTGAACTAAGGCTTTCAAAATGAACTCCCAGAACCAAAAGGAGAAGGTAATAATCAATATGTTGCATAATTTAGTGTGACCGCCTTTAATTATTGGCTACACAAAGCAAGTGAAATTATCAATTGCTGACATGCTAGAAATCAGCATGCTGGCCAACAACCAGAATACGTAATGAGCAGCCGCAAATATTTCACGAAAAAAATTAACATAATGACAAATAAGATTTATTACCATGATAACCGATTTATCAAAAGATCCACTGAGAAGAACTTCAGGTGACCTCCAGGCAACTGATTGGACCTACATATGGGACAGAGGGAAAATTAACTTGATACACCATCATAATATTTCGGAATGATATATATATTACATAAGCAAGAAGTAGATCCTTGCCTTGCCATCATGATGTTGCAGTGTAACTGCACATTGGCCAGTACTTAAATCCCAAAGTCTAATAGTTTTGTCTGCACTTGAACTAGCCAGAACATTCCTGAAATTCGTAAGGAGCCATCAGCGTTGGTCCAATAAGTGAAAGGAGAGGGACTGATGTGATCACTTAAGTTAAAACCAAAACACACCTCACCACTGCATTCCATGCAAGACCAAGCACAGAATTTTTATGGCTATTACGCTTCTTGTACCTTGGCTGCACATGACATGTGGCACAAACAGTGTAACTAAAATATCAAGGATGGAAGGCTCTAGCCGCACAGAGGCAAATATGTGTCATAATATCATAACATAGTACTGACATTAGTTCTAGTTATGATGGTGTATCAAGTATGATTGGGTAAGGGTACATTGTACTTGTACCCTTACCCAATCAGTACCATTTTGCACCAACACCACACTGTCACATTCATATTGAAACTAGTATCATCAATTTAATAGCCAAAATGCAACCCAATCTGCACATTAACTTAGTGAACCTACTAGAACTTGAGCATAATGGACATAGGCAATGAACAATTCAACCTCGTTTCATGTGCATTATGTTCATGTGGAGTTAGTCAGGATCTAAACCAGACATAGAAGACAGTAAGCTAGATAGGCAACAGGCGGGCCCAATGTTAGGACACAGACCCACAGTTACGTTAGCAACTACGAGACCAGATTGCAGATGTTTCAAATGATAACTATTGAGGTTGCCAAGGGATTCAAAGGAAAAAAAAAAAACATGACAAATTTGATAGAATGTTGGGTATGTCGAGTAAGGCTTTACAACAAGGAAGTGAGTGTTTATGAAGTCTAACCAGTAAATTATCTCATGAGAAGCAATCAAAATTTCCAAGTAGCTCAACAATGCAATATTAGTAGCATACCTTTTTCCCCTTAATCTGCTTTTTGGAAAGTGCTCCTAGCACAGCATGTGGTTCGACCTCATCAACCTGTTGAAAAACATCAACATCCAACAAACAATAGATAAATATCTTTGAAGCAAAACAATTCATGGTTGTGTGGCATAAAAGTCTTGTGTGTTTTTGCGAACATTACAATATCCAAGTTCCATATTTCAATTATGGCACTCATGGTGCCGACGGCAATGAAATTCCCTGCAATAAGAAAAGGATGATGAGAAAGCAGCAAGATTGCAGAAATAAATTGGCACTCTTTACTTGTCAAAACCCACGTGGCACCACAGTTTTACCTTTCTCGTCACCATTCTCGCGGTTGAAATCCATCCATTCCGTGCAGAGCGGAAAGTCTGAGAGAGGGACCTCATGGTGCACAAACATATTAGGATCCCCGTCCTCCAGCTCTTCCACTATACTTACCTATAATATACAATAAGGCCACCAGTCATACCTTGCATGCAACATAACCGCGAACACATACAGCATGTGCTAGTGATACCCGGCAAAGAGAGGCAAGGCAGAGTAAGAACATGGAAACTAATACGAATTAAGTATATTCTGTATAATCAAATGCATCAATCTGAGAATAGAAATTTACTCGGCACAACCAGCATTATGACAAGAATACAATTGCTCACCACAAAGGTTTGCTACTTAGATTCTTGTTAAAAAAAACCACGGCACTATTTTAGCAAATGCAACGAGACGGTGTAGATCGACACTTAATTCACGCTCGGGAAGCGAACCAGTCATACCTTGCATACAATATACGCGCAAGAAAAAAAAAGTAAATCAACACTTGCCTGAAGAGAATTGAATTCATCCTCGTTATGTGCACAAACAAGGACAATATCAGTAGGTTTGATAGTCATGTCTTCAATCTCGGAATCGTCATCGTCGTCTTCATCGTCATCCTAATAAGGCACAGAAGGGGTCTCATTCACTTCCAATGTGATAACTAATACCACAAACACCGACAGAAAAACAATATATCTCCTTCACAGCAAGAGAAAGCATACACCGTTTTTCTTGATGATATAAGGGTCATCCTCGTTGTCTTTGTAGTACAAGTCCCCCAGCCCGGTGCTGAAAACCTCAAGCTCTAAGATAGAGATAGATACGAGTTACAGTAATCAGTCTCAGCCAAGACGTGGTAAGATGGGGCCAGAGCAGCACGAGCGCTTACCATCCTCCTCCTCGTCGTAGGCGTCCATGTTGAGCTCCGCGAGCCCATCGGAGATGTCGCCAACGGCAGCTGAGCTGCCCTTCCCGAGCGCCTTGGCTGCGGCCCTGGCCTGCGCGACCTCGTCGACCTCATCCTCGTCGTCGAGCTCCATGTCTCCGTCGTCTTCATCCCCTTCGGCGTCGTCGGCGTCGCCCCCGGCTCTGCGAGCAAAATCGCAAGGTTATTCGTCTGTCACCCGCGGCAGCCGCGACGGGGCGGAACGCGGTGGGAAAGCGGGCGAGGGTGACTACCTTCCGAGGGAGATGCTCTTCTTGGCCTCCTCGATCTCCTCCTGCGTGGGCGGCTCCGCCTCGATGGGGACGGTCCTGGCGGCGCCCCTCGGCACCCAGGATATCGCCGTGATCATCTCCGCCGCGCCGACAGAGAACGCGCAAGACGAGGGATTTTGGTTTGTTGACGGGGAAGGGCGGCCGGGCGGAGAGGTCGCGGTCCGGTGGCTGGGGGAAGGGGGAGAAGAGGCCGGCGGCGAGGCTGGTGGCGCGAGCAAGGGGCGGTGGAGCAGGATTGGGGAGAGAGGTCGAGGACAAGGGTTTTACTCTGGCTCGCGGGCGGTTGATGGGCTTCTGTTGGGCCAGGCCATGCGTAGCGGTGCCGTGTTCTCTACTTTTTCTCTTTCCTGCGAACTGAGCCAGCCCACCGAAGTTCAAGTACTCCCGTTTTCCAGAACATTTTGTGAGGGTTTTGGGACGATGTCCTTTTTTTCCTTGGCATGGTGAGATGTCCTTTTGATGGTACACAACATGTGCTACGTGTCCGTCGGTTGCGACTTAGGAGACATCAATTTTGTGGTTTTTCATCTCAAAGAAAAATGTGATTTTTCAGCTCAGTTTCTTCGATGTGCTAGTACTGGTATGATGACGCATATAGTGAGCGATATGTGGTTTGATGTGTTTATGATGACGCATATAGTGAGCGATATGTGGTTTGATGTGTTTCTGTAAAAAAAACTCTTTCTATTTTTCTTTTCTAACACTTCATCTTTACTTCTTGAAACTCATGAATTAAGCATTTAATTTAAAAAATTGCTAAAAAAATCAGTCAACATTCATATAATCATGTGACACATAATGTATATGTCACCGTATTAGGCCTTGTTTGCATATTTGTGGGGATCAGTGGGGACCATTCCACCAAGCCCCAATTTCCCAGTTACTCCTAAAAGCATGCATGTTTGGTTCTAGTATATTGGACTAATTTGATTTCTACTTATCCCCACTTTTAAAAAATTATAGTGTATTTTTCGTCGATTCTCAATACTCTACCTCTATCTGGTGGATTGAAGATTTGAGATTTGAAGGGCTTCACCCAATCCCCTATAAAATTATCCAAAATCTCTAGTACCAAACAATGTTAAGGATTCTACAAGCGTGTAATTCTTGTGTTCTCATTAGACCAGTTGAGTCATTCGATTGATAGCCCACCTCTACTTGGAGACTGCGAACTCGGGGACACCAACGAGCAGAGAGCGACTTATTGCGTTCCATTTCTTCCCAGAATCATGTGGAATTTGCGGTGACCATCCAGCTCCAAGTGGTGAGTGGCTGACTGGTGCTTCCACTGGCCCTTGTCTCCGTGGTGGCAACCGAACATGAATCATTCTCGCCCTTAAACTTGTTTCTTTACTGTACAGAGTTGATGAGTTCAAAAAAATCGAGTGATATTTGAAACAAACTAACTATCCTGCTGTAGAAATTTGTAGTAACATTAATAGTAGCATACATAACAGTAGTGGTGGATAATGATACCTAGGAGTGCAGCTAAATGTAGGACAGGCTACATGTAACCCTTTTTCTAAAAATAAATAGAAAACAACAATTTTAAAATTTTAAACAAAAATTCTTAATGTGGGCAACGATTTACTCTGCCAGTGTGAAAAAAAGAAGGAATGTGAACTAATTTGTATTCTAGGCTGTGCAAAATTGTAAATGCAGATTTTAAATTCTCAAAAAATGTCAGATTTTATTATTTTTGTATATCCTAGAATACTACGTATTTTACATCAAATTTTGTATATCCACTGGACATCTATTAACGGACGGAGTAGAATACATCATTAACTATATCTTGCAGGGGCGGAGCCACGCCTGGTGCTACCAGTGCTATAGCACCGGTCCATCAATGTTTTGCTTAAGGAAAACTCTGACTTGTCTAGCTCACCAGAATGAAGATTGCACTAGCCCAGCACCACGTAGCCTATCTTAGCACCACTCTCTGATCATTTCTAGCTCCGCTCCTGATATCTTGTATTGTTTCTAGAATATTTTTGAAAACTTTAAACTAGTGTTCTTTTTGTATATTAGTAGCCGGGGCACCATTTGTGGTTTTTTAACCATCTAGCTGGACTATGCACCAGTGCACCACGCATGTGACTTGATCTGCACTGAACTAATTATTATGTCACATCATAGCCTTAAGACAGGGAAACATCGTTGTCTTCCAGTTAACACTACGAAAGCTATAGAACGGAAAATTAGGAGGCATGCAGCACGCATGCATGTTTCCGGCCGGCACACATGCAGTCCAAGATTCGAGCCCGCGGCCATGAGAGAGTTGATCTTCGAGTTTTTCTCTTTTCTAGCTAGCCCGTTCGATAGTTTTGGACATATATATGTCATTCAAAAAAAAGATAGCTTTGGACATATGTCATTCAAAAAAAAAAGATAGCTTTGGACATATGGAAACGTCAAATGTGCATATGGCAGCACCAGAAAATCCACAAATAAATAAACGGATCATCGGTGGAACGGTTTGTGTCTTGGAATTGGATGGATGCCAAGTTCGATATGTCATGCTTAACTGGAGCGACGTTGATTGGGCAGATCGACTACATCATTACCGTTTTCTTTTTTGCGCTAGAAAACAAAAATTGAGCTGATGGCCACACCGATATACGTACGTTTTATCCGTTTGGAAACTACAATGGCACCTCCCTAGATATTTTTATTTATCCTTATTTTTGTTATGAACATAGATATTCGCAAAGGCATAAATTCGCTTCTCTAGGTTCTTTTCTACGATACCTCCATGGGAAAAGTTGGTGGCGACAAGTGGTGAGTTTGATACACTTATACGGGAACAGGAGGGCAAGGGGATCATTGTCAGCCTTGTCGCCGTGTTCACTGTAGATGAGCTCGGATCTACATATATCCCTGTCTAGCCATGACCAAGCTCGTTTTTCTCCGAGTTTCTTCATCTATATTTTCTGCTCAATCAGTGACATATATTTGATATTTTTGGGTGTATCTCTATGGTGCCACGATGTCTGTATCAATATCCGTCCATCTGTTCATGCCACGTAGTCACGATAAATTTGCACGAATTTAGAGTGTGACCCGTTCTCCGGTTGTCCTCGTCGCTGTTATAAACACATACTTCCTTCTATTCATATTATTTGTCGCTAGTATGAATGTATCTAAAATTAAAATGTGTCTAGATATATCCATATTAAACACAATTAATATGAATCGGAGGGAGTAATGAATTTACTAGAATCTCGACATACTCATACAATCTCTAACAAAATGTCCGATCTATGCTCAATCGGTTGGTCACGCTTCTTTCTCTTCCCACAAACTGCTACTCAATGTACTTCTCCTTGATCCAAGTGTCATTGATGTGGGTGACACCAATAAGTCGGAAGGCATCGGCAACGGTGAGAAGTCTTCCATACATGACTTCATGATCTTCATCCGGTAGCCTCATGAACCCTTCGGCTTTATTCTTAAGAGCATTATACTTGTTCCTCCTTGTGCTCTCACTTCCAATGCAACTAGCGGCCAAGCCATCCCAAGCTTCCTTGGCGGTGGTGTAGTTCGGACACGATGCAATTCCGGTGTCCCCACACTAGTTTGAATCATGTGTAAGGCGGTGTTGTTGAGTTGACTATCAATCGCTTCTCTTCTAGTCAACTTGTCGGGGTTGTATGGCTTGAAGCCCTCCAAGATGATTCTCCATAGTTCATTGGAGGCACTACAAACATGAGAGCGGAACTCAAATTGCCAAGTATCGAAATTATCAATAGAAAACTTAGGTGGGTCGCCCGAATGTTCAAATGGGGATGGGGAACCGGTATATCGGGAGATAGGAAAGGTGGAGCTACTCGATTGTAGCTTTCACCTCCACTAGTTCCCCTAGGAGATGCAATGGGAGATTTGATAGTGTTTAAGTTATCACCTTCCACGGGTTTGGTAGATGAGGGTAAGTCCGAAGCCTCTCCCTCATCTAACGCACCCGTGTCTTTTACCTCTACACTAGGAGCCTTGGGAAGGGCCGGAGCCAAAAGCTCGGCAATCATCTTTTTCATGCTTTCCATTTGGGCTTCCATGGAGGACTTCAACGAATTGAAGTCTTCCATGGAGACCGTCTTGGCGGCCCCTTCCGGGGACTCCTCGTCCGGCATACTCTTAGGCGGTTAAGCCCGAAATAAGAGCCGAGGCTCTGATACCAATTGAAAGGATCGTATGCCGCACCTAGAGGTGGGGTGAATAGGTGCTAACCAATTTTTAGTTCTTTTTCAACTTAGGCTTGACACAAAGGTAAATTCTCTAGATATGCAACTAAGTGAATATACCTATATCGCAAGGATATCAACTAAGCAAGATATAGCTACGTAATAGGAGATAGAGTGGGATAGAGGTAACCGAGAGTGGAGCACGCGATGACACGGAGATGATTCCCGTAGTTCCCTTCCTTTGCAAGAAGGTACATCTACGTTTGGAGGAGTGTGGTTGCTACGCAAGCCAAACCAACGAGCCACGAAGGCTTCACTCAGATCTCCTGTGAGCAACGCCACGAAGGCCTAGTCCACTTCCACTAAGGGATTTCCTCGAGGCGGAAACCGGGCCTTTACAAAGTTCTTGGGGCACACATCCACAACAAAATTGGAGGCTCCCAAATCTGTAACAATACAACAATCAACAACAACACATCAACAACAAATCAACTAGGGAACCAAATAGGAACACTAGCATGAGATCCCTCAAACAAGTGAGGGAAATGAAGAACGCTTCGGTGAGGATGTAGATCGGTGTCTTCTCCTTCGAATCTCCAAAGATCAAGAGCTTTGGTTGGGGGAGGAAGGAGATCTTGCAAATCTTGAGTTATTTGAGGTGGCTCTAATGGAGGTGGCTTGGCAGATTTCTTGTGTAATGATTGAGCAAGCAACCAAGGTAGAAGAAGGGGGGGTATTTATACCTCCCCTCAAAATTGAGCCGTTGCAGCTTCCGGGGGCCCGGATATTCCGGCCTAAGTAAGAGCCGGATAATCCCCCCCCCCCCCGGATAGCCCGGCCTTCGGGACAAAACTGTGACTTTATCCGGCCAAATGTCCGGCCCAATGCCGGACTTGCTTTTCTTCCAGTCCTTAGCCAAAATCGAGGGGGCCGGATATTTCCAAAATATCCGACCCGGATATTCCGGCCTCAGTACGATGCGGGACAATGTCCGGGCAAAAATCCGGCCCCTATCTTGCGCTGCTTTTCCTCATGAGACTTAGCCAAAATCGGGGGCCGGATATTTCAACAATATCCGGCCCGGATTATCCGGCCGGATTATCCGGCCCGGATTATCCGGCTCGGCCAACTTTTACGATTTCTTTTGACAGACGATCAAATCCAACACACATGAATAAATATCTATGTAATCCCTGTACCACTTAAACAAACATTAGTGTATCACATATATTGACATCAAACACACAAAACATAATGTGAGAGATGTTTTTTCAGTTGGGCGCGCGGCAATCCTATTTGGTGTTTGTCTCCGTCCATCATGGCGGTTTTACTTTGAGTGCTTGTCCATATGTGATCGATCGGCGATTGGTCCTGCATGTGCCCGCGACAGCCGCCGATCTATTTGCCAGGTATAGGATCACCGGCCTTCAATGCACCGCGCAACGAGTAGGAGAAATGGAACTCCTACCCGGAGGAGCAAGAAGTGGAGCTATAGTAGACTGGAGTGTCTATAAGACTGTCACCGCTTGGCAGCACCAAGTTCAAATTATACAGTAATGGATGGAAATTAAGGTATCAAATCATATGATTAATTCACTTTTTTACCCCTCCGATTTCATATTACTTAGCCCTAACATGAGTGTATCTAGACACATTTTAATTTTAGATACGTCTATTTTAACATAAAATAATATAGAACAAAGGGAGTACTTCAAATCTGATGTTGTTAATGGATTGTGTTAATTGACTCCAACACAGAGCATTGAGAATCTCACAGCGAGATGCCAAGTGGCTTTTTTTAGTGAAAGAATATGGCAGAAATTAGGTTGTCGGGAGAGGAATAGACAGGTCCAGGTTAGGCCCGGCTTAACCTTTTTCCCAGAACCAGTTTGTTTGTGGTTAACCCTGGGCCACCGTGTTTGACCCGAGCCTGCCTGCCTGGCCCACACTCGCATTCCACGCTTATCCGTTCCTCTTTTTTTTTTAGAATAAAACGATAAAGAAAATGGAAATATCCAAAGAAAGACACACTGCCGTGGCTAATTGGTGGAGAGGAAAGGAACGGACAGCGACCCTGGAGGAATCTCTAGCTACACCTGCTGCCACTTACCCACCAGATTGACACGACACATGTCAATGTAGGATTTTGTACGTACTACGTGTTGTCCATGTTTTGGATTGGAGGGAGAGGGAGTAGCAGAGATACAGAGATGAAATTTTTTTAGGAGATGCGCTTTCCTCTATCTTTTTTTTTACAGAGTGTGGTTCATCTTAGCACGATGTAAAATGTCAGTCGCAGACTGTAATATACTAATATTCGAAGAGGGGATAACATCTGTGCATGCACTTTGTAGCTGTCGCAGTTTTCAGCTGACAGGAAGCGCACGCCAAGTCAAGAATGGCATGAAAAGAAGCATGGAGCCATGGAAAAACACAGTGCATGTGCTGCGTGCACACAACACCCTGTACCACGTAAATACACAGCTGTGCAATATATAATTTTAGAGGGAAATACAATAACTCTCCCATCCATTAGGAAAAAAAGTTTACCTACAAGCATCGACGAAACAAGCCAGAATGCAACACATCTATGTTTTTTTGCACGATATGAGTCATTTGCATGCCGAGCTTGAATTTTGCATGTCAACCCATGTGATGTGTGCTTCTTCAGTGCTCGAGATGTTGCACATCGATACAAAGGAGTACACGACATGTAAATGGCGTGAGGAAATGCTTATAGATATCACTTGTCGACATGGCAAATATACCACATCATCCATTGAGGAGTAAGGAGCTTGGGAAATAATTATTCTGCTTCGCTAGTGCGGCTAACAACATGTAAGGAAAAAATCGCCCTAGGGCTGAGTTAACGGTTATTTAAAGTTAACTAATAACAAAACTATTAGTGACATATTGGATCGATCCAAGTAAAACATTAGGGCTTGTCTGGTTCAAATGGAAAGTGGAGGGTTGACATATAAAAGGAAAATTTCTTATTGTGGCACTATTCATACGATTGATTCAAAAGAATTGAGCAAAGTAAAAGCACAATAAAAATTCCTTTGGTATCTATTTCAAAGGGAAAAAATAAATTTTGTAAAAATTCCCATGCATGAAGAGCGATGTGGTTGTATATGGTGGCACAAACATCTTAATTATACTTCCTCGCGTTCTTTGACTTTTATTTCACCATTTTTATTAGAAATTCTTTCTATTTCTATTCTTGTTTACCAAACAAACAAGCTTATAAAATTTATTTGTTTTTTTCTATTCCTTTTAACCAAACAACCAAGTTCACAAATTCATGTATTTATCAATCATTTGTTTTACGTGTGCATTCCTACTCTATTCATATGCTATTTCTATTCCTGTGTTTTTAGAATTCTATGAACCAAACACGCCTTTAACGGGAAAACAATGCTTAGCATCACGTTGTATTATTGTCTTATCATTAGACGTGAAGAGTTGGTTGCAAAATCAAATATAGGTAGCCACGTATATATTCCTACCTATGCAATACTAATTTCTAGAGGAAAATACAATCATCCTCCCATCCATTAGGGAGAAAAGTTTACTTACAAGCATTCACGAATCAGCCAGAGCCAGAATGCAAGCCATCTACGTAGTATGTTATGCCTTCTTATATGATATGAGTCATTTGCGTGTCGAGCTTGAAATTTTCAAGTCAACCCATCCGACGTGTGGCTTCTTGAGTGCCTGAGATGTTGCACATCGCTAGAAAGGAGCATACGGCATGTAAATGGCCTGCGGAAATTTTGATGCATGGCACTTGTCTACATGGCATATATATCTCATCATCCGTTGAGGAGATAAAGGAGTCAAAGAAGTAATTGTTCTGCTTCGCTATTGCAGCCAACAACATGTGAACAATGGAGGTTACTCTGGGCGTTCAGGAAATCCCGAAAATTTGGGAAAAATATATTTCGGGAGCTGGGAAATAACACATGAAAATGCACCTAAAAATGTGAATCCCGACAATTCGGGTACCCGATAATGCGGGTTCGGGATCGGGAAATCCTGAATAGCCTGATTTATACATAGAACCAAAAAAAAAAGTAGCGTTGAGATTTGGACGCTGGCTTGTTGTCTTCGTTGCCGTCCTGCAATCGAAGCGCCGAAGGTGCAGGGCGGAGGGGTCCCGGGCGGCGAGCCGTCGAGGAGAAGAAGCTTCGTTGCCATCCTTCAATCGATGCACCGGAGGTGCAGGGCGGAGTGGTCCCGGGCGGCAAGGCGTCGAGCCGTCTGGCCTCTGCGTGTGGCGGCTAGGAAAGGGGCGGGGTCACGAGGGGCTGGGGAGAGTGGAGAGGCGCTCGTGAGTCGTGACCTCATGTACTCGTGTAGTAGTCTAGGGTTTCCTGAACTTGGGGTGGGCCTCCACCTCGCTACAATTTGGGTTGGGCTGTAGTTTTGATGGGCTCTATTCTTTCGGGATATTCGAGATACCACCTTGCAGACCCGGGTTTCCTGAACTAATTTCGGGAAATCGAAACGCGTTCTGAATTAATGCTCGGGGTTTTTAGGTTCGGGATTTATAAGTTCGGGATCTGGAATTTCGGGTTCGGGATTCGGGATTTATGCCCGGAGTGAAGTGGAGGGATACCATAGAATAGCAAAGTTTCTTATGTTGGCATTGTTCATCGGTTTGACTGAAAGAAATTGAGCAAAGAAAAAACACGAGAGATTTTCTTTTGATCTCTATTTCAAAGGAGGGAAAAAAGGAATTTTATGATCCGCTCGGCCCTCTTTTCTAAATTCATACTGCACGAAGAATGTGATTGGTGTATCCGGTGGCATAATAATACCCTAATTATACTTCCTCATGTTCTTTGACTTTTATTTGAACATACATATTAGAAACCCTTTATTTTTCTATTCATGTTAACAAAACAACCAATTTACAAAACTTATGTGTTTTCAATCTTTTCTTTTACATGTGCATTCCTATTATATTCATATTTTTTCCTATTCCCATGTTTTTGGAATTCTGCCCGCGGGGTGATCTAACTAGAACCAAAATGAACAATTTTTTGGTGGCCGAAATGGGTCACCCCGTGGCAGGTGCCCTTAGGATCACAGTTTATTGTTGTCCTATCATCAAAAGGGTGGGGAGTAGGTTGCGAAATCAAATACAAGTAGCAATGTGTACAGATCCAAGTGGATGTAACAAAATGCCTCGCTCCTCCATGCATGTTGGTGTCTGACAGCAGCTTTCTCCCCTCTTTCCACCATTTTTCCATTTACCGACCCCTCAGTCAGCTCAGTGAGCTGGTTGTACCAACCACAGCTAAGCTCCAAAAGAAGGCAGTAAAAAATACACTAGCAAAGTAATTACCTAAGCATCACTTTGGATAAAAAGATTACCAGCTCCAGCCCCCAAAGTAAAATCCCAGAAATGACAGTGCTTGCAGTTGCAGGGAGAAAGAAAGTCCAAATAGTAGCAGAGTAAATCAAGAAAGTGGGGGTGGTATCTTTCTCTAGATTTTCTTATTCTCTCTCTCCTAAGCTGAGCAGCTAGCTTCTTCTTTCTCCCTCCCCGTCGCCATCGCCATCTCCAATCCATTATTGGTCTTTGCCCTGCTCCTCCTCCTCCTTCCTTCCTTGTTCTTCCTTTCTTGGTTTCATTCAGGGCAGCGAGGAAGGGGGAAGAATTTGATTGGGAGAAGTTGTTTGGGCAAGTTGGTGTAGTTGTTTGCGTCGCGTGTGGAGAGGAGGAGGAGATGGACCCCAAGTTCCCCCCACCCCCACCGCTAAACAAAACGGAGCCCACCACCGCGGCGACCACCACCACCACCACCTCCACCACCTCGGAGCAGCAGCAGCAGCAGCTGGATCGCGAGCAGTACCACCAACCGCAGCAAGAGCAGCAGCAGCACCTGCAAATCCAGGTCCATCAGCCGCCGCCGCCGCCGCAGGACGATGGAGGCGGAGGTAAGGAGCTGCAGGTGGCGGCGGCTGCCGCAGGGGACCGGAGGGTGCTGGGGCCCAAGCGGAGCTCCAACAAGGACCGCCACACCAAGGTGGACGGCCGGGGGCGGCGGATCCGGATGCCGGCGCTCTGCGCGGCGCGGATCTTCCAGCTCACGCGCGAGCTCGGCCACAAGTCCGACGGCGAGACCGTCCAGTGGCTGCTGCAGCAGGCGGAGCCGGCCATCGTCGCCGCCACGGGGACCGGCACCATACCGGCCTCCGCGCTCTCCTCCGTCGCGCCCTCGCTCCCGTCGCCCACCTCCGCGCTCGCGGGCCGGCCCCACCACCATCACCACATGTGGGCCCCGCCGCCGGGGTCCGCGGGCTTCTCGCACGCCGGCTTCATGAACTCCTCCGGCCCCGGCGCCGACGGCGGGGTCATCGGCGGGATCATGCAGCGGATGGGGCTCCCCGCCGGGATCGAGCTGCCGGGCGGCGCCGCGGGCGGCATGGGCGGCCACATCGGCTTCGCGCCCATGTTCGCCAGCCACGCCGCGGCCATGCCGGGGCTCGAGCTCGGCCTGTCGCAGGAAGGCCACATCGGCGTGCTCGCCGCGCAGTCGCTCGGCCAGTATTACCACGTAGGCGGCGCAGGTGCCAGCGGCCACCTGCAGCACTCTCACCAGCATCACCAACACCAACAGCACCAGCAGCCGCAACCGCCGGAGGACGGGGAGGAGGAACGCGAGGATGGCGACTCCGACGAGGAGTCCGGGCAGTAGTATGATTCATGTTCACCTATCACTGCGTCTGTTTGTGTTTCTGGAAGAGGAGAAACGAATCAAGGAGAGAAAAGTGTGTGCACGCAGCTATGGCGATGATTTGCTTACTGTTAGGTTATTGTTCAGTGATGACTTTTTTATGTCAATTTTTTCTCTTGTGGTGTCGAAACTCAAAAGAGGCTTCTTGCTCTGGGGTCTTGGTGGAACGGATCAGGATCATCCCCAGTTCCTACTCCCACTGCTCTGTCGATGATTTCGAGAATTCCCTACGATTCAGGTAAAAGTCTGAATCTTATTATTGCATCCGACGTGCCTGATTATTTGAGCAATGAGCTTACCCATCAATGTTCGTTTTCTGTCCATATTGCAGGTGTGTAATATAGCAGAGAGCTGGATGATTTCGACCGTCCACCCTTGAGTGAGTACCTTATTTGTTATTGCAAGGTGTGTAGATATTCATGTAATTTTGCAGCTAGGGAGATGTCCTCTTATAGTCTTATGGAAGGAACGATCTGCTTTTGAGCAATCAAGATGATAGACGGCAATTTGATCCTCCCTTCACGGGCTATTTCTGCAACGAAATTATGATACATATGCACTTCCTACATCCCTGATTCTATATGCTTGTTTTCTTAGACGATCATTTATATAACATCTGCTTATTTGCTTCTTCTGTGTCAGACCAATGATCTATTACTGATATCAAGGTTTCTCTTGATCCTTCTATGTTTATAGCCAGTTTGACAAATATTTTCTTGCTGATTAATGTAGTTTGTATACTCATACATATATCTTTTTAACTAATAGGAACTGTCAATACATAGATGAGGTAGCAGAGAGGCGAGGATAACTGTGTTTTTGGGTTGTGATGGTGAAATGGGTCCAATTAACAGTGTGTTTTAGCACTCTTGATGCCCGAATAGTCAAATTTATAGCTTACAATTGTATAGAAGGGCAATGCCACATCACCATTTGGTTCTAAAACATAACCGAACGGCTTTGTTCTTGGTCCACCGTTGAGTCTAGTGAAAATTGTCTTGAGAAATGTCTGTTCTTAATTGCTTTATAAGCATCATCGGTTTACCTAAGCGCAGGCGAGCACGCTATACCATTGGGCTGTTCCACGATGATAAAGCGGGTATGCTATGTGATTGCATGGAAATGCCTATATCTATATTTAGGTTGTTTAGACCTTTCAAGTTTTGGGTCACTTTGCCTTTTCTTTTGAGTTTTCTTTTAGACTAGGCTGGCCTCTCTGTTTTTTTCTTTCACATTTGTCAGGTTTGTTTTGTAAACCTAGCAGACATTTTGACAGTTTCTTTTTTAGTCTGGATTATGGAAAACTATCAAATACCCTCTGCCCACCTCTGTGCTTAGCTTATAGTATATCTTTGTTTTCATTGTCATGTTGAAGATCACTAGCCACTATTATCAGCAATAGACGGAGATGAATTTTGGTGTGTAGCATTAGGGAAAATAAATTTGCATGCAGTTCCATAAGTTTTGATAGTTTATTTGCCAGCTCATCAAACACTAACAAAGCTTGCGCCCTTTTTCCTGGTGGGGCTGTAAAATATACTCAATTATGCCAGGATAGCATTTGAACCGAAATTGCTTTACAAGCTGGAGAGCAGCATGTTCATCTTAGTCATCAGGAGATAACAAAGAAAAAGGAAAAGTGTGTTTCTTTCTGTGTGGGCAGAATGATTATGCTAGTAACTGTAGTTCACCTATTTCTTAACAGTGCTGCATGTCTGCTTTCCAATGGAAAGTTCAGTCTGCTCTGGATGGGGCGACTCTACTTTCATGCTGTCTTGATTTCTTCTGTGTTTGCATGGATCAATTCATGTTTACCTGTTTTGCCTTGCATGGAGATCATTCATCCATGTTTGCCTTGTTATGTCTCTACATGCATCCATGAAATCTCCCATAAATGTGAGACACAGCATGGATGTTTGGTGCCTATTGGATCTTGCTGCCAGTTGCCATAAAACCAAACTGCACATGGTGTGGCCTGCCGGTGGTAGCACATCAGCATCATCCTTCCCTGAAATGTTCCACGCCCTTGAAAACAGATTTCTGTTGCTCTTCTAATGCCTCACCCGAGTTATTTCGGGTAGGGATGGTTGCTGGTGACCTCATGCTCCCCATCTACCCTAGTCACATTTATTTTGTGCGGTCTCGAGAGAGGAATAGACGTACGCCATTCTCCTCCCCGCTACTTCATTGCGGTTCTGATTGGACCATGAAGAATGTGAAGTGCCTGATATTGTTGGCAACTTAGGGTTTTAGCTTCAACGCCAGCAGCATACTGATCTGCACTGCACACCTGGTTTATAGCTGTAAAAGCATATCCACCTCTGCTCCCCAAATAGGCACTGGCAGGTGCGTCGGTACAGTCCTATCGAAGGTGTCGGCATGCCATTCCCCGTTTGGGAAACAGGTTCCCACGCCGGCGTCACCGATAATTTTTTTAGCTAAAATAAAGATTTTCATTTTAGTTATATATTACAAATTTGCTACACTTGTAGCCTACTAGACGTCTGGCGGTGCGTTGGACGTCCGAATCCCAGCTTCTAGTACGCCGCACACTGTCTCTCCTGGTCCTCACGTAGTCGTTCCCTATGCTCGGTGGAGAAGCGGCGGTCCGCCTTGATGGAGAGGTTGATGGTGTGGCGCCATCGCTTCTTGTTATCCTCCTCGCGTCGCGGGCATGGGCGTCGTCCTCCACCTTCTTGAGCGACTCGAAGAACTCGAGGATTGCCTTCTGTTGCGCTACCTGCTCCTCCGCGTCTAGCCCGTCGTCGGACCAGTCGAGGGACTCGTCGTCCTTCGCTCCGCTACCGCCGCCGCTTCCTCCTCCCATGTCGCCAAATCCGCGGCCGCCTCCTCCTGTCGCAGCTGCAGCTCTAGCTTCTCCCGCCGCCGCTGGTGCTCCACCCCTGCCCCGCAGCCCGCTGCTGCAGCGCCTCCACGCGCCGACGCTGTCGCAGTTCATCCTAGTGTTGACACTCCTCCTGCGCCTCCCGGCGCCACGCGTTCGCTTCCCGTAGCCGCTGCCGCTCCACCTCCTGCCGCTGTTGTTCCGCCTCCTACTGGTGTCGCTAGTCCGCAACATAAGCATCTACGGTCGCCGCAAGCGCCGTCGCTTCCCACTGCTCGTATTCTGCGAGCTCTGTGTCCTTCACGTCATTGAAATCGGGGGTGCCGGCAGGTGGAGGTGCAGGTGGAGACTGGGGTGGAGGCAGCGCGAGAGAGTACGTGGTAGGAAGGTGACGAGACATTTTTAGCTACGACGATGGCTATGATGTCCATTGAGCGGAGGTGGCGTTTATAGGCGACGATGACACGAGAAATGGCGGGAAGGATGCGCGGGAACACCGAGTACGCGTGGAAAGCGGCGAGTGCATGGGATCCAACGTGGCGCTTGGCGTCGGCGCCCGATTCACACCCTATGCGAAGGGGTCGACACGGGGTTGCCGGCGCTTCTATTGAGCTAGAAACTGCGCCGGCGCTTTTTGGGGTGCGCCGGTTGAGCCCCAAAATAGCGTCGGCCCCCAAATAGCTATCGGGGCCGCCTGGTGAAGATGCTCTAACAATGCATGTGTGCTTCCATCTTAATCGTCATGTTTGGATTGATTCGACTCATATTGTCAACCTAAAATGGTCGCATGCATAACTTTTCTATAGTGAATAGACGTTAGAAATTCAGATTCATAGCTTGAAATTATAAATCATGGCCAAATCACCACCTTGTATATTTCATCCTGATGCACTCCAATTCGTAATTTTTTTTTGAAGCCTTTACCGTAATTTCATATATCCAAATTTATTTTTGTTGAGAATCATACTAGCTTCTGCGTGTAGTACATGAAGCGTCGCTAGTTGTTTATTGACAGACATGCGAGTCACGCCCCTATTGAAGATGCCAGCAAGCACTATGATTGCTCGCACCACCACTCACCTTCTTGATGGGATTATTTAGATTAGTGTGGACAGTGTCATGCAAAAGTTTTCTTTATTAAAACCTCGTATATCTTGGGCAACATCTTCGTCTTCCCAGTGGGGGATCTCTCTTCTTTTTCTTAACCAAACTGATGTAGAGTAGGTGGGTGCTCCTAGATACCAACATCTGTTTCTTCATCAGTGGCAGTTTTATTCTGCGGTGACATGGGCGTTTTGTGTCCATCAAATCTTTTTCCGAGGATTTGTTACCACTCCTTTTCAAGGCTTTTCCTCGTCATGGCTGTGTTTCTTTACCTCCTCATATGTAAGAATTGTGACGTGTCTCTAAAAAGAGAAATATGGTGTTCGACAATTGAGTCCTAACCACCGATCTAATATGGACCCTTGAACGGTTAGGATCACACCTCATTTAAACGAATCAGTATCCTTCGATCACACCCGTTGATCTTGATCTAACAGTTCACACCACACCATGTCATTTATAAAGTCGAGAACCGCCATCTTTTAATCTTATTAGTTGATTTTGATCCGATTATCCACACTAAGCCAAGTCAATTTCAGTAGTTTAAATTTGGATTAAACTTATACGTTACATATATTTCGATCTAGAACTCCTTATGCGGTGATTCTTTTTGCACCTTAAAGGAGTTCAAGTTTTCTATCAGTCTAGCTACCAAAAGAAAATTAAAATATGACATATCAAACTAAGTCAAATTTAAATCTGAATCTGAATCTGAATGTTATATAGGCCATATCTTACAAACCACAGTTCCCTTTGAACCATTTCTTTTCATATCTGTTTATCGTAGGGTTAAGTTTATAACTAGGTTTATAATTTGGTTTATCTCGTGCCTTTATTTCTATACATTTTTCTAGCACTTCATTATTTGTAATTATTTGTTTTTACGACAGGTTGTCGCTAGTGCGAAGGAAGTTTTATGAGGAACTAGAACATCATCTGGAAAACAGCAAGTTATATATTTTCTATGCTTTGTTCAATTGCAGAGTTGCCGGAATGCATGTGTAGGTCTATTCTTTATAAATTACTAGGAAATTTGCTCATGCGTTGCTACGACGCGTTACGGTGTAAGTGATAAGAAAAAAATGAAATATAAAAATCTGAACAGTTTAACTAAAAAAAAACTTTGCCCATGTAATTGTTAAATATGTAAAAACAGCTCGCAAAACCATCTCTAAAATAGCTCACATATATATTGAACGATACGCTGTTTTTCCTATTGTTCCCCAAAAGCTTTGAATGGATTTACATTTTTTGTTATTGAAATGAAGGAGCAGGCTCCTATTTTCCTTCACACCAAAATTATATGGCAAACATCAGTTTTTTTTAGACCGGGTATCAGGTTTTCCGGCTGAGATCATCCAGGGTCACAACCAAACCTCATCAATCGTGAGAAGCTCGAGAAAAAAACAATCAACCTGCAACATTGAAGTATCTTGACTACTGTCGTTGCAGCTGCACCTCTGACCGAGGACTTGGCAAATGGCAATGGATTATTGTCTGTTCCTGCGTCCTGACTCGTGATGCTCATCATCGTTCCATCCAGCTCCATGTCAACCCCATGGACCCGTATATGCAGCCTCGAAGAGCCGGGCGTAGCTTGCACCGCAGAAGCTCCACAGACCATAGTGTTGCCGCTGGCCTTCCCTCTTTCTAGCCGATGCCCCCAGAGTTGCAGGAATGCATGTGGTCTATTCTTTATAAATTATTTAGGAACTGCATTTGCAAAGTGTAGCTAAGCCCATGGTCGTTACAACCCTAGTAAGTTCCAGTAGCATCATTTGGAGATTGGCCATTGTGCTAAGTAGGGGCAGGTGTAAGGTGTTGCTAGTGGTAAGGGGATTTCTATGTAAAGACCTCTCATGATCTTTTCCAGGCCGCATACCAAGAAGTAGAACGACACAATGAGCTGATTGTGTCATGTGAGGAAAGTGCATAAACTTCTCGATAGTTTAAAAACCTAATCAATTACTCGTGCCTAGTATACGAGCAAGATGAGTTACTAAGTCTAGAATGGGTGGAGAATCTCCCATTGTTTTCTTTAATACAAAAACGAAAACTTGTTTTGGGAAGTTAACACATGTTTTACGAGGGACTTGTTCACCATCTATTCCTATATGGTTACGAATAGTGGATTAACTAGGGAACCAATGAATCATATGTGCATGCCATAGTTATGTCATGTGGAAGTTTTTTAAACTTGTCATGGAGTTCTCGAAGGAACATATTGTGGTTTTTCAATTTCAAAACTAGGATTTTTTGGAAACAAAACTTTGAAAAAAATATTTTCAAACTTTTTAAAATGTTAATTTTTTAAAAAATGTTTAAATTTCAAACTTTGAAAAAAATATTTTCAAAAAATGTTCAATCTCAAAAATATTCAAATTTCTGAAAATTTCATATCTTTGAAAAATGGACAGTTACGAAAAAGGTTCAATCTCAAAATATGTTCAAATTTCAGATTTTTTTAAATGTTTGTTTTCAAAAGTTGTTCAGTCTCTAAAAATGTTCAATCTCAAAAAATCTTTAAATTTAAAAAAAATGAAATTTGGTTTTTTCCTTTCCGAAAATGTTCAATCTCAAAAAATATTCAATTTTTGAAAAACCATTATTTTTATTGCAATGTAGAAATTATTACAAATTTTGATTTCTAAAGATGTTCAGAAATAAATAAAAAACACAAAATAGAGGCAACATAAATAAAAAATAAAAAATACGAAAAAACAGAAAAAACAATGGGCCGGTCCATGACCCCAATACACCAGGCGTGCTCTTCTTATCCCTCCCTGACCCTGACCGAGTTAGAATCTGGGCCGGATAGGTTTGTAGTCCATGGTGGACTGGATGGCCAGGCCGACTCGGTATCGACTAGGGTTCGCCTCTGGCTTTATACATCGAGACGACACCGCCGCCGCCACATCATACCCCAATCCAAATCCCAAATCCCAAATCTCGTTACCGCAATCGTTCCACGGCGAGGTTTCCGGTTGATCTGACCAGATACTCCGGTGGCTGGTAAGGATGGTTCAAGCAGGCGGGGTAAGAAAGCTTCCACCAGCAGGCGCAACAGGCAGTCTCGACGCACAACCGGCGAGGATGGCGGTTTGTCGATGGGGCAGTGCACCACCACGGAACATCCTGCTCTGGAGGAGGCGGCGACAAGCGAGCAGGTCGGTTTTTCCCTGGGGTCTTGCACCACCACCCAACATGTGGCGTTGGAGGAGGTCGCGACCGGTGAGGGAGTACAAATGAAGGGACTTGCCACCAAAAGGAAGTCGTCCGGTGAACGTGAGGCTCTGAACATGTTTCCGGCCAAGGAGACGGCGTCCACAATACCTCTCCCGATGCCCACCGCAGCAACTGGGAGTCGTAAGCTGCTGGAGCGGATCTCCGTCGAGCCTATGGCGGTCGACCTCTTCTCGGAAGATGCGGAGCTGCGGAACAGAGTCAAGGAAACGCTGCTAACATTCCCCGAGTCCAAGGCGCTGATCGGAGAGCAGTTGGAGGAGGCGATTGACAGGATGCTCAAAGAGTCCAATCCTGAGTCTGCGTCTGTCGCCGCCCCTGGCATGGTTCGGTTGCAGGATTTCAAAATCCGCTTCTATCTGTTCCTCCTCAAGATGCCAACCGTCGATGACATCCTCGGCGTCGACGCCGGCCGTGTGTTCCCGCCGGAGTGGATCCAGAAAAGAAAAGAGTACCTTGACGAGCAATGTCAGGCCAAAAACAAGAAGCCGGACCAGCAACTTTTCTTGGTGGACAAGATCCGAATCGATTTGCTCACCAAGGGCTACGTCGAGGTACAAAAGGAGTATGTGCAGAGCGACTCCGATGATGAAGAAGACTCGGATGATGATGGAGCTCTATGTCCCTATGATACCTATGATGGAGAGGCGCGGGGTGGTGTCGTGCTGTTGATCTGACAAACCTTCAACCCAAATTGCAAGATCCGAAGTACTATATGTTTATTGGAATTGCTAAGTTTCATCTAGCTGAGACGGTAGTTTAGAGCAACTCTACCAGAGATGGAATAACCCGTCGCCGGAACCGTATTTTTCCGTTGAGTTGACGAGTTCGGGTCGAAAGTGGTCCCGTTTGAACTCGGTTGAAAGTGGTCCAGACGAGAGCTTGAACTTGGTTGAAAGTAGTCCAGATGAGAGCCCGTCTGAACTCGGTTGAAAGTGGTCCAGACGAGAGCCCGAACTCCGGTTGAAAGTGGTCCAGACGAGAGCCTGAACTCGCGGCCTAGCCCCGGGCCCGAGAAACGTGAGGCCGCCCTGTATTGCGGAGGGGAGTTCGGTTTTCAGACCAAAACCCCTCCGTCGCTCTGCCGCCTTCCTCCTCCGACGAGAAATCGTCGCACCGCCAGCGCCGCTTCCCTCCACCGCGACCTCCCCATGGCAAGCCGCGGAAGCTTTGCGAGGGGAGGCGGTGGTTTGGGCGGCGGAGACTCGCTGCCCCCCCCCCCCCGTTTTCCGCATGGAGGCGTAGCGGCGGAAATGGAATCGTTCGGAGGGCGCGCGCAAGCGCAGCGCCCGCCGGTGGAAGAATTGGGGGCTCACTTCCCCAGGGAAGCTCGCGGGCTAGGCAGACGGCGGTGAGGGCTACTCCCCCGGCGGGTCGTGCCACCCCCCTCGCCCGCCGGTGTACGATAGCTCGGAGGACGAGGAAGACTCGGCGCGCGCTCTCTTCTCCGTCGGCGACTACGTCAACGACGACCAGGAGGAGGAGGAGGCCGTCATCGCGCAGGTAGCGGCCGTGTCCGAGGCGGAGCCGCGAGTACGCTTCCGCTGGGAGGAGGCTGACGCCGTCCGCCAGGTCCGTGAGTACGGGGCGACGCGCCGGGAGGCACGCGTCCGCCGCGTCAAGCTCGGGATCGTTGAGCTCAACTCGGAGTAGGAGCTGGGACGCGTCCGCCGCCTCGCCTTCCTCCGTCACCACCTCCGCCGCTGCGCGTAGAGGCCCCCAGGGCCGAATTTTGGTCAAATTTAGGTCACACGGCGGTGTCTTTTAGTTAATTTTGGTTTATAGTACAAATTATGTAAAGTTTGATGCTCAATAGGAGCAACAACTATCGTCTAATATGTGTTCATCTATGAATTCTCCCGCGAGAATTTAATTTCATTTTTTCTGTCCTTATTTTACGGTTTCGGTTTCTATTCTGCACGAGTGGCAAAATCAACCGAACTAACGTTTTCGGGAAACTGAACTCACCGTTTTCAGTTTCGGTGAGTTCAGTCTCTGTTAGAGATGCTCTTATGTCTTAATCACGTGCTCTACCCTTAGATTTTATTTTTGCTTAATGATTTGTGTTTGCTACTGTTTACACTTTGTTTAGGCATGCATTGAAACACACTGATGTAATTCGACTGAGACATTTAAGTCTCAGTGGACTGAGCATTAGAGACACCCTATGTTTATTGTATGAAGGTTGTATATTCCTATATTGCATTGTTATCGGTTGTTATGCTTTTTTTTCATTCGGATCACTTGCCTGGTTTATGGGCTTTTTGTTAAAATGAGCCACTTTATTTGAGCATTTGCCAAAAAAAAGGCACATTTACTTTGCATAGATAAAAGCATATCTAGCACCGTCTTCCAAATAGGGATCAAAATAGCTTTCTAATTGTTTTCCCCAAAGTTGTCGCATTTTATATCCGGTGCATGTGATAGAGACTATACAGACAAGACACAAGACGCATTGCGGACGCTAGACACAAATAAAGCGCCGGATGAAAGTCATGCACGCATGCAGTCTATCTAGTCCCCACCCCACATGTCATCCTCTTTTTTCCATCTAACATACACTTTCTCCCTCCTACTTTCCACATGTCCTGGTCTCTCATTAAAATGCATGCATTCAAACATTATTTGAGGCATTGCAGCTGGAAAGGGTCTATTTTTTGTCCAAATATTTTGTTTCCTTTTGTCCGACACTCTCTTTATAAGGCGTCACAAATAGTCGTGTGAGACGTTTTTGAGGGACGAGATGCCTTATTTACATTGGTCATTTGCTAATATTCCCCATTCGGGTGATTTTTAGTGGTAGTAGTTGAAATAATCCCTCTCTTGATCTAACCTCCAACATATAATTACCCTTCGAAGCTCCTGTCTCCAGTACCAAAAGAATACGCGATGTCATCGATGGTCGAGGCGACCAAGCCCGAGACCCATCGTGTCCCTCTCCCTCACCGATCTTTGATGGTTATAGGGGGTATCCAAAGTACAAACCTGATGGTTTGTTATCTTAACCATTTTGGCCAGACCGTAACCAATCAAGAAATGACTAATTTCTATTAAAAAATCTCTTGTTGATTCCTTTAATATTTCTAGGTGTAGTGCTTTTAGCCCCTATGCTAACTACTGGTACTAATAGAGTAAGGTTGGTTTGGACTCTAATCCTTAACCTATCATGTAGGTGTAACCTTTCGCTCAATACTCAAATCCATATTGAAGCATCTGAGGCCGCCTTCCCTCTTTTCCCATCCCCTTTGCATGCATGTGCTTGTACGACCACGGATGGTGGTGGGTACGGATGGCGGCGGCACATCCTTGCGACTCGAGGTCTGTCTCCTAACAATAAGTTGGTGCGGCAGCGATGGGGCGATAGCGAGATGCCTAAAGCTTGGCGATACTGAATGAGGATTCGAGGACCAAGTGACTTGCTGGTGAATGCCACGGGAACTGCGCCCTTGTTTGCACAGTGATGGATGTAAAATGCATGCATGAACTTTATAGTTTGTTGACACATATTTGCAAGTGTTATGCCTCCAATTGCTTCAAAATATTTTTTTTTTGTAATTTAAAGCTCATGGAAAAGTAGGGAATGGAAGGAGAAACACCACCACGTAGGCTATGGGTTTGACAAATTATGAGTAATGAGCTATGTTGGAACCATGCTGACATGGGAAACACCTTTCAACATTGCACTTATCTTTGAGTTGATCATAATGTTTTTAGGTTGCTTGATAGTTGTCTCTCGCGAAATAAAGGGGATTATCAAAATAAAGACTATAGAGTATGCATATATGTCATTAGAGAAGTCCATTGGAGAACTAACCAAAGCCATGCATAAACATGGTGAAAGTTTAAGCACAAGCATCCTCAATAGGAAGAGGGAAAAGAAAGAGAGAGAAAAGAGAGTGGAAAATGTAAGACAGAAAAAGATAGAAAAGGAAAGACAAACTGAGAGAAAAAAGTGGGAGAGAGATTTTAGAGAGGATGCCCCTTGTTGTCCCGGTATGGATGGCCTATAAGTTGAGACTCAAAATCTCCTTAAGTCCTTTGTACAGGCCGCATGGAGATGTCCCTTTGTGTTATGCTTGGTTAAAACAATATGTGAAAGGTCTATGATAATCTAAAGTTCAGTAGCACGAGGTGTGACTTGTTAGTGGTCAAGGGCATGAGGCACTTACTTATAAGATGTCAAACACATGAATCATGAGTATCTCTATAACAAAGAGATATGTGGAGCCCCATCCTTATTGTTACTATTGACATGAATTACATAGCTCAAAACCTTACTTTATGCTCTCTTTTACATTTTTATTTTGTTGGAGGACTGACACATATTTTCCCTACTTACTTTCTGTTGTTCAAAGAGTCAAGAGAGTCAAAAGAATCAAAAGAGAGTACAATGAGTCTTCCAAATAATTTCTATATGATTATCCAAGCATGCTTTATGGTTCATAATACTTCTCATTTATTTGCTTACAATGCCACTTATTGTTATGCATGGTTTGTAGAATGTAAGAGATATCACTTTATAAGTTCATTTACTTATTGTTATTCTTTATTGACTGAACCTTGTAAGACTTAGCATGATCACAAAGAAGCAATGCAATAGACTCCAAAGTTCATGTTAGTTTTATCACCCTTATGCTCGAGGACGAGCATAGGATAAGCTTGGGGATGTTGATGCATGTAAAATGCATACATGAACTATGCACTTTATCAAAACATATCCCCACATATTTGCAACATATAGTATGTTATTTCCATCTTTTATATTGATTTATGTGGATTTACCAATGATCCCCTTTATTTGGGTTATAACTCTGCGGGACAGGAAAACCCTGTTTTGCGTATTTTTCACTTTCAGGTACCTATCTCGAGTCAAGCTGAGTTAGGATTTTGGGGACGTCAATATTTTATCACAAGAAGCAGCTAGAGCACCTGGAACCCACAGGGAAGGGCTGGAGGCCCAAAAGAGCCTACGTGGCACGCCCATTAGGGGAGGGGCACCGGCCCTCTTTTCGCCCTCGACCATCTGATTCACCTCAATCTTTCGCCAACCTACTTCATTTAACCTAAAACCCCTATATATATGACCCCCCAGGGTTTCCTCGAGGAGAGAGCCACAGAAACACCGAAACACGAAAACAGGGGCTGCAACGGGAAAGATTGGGGGGAAACTCTGCCGGAGCCGCCGCCGGAGGGATCTCCACCTTCTCCAATGTCTTCCTCATCAACACCATGATATAGGGGAAGTAGTCCACCTCTGGACTATGGGTTTGTGGCAGTAGATTGATCTATTTCTATCTTGTTCTTCATAGATCTTAGTACCATATGAGCTACCCAACATGATTATGGTCATATATATAATTACTATGTGGTGGATCTTTATTCTATGATATTGTGATATGAGATTGGAATATATTATGTGTAAGATGTATTGATAGATGCATATTATGTATCCCATTCTTAAGTATTGGTTTTGATCCAACTTGTATGCAAGAACATGTGTGGGGAGTTGTGTGTATTAGATGTAGTAGCATGGTTTTAGTGAGTGGATAATGACAACAAATTCATGATCTATTATTGTTTTTCATTTTCCTTTGCTACCTTGATGTCTACGCATGCTTCTTTTCCTGTAGACAGTGTTGGGCCTCCAAGAGCAGAGGTTTGTAGAACAGCAGCAAGTTTTTCCTTAAGTGGATCACCCAAGGTTTATCGAACTCAGGGAGGAAGAGGTCAAAGATATCCCCCTCAAGCAACCCTGCGATCACAATGCAAGAAGTCTCTTGTGTCCCCAACACACCTAATACCTTGTCAGATGTATAGGTGCACTAGTTTGGCAAAGAGATAGTAAAATGCAAGTAATATGGATGTATATGAGTGGTAATAGCAATCTGAATAAAATATGGCAGCGAGTAAACATGCAGTGGAACAGTAAACAAACAGTGACCTCCCCTGCAATGGCACCAGAAAATAGCTTGCTGGCGTGCAGTTGATGTGGGAGATAGGAATCTTTGTGGTGTGACTTTTCTATTCGGAAACAAGGCCTAGGGATCATACTTTCACTAGTGGACACTCTCAACATTGATCACATAATAAAACCACTCTACACTCTCTTGTTGTATGATAAACACCACTAATTGTGTAGGGCTACAAGAGCACCTCAATGCCGGAGTTAACAAGCTCCACAACATTCGATGTTCATATTTGAATAACCTTAGAGTGCATGATAGACCAACGCAATTATACCGAGTACTAACATAGCATGCACACTGTCACCATCATACTATGAAAGGAGGAATAGATCACATCAATACTATCATAGTGATAGTTAACTTCATAATCTACAAGAGATCACAATCATAAACTACGCCAAGTACTACATGATGCACACACTGTCACCATTACATCATGGAGGAGGAATAGAGTACTTTAATAACATCACTAGAGTAGCACATAGATTAATAGTGATACAAAGCTCATCATATGAATCTCAATCATGTAAGGCAGCTCATGAGATCATTGTATTGAAGTGCATGGGAGAGAGATGAACCACATAGCTACCAGTACAGCCCCTTAGCCTCGATGGAGAACTACTCCCTCCTCATGCGAGACAGCAGCGGTGATGAAGATGGCGATGGTGTCGATGGAGATGCCTTCCGGGGGCACTTCCCCGTCCCGGCGGCGTGCCGGAACAGAGACTTCTGTCCCCCAGATATTGGCTTCACGATGGCGGCGGCTCTGGAAGGTTTCTCGTACCGTGGCTTATTCGTATCGATGTTTTAGGTCAGGGGGCTTCTTATAGGCGGAGAGTTGGAGTCGGAGGGGTTACGGGGGCGCCACACAATAGGGGGGCGCCCCCCCTGGGCCGCGCCGCCACCCTGTGTGGTGGCCCTGTGGCCCTCCTCTGGTCCCTCTCGGTTGTTCTGGAAGCTTCGTGGAATTATAAGATGTTGGGCGTTGATTTCATCCAATTCCGAGAATATTTCCTTACTAGGATTTCTGAAACCAAAAACAGCAGAAAACAGGAACTGGCACTTCGGCATCTCGTCAATAGGTTAGTTCCGGAAAATGCATAAAAACGATATAAAGTGTGAACAAAACATGTAGGTATTGTCATAAAACAAGCATGGAACATAAGAAATTATCGATACGTTGGAGACGTATCAGCATCCCCAAGCTTAGTTCCTACTCGTCCTCGAGTAGGTAAACGATAACAAAGATAATTTCGAAGTGACATGCTACCAACATAATCTTGATCCAATAATGATGTAAAGCATGTAAACTGAGATCAAATCACTCAAAGCAAATGTCTATATTGATATAAGAGATGATAATGCAAGAGTTAAACAAGCTAGAAGTTTTCATGAACTATTGCTTCAAAGACATGAAACCGTACAAAGTTCATTAAAGATGTGTTAAGTATCCAGCATAGAAGTTCTATCCTTCATTCCAAGCATCAAGTAAATTTTCACAACATAAAAATGATTCAGTCAAGTAAACATAAACATGAATGTCATGAATCAACTTTTTCGAAGTCTACTCAACCGGTGAGCGCAAGCATTTGGTATTAGCACCAGGATGTTATGGCATAAAGAACGTTAATGGGGGTTTGGAAGGCCAAATGGAAGAAAGTCTTACAAAGCTATAAGTGATTATTAGACAAGAGGAAGTCTTATAATCGAAGCTATGCAATGAGTAGTGATTGCCATGCAACGGATGCACATAGAGCTATATGTGTATGCAAGCTCTCCAATGGAACTAGTGGGGGTGCATCCAACTTGGTTGCTCATGAAGACCTAGAGCACTTTTGAGGAAGCTCATCATTGGAATATACAACCCAAGTTCTATAGTGTAAATTCCCCACATAGTTATACTAGTAAAACATGAAAACTCTCTCACATGGAGTATAGGTGCTAAACATGAGCACAAATGATGACTACGAATACTGCAGGTGCTAAAACATGAGCACAAGTGTGGATAAAAGATAGTGATGTTGCCCCCTTTTTCTTTATGCTCTTTTTTTTCTTTCTTTTCTCTTTCTTTTTTCTTTCTTATTTTTTTTCTTTTCTATTTTTCGATGGCCTCCATGGATCTTTTCACTTTTAGGGGCAACATCCTAATATGACAACACACTTTTTGGTACAAATAACTCATAATGAATAAAACATGATGTATAAAATTGTATGCCTCTGCCAGTGTAGCAGGATGTGCAATGATCTAGCGTAACATGGGTAAACAACACATCAGCTGTATAGAATCATGCAAAGCAATATATAAATAATAAATGACAACAAGTCATGTAATGTAAAATGGAAGTTGCATGTCAATATATCTCGGAATAGCTATGGAAATGCTGTGGTTGGTAGGTATAGTGGCAGTTTTGAGGAAGATGTATGGGCTTATGTGTAGGAGAACAAGAGAAAGTCCTCCCACGGGTTTGGATGTACTGGCGAAGTCTTATGATCGAAGCTATGCAAGGAGTAGTGATTGTCATGCAACGGATGCACATAGAGCTATATGTGTATGAAAGCTCTCCAATGGAACTAGTGGGGGTGCATCCAACTTGGTTGCTCACGAAGACCTAGAGCACTTTTGAGGAGGCTCATCATTGGAATATACAACCCAAGTTCTATAGTGTAAATTCCCCACATAGTTATACTAGTAAAACATGAAAACTCTCTCATATGAAGTGTAGGTGCTAAACATGAGCACAAATGATGACTATGAATATGCAGGTGCTAAAACATGAGCACAAGTGTGGATAAAAGATAGTAATGCTGCCCCTTTTTCTTTATTCTCTTTTTTCTTTTTCTTTTTCTTTCTATTTTTTCTTTCTTTTCTTTTTCTCTTTTTTGATGGCCTCCATGGCTCTTTTCACTTTTAGGGGCAACATCCTAATATGACAACACACTTTTAGGTACAAATCTCTACTATTAAGAGCAAACTGGTGAATGTCTGGTGTCACATTTTCAGGATGGACAATAATACCCCCACGTCACATAAAAAACGCAACTAACAAAACAACACCAGCCCGTCACGTTACACACCCATCCACGTCACAAAGAAATACCAGCCCGTGGATCACACCCAACTCACAGACCCTCAAACAGAATTGAGAATCAAATCCCCTATATTTTAGGATCATAACAAACGGGGAACCATCGCTTCAGATTCGTAATATCATCATGTGCGCGGACACCCCCCGCTGCCCCACGTAGCGCCGCCGACGTGCACAGCCTTCCATGCCTCCTAGCGCCGCCGCCCCGCCCTCCTTCACTTCCTCCAATTTCAATTGTTGTTGCCATGCTACCTCGCTGAACCGATGCCTTACAGTATGAATTCCAACGTGGCTACCCTCAGTTCGCTCGCCGCGCAGCCTAACGGAATAGCACGCCGCCGGGCTCGTGCGGAGGTTGGGTCTGAGCGCGTTATGTCCAGCTGATTCATGGGCACGCCGTGACCGCCGAACTCCAGCGCGGCGTTCGACCTCGCGCGGTTTGACGGTTGACACAGCTCTTCCGTTGTTGGATCGTCTGATGCCTCCTTCCATGTCTGTTCAACAGCCACCGACCACGTGTGCCCTAACACGGCACGATCGCTCTCCAGCTGCGACCTCAGACCACGGCAACGGTACACTCCGATCCTTCCCGATGGGATGATACTGGTTGCGTTTTTCTCCCCTTCTCTGAATTGAGTGCATCCCAGGGCACCGTATCTGAATTTGCACCCTGTTCTCTTCTGCATATGGTAATTACAGAACGGATCAATCAACTGGAGCTAGCGCTACTATTTTGCTGTAATTGCGTGAGTGAAGTGCCACTTCCTGATGAATTAGAATGGTTTTGGTAAAAGTAGCATGCCTGTAATAGTGTGATTTTTTTAGATGATATTGACCAACTTTATTCTGTGATTACTTTGCTTGGTTATTTTTAAATATGGGACAGTATAACCAGGTGTAGATGATAATAAGACACTGACCAAGTGTATTCTGTTTTCCTCAATTTCAGTCTGATGAGGATGATGGATCCGAAGAGATATCCTTAGAGGATAAAGTGCAACATGTACCTTTAAATTCCTCTTTAAAAGGTGCATGCCTCAGCTTGTATATTTCATCTCAAGACCATTTCTGGACGAATGCATCTTTACAGGAATTTTATTTGCAAAGTAAGGAGACAGTATGACACATAAAGAATTGTTGATAGGCTTTGATTGAAATATTTTAATTCTAAACTAGAGCTTATTTACAGTTCTCACATTTTGGGTAGCAGCCTGACATTCTTGGATATGGATGACCCATCCGAAGACATCGCCGACCTTGTAGTGAGCGCTGGACGCTGTGTCCTGGTTGTCACCACATCAACCATCAAGGGACTGCTCATTATGATGAAGTGCCTGAGCCTGCCAAGATTGGTGCTGTAGGTGCCGAACCTGCACATGCAGAGTAGGGAAGTGCCTGGTGTGCTCTCCCCATTTTGCATTTTTTAGACTAATATGACAGGGAATTGAAAAGGTGTGCTGGGGGCGGGGGGGGGGGGGGGATGGATCTGGTTTACCTACTGAACATGTGGAAGGCCAGGAAGGAAAGGGAAATGCTGAGCTTGATGCTGGTGAGTCTGAACTGTGTATAATTTTTTCTTGATTGCAGCAGTTTTTGGTTATTGATGGGGTGTTAAATAGTATGTAACTGTGTGATGAAGTAGCGTGGAGGAAAACAACAACAAGATAAGAAGTGGATCAAGTATTTTTGACCATGGAGAAGAAGAGGATACGTGAAGTAAAAAAAAGGCAAAGGAAGACTGGCAAGGTGATGAGCCTGGCGCCGATGATGGCACACATGCTTAAATTGACGACAGTAACCGGCAGCAAGGGCAAATGACATAGGAGAGACATACGATGGGTAGCAAGCTCCCCGACAAATGCAAATAATATTATCTCACATAATTGCAAATGCAATTAACATGATCGCATATATTTCTTATTGCTTGCTTCGAGAGATTGCAAGTAATAGCATTGCGTATTCAAAATATTAAGCATCGAACAGGTATATAGGTACATACTGGTTTGGTGCATGGTATTCATCAAGGAAATCAACGAAAACTTTGTTATTTTAAATACATTTGTGCTTCCAGTTCTTTTGATTCAAATACACATTGTTAATACCTTGCTTTACAAGTATGATCATAAAACACAAATAGAATGATATATAAGTATCTAACAGTTCCGACAAAATAACCTTGAGGGGATAGGAAATACATTGAGGTGATTGGTGATTTATAAACTTTGCTTCTTTTTCCCCGTAGAATATGAGGTGAGACCTAAGGGCCATGATCATAGCATCAGACTACTACACAACGGTTGCGGTCCGGAACTATGGAGCTGAACATGTACATGCACAGTAGAACATGACTGTCTCACTAGAGGCACATGAGAACCTAGCTGCTGAAGATCACCAGGATGTTGATGGCTTATTTCATATAGTATTAATATTGTCATCATTATTGCTGCTATTGTTTGTGCTGAATCAATATTAATTATCATTGGAGATAACTTCATCTAGGATAAAAACTGTAAGGTCACTCCATATTGATTGGGGATTTGCAAGGTTAAATGGTTTTTATATGTTGTTTCATATGGATCTAGGGTACTGATATGTAGAGAATAACATAGAGCGACTTTGCATTGGTGTTCTAGGAAAAATCTAGAAATTAGAACTTACTAGATCTGTGCATAAATTTATTTGATCTCACACTATTTGGCGGAAGGTTAAGAATAGATTATAGATGAACCGAGTACGTCTAAAATCTGATGGGTCTTAGGAGTTCACAACAGAGTAACATTCTTTTTGTGATATTAGAGAGTAATATTATTGTCCATCTGTTTCTTTTTTACTTCACGCGTAGTATTTTCCAAGTATACTAATGTGGTTGCTTTACTAATTATCTTATTAGCATCACCTGGATATATTTATAGCATCGCTTGGATATATTTATATAAATGCTTCAGTTTACCTTTGGCATGAGCATTACATATAGTTCAGTGATCCTATGTGACTAATCCAAATTTTCAGTCATTTCCGCGTAGAAATTTGGTTCTAGCAAGATCTGTTTTTATTGCATTTTTATTCATTATTAGGAGGTATAGGTCTGGAGTTCATCAATTTTAGTTACTATTACATGCTCAGTGTTTGGATTGTGCCTCTTTTCCTACTCTTGGGAGAAAGTAAAATGAGATACTATGCTTGAGAAGTTAACTAAGTCACCCCAATGATGTTTATATTACTATATGGTGCCCCCAATATTCATGTCGAGCTTCTCTTTTCATTACCGTGTGAACTATAGGGTACTTCTAGAGAGACGAAGTACCCGCTGCTAGGATATTCTTTGGAGAGGAGACTCATCAACTCCTCTATTGATGATCTATACGGTATTTCCCGTTTTTGTGGATGGCCATTTCGTCTGCCTCCCTTTCAGATAGTTGCATCTTCCTTAATTACTCATTCAATCCACATCGATTTACAAATCTTTGAAATTGTAGTACTCCAATTTGATAGTAAATTTTTTGTAGATCTGACGTAATAGGTGTTTGAAGTATTGCTGCTGCCTCAAAAAAAGTCCAGTGTATTTGTATGGTTATGTAGTTCCTTCAACTGGAGTAGTGATTTCCTGCATCAACCAGCTCGTTGCATTTGTACCTATTTCAACGAATGCCATAGAGATTGGTATCCAATTTTAATGAATGACAGCATTAATATCCAGAATTGATCCACAGGTAACATGTGTGTCATTTTTTCCCTTTGTGCTCCTAACTGCATAGTGTACTGTAAGGTTCTTCGGTGGAACAATAAAATAACTCTTAGGAGTGTGCAGAAATATGTTAGTATGTAGGAATAAGCTGCCCCTATTGGTAGCATAGTTACCTATCCTCTCGCTATATTGTGTCCCTTCTTAGCTTTGGTAGAATGAACATAAGCATAATTGGTAGTCATGAACTCATGAATAATAATTCGAAAATACTTTTGTACACCCACGCATGGGTGTTAGTGTTTTCGTCACCGTCTATATATTCCTCGAGATTTGTGCCCACCATGGTAGATGAAACGATTCCTTGCTCTCTCCACTCTCATAATAATTACAGACAACTAGATTTTGATGTGCGCCTTGGCGCACGACCCCGTGAAGTTTATATCAATATTTATTTTGTATACATTTATAAACATCAATGATAAGCAACATTAAATCAAGAGTGAATAATAATCCATTTCATTTCCTCGATGCATGGAAGAATTACCGGTTGATGAAGAGGAGCAAAATAACACAACATATCATGGATTAAACACACTACAAATTATAAGTATCAAGTAGGAAAATATATTATCGTAGGTACGAAGATATGGTTATAAGATAACATAGATAAACATCAAAGAGTCTCCTAGGCAGCTTGATTGCAAGTCGAGGGGAATGAGGGATGGAGAAACTATGCAAAAAGATGTGATATAACTTTGCTCACAAGTTAGTCTTCTCCAACAGCATGATGCTCGTACTTAGGGGCTGCACCTTGGTGCCTAATACCGTGGGACTCGTGTGTAGGTGGTAAATGATAATAAATCTTTTTAGGTTTTACAAAATGTAGCGAACCATAGTAAATCGAAACAACCATTTATATACAACCATGAAATCAAGAGTAAAATATATTATAGCAAGAAAGGAAGGAACACCGAAATCATCATCTCGTATAAGCAGTAGGGGTGCGCCTTGGAGTGCGATCCGTGGAACTTGTGTTGATACACACTTTGTATAACAACGTTAAAACTTAGGATGAACTTAGGTAAAGTACACAAAATTACAAACATAGTATAAAGCACTTATTTTAAGACGTGCTTTGGTGCGCGTTTGCCGAGTTCACACCTGTAAATGATTCAAAAATCACTATATTAACCATGTATGAGAATCTATTATGAATAAGCGGTAAGTGCAGAAGACACAACACCTAATCCGTACAAAAGGAAGTGTAGAAACAACACACATAGGTATGTACTTCATATGTAGAGACCAATCATTAAAGAAAGAACATGTTCTTTCAAGTACATGGCATGACCAATAGGAAATAAACACCTAATAGGTAGTTGCATCACGAAAAGATGATATTCCTGCGAAAGAAAAGATAACTTAACAATAGGTAGTTGCATCACGAAAAGATGATATTCCTATAAAAATTCTGCTTGTGTTCCTTTTTTCTTGAAATACAACGCCAACAGCTAGCAAAACAACAAAAACACGGCAGCACCTTCGAAGCTCTCTCCAGATCTGTCAAACTCAATGTGATGATACGAAATTGAGAAGTTTCTTTCCGTGCTCCTCCCTTCAAAAGGTTAAATATCTTTCAACCTGGATAAAATTTGAGGATCAGCAAAGCTTAATAATACGTATTCAAGGTGGAGAAAAATCATCTTGCATGTAAATTCTGCATGCAGCAAACTATATTGGATGGCCTTTTATTGCAATTGAGATTTAAAGTCATGTTGTTATATAATGCACCGTAACCGTCAGCCGTAAACACTCCAACGTGCAAGTATAAATGGGTGAAAGAAAGGGGGATCAAGCCAATGAACTCAGTGGTGAATGGGTTCCATTTGTTCTCCCATAATTCACCGGCATCACCGATCGATGCGAAGTCTATATCGGTATTCAGATAGTCTAGGATAGAAGATTCCTCTCTCTCTGTTTTCTCTCGCCACCTACCTTCCATTTCATCCCCTTTCTCTCTCCTGAGCAAAAGGACAAGCTCCATGTTCCAGGATTCCCCCCGTGCTACATCTCCATCCGAAGCTTGGAACAGAGCTATGGCCACTGCCAGCCTCAGTCCATGGTGAGGTTGGCCACCAGATCCCCTTGATGCTCTTCCTCGATAAGCACATGCGCGCGGTTGGCCACCATATCCCCTCGCTGCTCTGCCTCAGTGACTATCAAGCAGAGCGGTGCTGCTTGTTCCGCTGCAGCATATGTGTGTGGTGGCTGCCGACGACGGTGTGGCCGCGCTGTACTCACGGAACGCACCCATTCTTCTTCAGGGTGAATTTGCATGCGGTGGAGTGGTCAAGCAGATGGGGCAGCTTCGGCAAGGCTTCCATGCTCTTCCGGCGGTGGCCATCAAGGTGACAGTCACGGCCATCTTGATCGGCGACATGGCCGCCACAGCCTCCTTCGGATCGGTACGTTTTCCTCTACCGATTTGATATAAACACTCATGTTTTTCCGGGTTTGTCTTTTTTTGAGGGTCTCGTGTCTTGATTGTGTGTCGGATAATTGATAAGAGATCGAAATGGTGTCACTTTGAAAATAACTCGTCCATTAGTTCATCACATTGAGATTCACACAATAAAAATTGCATGCGTGAAAGAAACAATAGACTGGACATTACTATTACACAGCTTAGCTGTAATTTAGAAAAACGAGCTAGCTGAAAGGTAAGCATGTGGAGGAGAAAACTGATCAACTTACATACAATGGTATGGGCTGACATGCTACATAACTACCGTAAACTGAATGTGCACAAGTTAAAAGCAAACCAGATCAGACATGTGTGCAGCGTTCATTTCATCGATGGAAGATTACAGTGTTCATTTCATCGACGGGTGTACTTTGAAAGCGCTTATCTCAGAATTATACAGAGGAAAAACAAATTGAACAAAAGTTGGGACAACAGATTTTGGAAGGAACTAAGCTTGAGGTAGAGTATGATAAGAAACCGAATGGTAATGAAATTAGTTTCTAACACATAAAGACAACATGCTCTTCTCGGATAAATTACCGACATGAAAAGAATTGGAGAAGAAGGATCACACCAATAGTATGTCTATATGCAATATACGACCTAAACCAGATCGAGACAAACCTCGGCAAGGAAAAATGGCACATCGTACGTAGAAGCTCCATGTTGCCATTGAGCGCACCATTAGAGATGGTCCAATTGTTCTCTTCATTGTGGAAACCACCGCCGAAAAGATTGTCCCTGCTTGGAAATCAAAACAATCGGGGTGAGAAAACCAATTGCAGCACGACAAAAACAAGAATAGTATGTTGATAGCATCATTGCCCTCAAACTTATATGTGAGCGAGTTCCTCTTAGGTCACATCTCCCGGTGTGTTTCCATTGAATGAAACTAACATGACCAGTATTAGCAGTCATAGCTTGGCTCTTAAGCAAGAGCGCCCAGACGGGATCATCCATCCAATGAATACCGAACTTTCATAAAGAAAAAGCAGTGAAAATTAACGAATATCCCTAAAACCATGACTGGTATGGAACAACAAAATCTAGCAAGAAAGCAATCATGTAAAATTATAAAGAAAGCCTCTAGGGAAACACTAAAATTGTCGAACACATGATTTTGGTGCACTAAAAAAGGTCTGAGGTAAACAAATTATCTCGTGCTAGAAAAGCTCACCCATGTAAAAAAAATTAGAGATGCATTTAATTCACCAATTAGAACGAGGGAATTTCCTCGTTGGTACGGAACAAAAATAATTACTCCAACTTCCCTAAAATCCCCATTTCGAAAAAAAAAACTTCCCTGAAAGCTAGCCATTCGTCCAAATGGGTCCTTTTAGTTATATTGCACAAGTTATTTAATGAAAACAAACTCAGAAATTTCTTGTGTCGAGTGATTATAGGGACAATGACTGGTTTTCCACGCTTTGTAACCGAGAAGATAACACAAATGTTATAAGCCTGTTTGAAAATGTTGTATTACCTAGGCAATCAGGCAAAATGAGATAGATATGAAAACCAAAAGAGCTCTTCACATCTACGCTAACAGCGAGCATGAGTTATGATTTTTCTACGAGTGCACTTATGTCAAGAAAGTAGAATGCTCGACCACCGGGTGGTCGGTCCGCATTATCAACACCCAACGAGACGGTCCGAACTATCTCGCCTCGGTTAAATTTGAGGCTCCATCCGAACGGACGAGAGGAAAGAATCTACAATGTGTCCACTTTCTAGAGAAGATTGTCCATATTAAAATATTTGCACTATCCTTCTACTACCGGGCGGTCAGCCTGCACAAACCTGCAGTGTCAACAATCATGGATAGGATTAAGCATTTTGTAAGGGAAAAAAAGGAAATTGCATAATCCGGACAATCGGCGTGCTTATCTCTCTACCTTGAATCTGAAATAGTATATTTTATAAACCTAACACTTCAATAAAGCCCATCAGTTTCAGGTCACAGCGATTGAATCTTAAGTAGCATATGCATCGCTGAAATAAACCGCGTTTACTATCTTGCATAATTTTTTTTAGGTTTGCTAAGAAAAGCTACTCTCCGGAAAATTCAGTAAAATTCAGTAAATACTAACACAATTAAGACACCAAATAATAAGATTATTTGATACTTATATGTATCATTCAGAATTTAGAATATTTGTTACCTATGTGAATTACATGAAGCACCAGGAGAAGTTGATAAAAAATAACTGAAAAACATCATAGAAGAGTACAAACCGAAAACATGAGCACACCTTATTAATCCAAGGTTGTCGCATTGATCCTAAGCCATATAAGCAAATTTGAAGTCAAATTACCAACAGAGTTTACCAATATGTCAGTGTTTCTTTACACCACAAGTACAGAACAAAAAATGTGTAGTTGGGGAGATATTTAAGGATTTCGTATACCTAAGGCTGCACGAGAGCCTCCTTATGAGCACCGGAGAGCAGATAGTAGCAGAACAAGAGCGTCGCAGGATCCTCCCCGCAGCCCGCGCTCCACATCCTCCGAGGACAATGCGACGGCCCGCTCCTCCTCTCGCCTCCACGCCCTCTCGAATGCCGCCTCATTCTCTCGGTGCGTGAAGGAATATGCCATATCGAATAAAATCACGAGTAATTCAAAAACACCATTGCTGTTCAAGTAAAGTACATGACTGAGTTCCCTTTTTCTTGAACAAAAAAATATATACAAAAGGCGGGTCTATTACCATGCACAAATTTGAGAAGGCAGAAGTACAAATGAGAATGCATATATTATTGTTTACCTTTTGCAAATAATACATGTCTAGCTCTTTGCAATCAAATAAATGATAGATCACCACCATTTATTGAAAATAGTGGTAGCCACATGAAAATTGAGAACACCATGGCCTTAGCGAGATAGAGTGTGCATGTCCGTAAACAATATGAGAAATCCCAGCTGCAATGGTAAAAATAAGCTTGCATTAAGAATTAAATAAGGAATTGGAGGCAGTTGCAAAGTTTCAACTTAGTGTTACTTGTCACAATATAAGTGTTGGCACTCGAACCAAAATACACCCCGGAACAAAAATAAACTTTGTAATTTTAGCTTAAAACATAATTAAACATGAGACAACCCGCATCTAAATAACGCAGATAAACTGAAAAACTGAATCTCATAGGAGAGTATACCTGAACTTACATCTAAATGATGTGGAAAACCTTAGGCATGTCGATCCATATTCCTCAAGGGGGTAGCATCAATCCTAGCCCTAAAGCACACAACAAAAACTACCGATATAGCCTTCAGCTTTGCTTGAAACATGCCTAGCTCCTCCCTCCCTTTCTTATCAACCAAAATACCCGCATTATTGAAAGAAAATCAGAATTCAGTTTTGCTGAATCAAAGTACACAAATTTGACACGAGTTCATCGGCAAATACTCAATTTGATAAAACATAAACCATTCGCTGCATGCGGTCTTTTAGCCTCTATTTCTAGGAGGGAAAAGGTGTTTACCGAGTTATTCTTTCTATAAGACGAGCATTAGAAAGTCAAGAAATTCAAAGATGGTAATGTAAAAACCACCTATCGAAAGATAAGACCACCAGTACCATTTTCTTGTAAAGTTTACCAAAGACCAGTACCATTACTTTACTCGAACAAACTGCTAGCGAGATAATTTAAGCCTCTATCATGAAAACCTCATGTAACCCCAAGAACTACAAGAACGAGACAGACTGCAACAACTCACGAAGCCGGACCAAACATAGCAAATCGTGAGAAAAATAGGAGGGATTGGAGATTATGCTCAAGTATATTCATAATTTTTTCTTTACACTACCTACCAAATATTCCAAAGGTCTGATCTCGTTGCTTCTCTCCATGTCTTCAGAAATGGTAATTGCAGCTTGATGAAAGGCAAACCAAATCTGAGAAAAAAATAATATATGAAACTCATCTAAGAAAGAGGACGTGAGATCATGAGGGAGTGTATGACAAGAGAGGGGTAGGAAGGATGAATACCTGCAGTAAACACCACTGCTTTTCCACGCCAGATCTTTTGGGCACCCAAAACGAAGGAGGAATGCTCAACATGAAAAATGCAACCAGAAGGGGCAATGGATAAGAGGGCGTGGGGGTGGCCGCCTTCCTTGTCCATATACCGCTGCTTGGCTGCAGCAAGGACGCCGGCGTGGGGCTCACCACCTTCCTTGTCCACCGTGGAAGCTCATCCCCTGCCGAGCTCGTCCATCTCGTCCTCCTCCCGCCACAGCCGCGACCTCCCTCTTCCTGCTCCCCTAAGATCTGTCGCCAGCGAGTCCTGCCGCAACACAAACTCTTACCCGACCCAGGTTTGGGGCGACGAGGAGAGATGCAGCAGTGGGGGCGAGGGGAAAAGATGAGAGGCGGTGATGTACGGCCAGCGCGCCGTCGCGGAAGGTTGCGGCCGACACCCATGGCCCTGCCTCGCCGGATCTGACGAAGACGAGGCGAGCAGGGGAAGAGGAGGGGGCACGCGAGGGGAGGGGCAGGAGAAAATCCTCCAATCCATTTGGCTCCTTCGTGGGCTGCACCATCGCCGTCGCTGTCCGCCATGGCCGTCTGAGGGCGGAGCTCGAGCAGGGTGCTGGGGGCGCGACTGCAGCCGGCTCGGCCGCCGGAGCTCCACCTCCTCCTCCTCCCCAAGCCGCCCCGCCATGCCAGCTCCTGCGGAGGTCGCCCGCGCTGCCCTCGTCGCTGGCGCCAACGGGGCAGGAGCGGGGGTGGGGGGCGAGACGGCGGCGGCGGCGGGCGACGAGACGAGAGCGCGGCAGGGGCTGGAAGAGAGGCGATGCGGGGATTGGGGAGAACCACCCCACGTCCTGTCCTGGGATTGGTGGAGCGCTAGCGAAGTCGGGCCGATAGGGCTTTTCGCGACCCATGGATAAAAAGTGGGTCTGCGGGAGGGCCTCAGCGCCCTGGACGGAACGACGGCCGAGATCGCGCCACGTCAGCTCGATCGGACGGCCGAAAATCCAAAGCGCTGTGAGAGCTCCATGGGGGTGCAGCAATCATACCGTGGGATTAGTGTCATCAAAATGGTGCCATTTTAAATGTTTTCTTTTTTGGGGTTTGGAGCATAGTTGTTAGTTCGCGTGGCAATACTAGAGCATTTGCTATGAAATCAGCGAATTATTATCCTTCATCCCCAAGAGAAAAATAGGTGCTCCTATTTAATTGTTTGGTTCATTCATGGCATCTCATCTGATATCTGTTTATACAATCTTGCCTCAGTTTCCTTTCACTACATTTTCTTAATCATTTTCAACCCAAGTGTGCATGTCTTGGTTAGAATTTTCGCACAGTGCCAGTTTAAGTAATCAGACCTGGTAGGCAATGCGTAATACACATTTTTATTTCTATGTTATGAATCTACTTAGTTATTGACAACGCTGTTGCATCCGTAGCTGATGGGTATTTACGATGGACGGGTTGGTTTGGTGTTAGAATGAATCTGAACTTTGTGAAACCTTTTGAAGATTGATGTCAAGATCCAGATCCTTAGATTTTTGTGAAGTCTTTCAAGGTGAGATACATGTGGTATATTTTTGCGAAAGTACATTTTTTAAAAGATTACGTGCTCGCCTTCTATACACTTAATTTTCATATGATTATGTTTACACATGCGATTTTTCGTTTCGAGCGGGCCGTGGCGAAGCACGGGCATTCAACTAGTAACTCATAATGAATAAAACATGATGTATGAAACTGTATGCCTCTGCCAGTGTAGCAGGATGTGCAATGATCTAGCGTAACATGGGTAAACCACACATCAGCTGTATAGAATCATGCAAAGCAATATATAAATAATGAATGACAACATGGCATGTAATGTAAAATGGAAGTTGCATGGCAATATATCTCGGAACAGCTATGGAAATGCTGTGGTAGGTAGGTATGGTGGCTGTTTTGAGGAGATGTATGGGCTTATGTGTAGGAGAACAAGAGAAAGTCCTCCCACGGGTTTGGATGTACTGGAGAAGTATGCACAATTCTCAATGTGAGCAAAAGGCAATGCACAGTACCGAAGAGGCTAGCAAATTTGGATGGTGGAAGTGCCAAAAACCGTAGCTTAACATTAGTAAAAAAGAACTCACAAGCTTATTGCAAACATCTAGCAGGTTCAACATTAAGAGCATGATTAAAATTTACTCCAAAGAGGGCCGTTCACGGTGGCACAAGTACCCCGCTAGCTCCCTCGACCTTCAGCACAACTTAGTTATTACGATGAACTCTCAAACATGGAAAGCTATCAAGTCCAACTACACCTTCAACTATTTAAATAGAGTTTGTAGTACGGCACAAGCTTAAAGACAACAATCCACTACTAAGTTTAACTTATTTATCCAGCAAGCCTTACCATCTAAATACCTCAAAACGTTTGCAAAGAATCAAGTTATCAAAGCTCAATGATCTACAAGATTATGCAAGTGTTTCATTATACCACTACCACATGTAGCATTTTCTATTTCCAACCTTCGCCATGAACATTAAAAGTAAAGCTAAGAACACTAGTGTTTATATGAACCAGCGGAGCGTGTCTCTCTCCCACACAAGCATGAATTTATTCAAATAATAACAAAACGAAAATAAAACACACAGACGCTCCAAGTAAAGTACATAGGACGTGACCGAATAAAAATATAGTTTCAAGAGAAGAACCCTGATAATTTGTCGATGAACAAGGGGATGCCTTGGGCATCCCCAAGCTTAGACGCTTGAGTCTTCTTGAAATATGCAGGGATGAACCACGGGGGCATCCCCAAGCTTAGACTTTTCACTATTCTTAATCATATTATATCATCCTCCTCTCTTGACCCTTGAAAACATCCTCCACACCAAACTCAAAACAAACTCATTAGAGGGTCAGTGCATAATCAAAAACTCACATGTTCAGAGGTGACACAATCATTCTTAACACTTCTGGACATTGCCTAAATCTTCTGAAAGTTAATGGAACAAAGAAATCCATCCAACATAGCAAAAGAGGCAATGCGAAATAAAAGGCAGAATCTGTCAAAACAGAACAGTCCGTAAAGACGAATTTTTTAGAGGTACCAGACTTGCTCAGATGAAAATGCTCAAATTGAATGAAAGTTGCGTACATATCTGAGGATCACACACGTAAATTGGCAGATTTTTCTGAGTTACCTACAGAGAACCCTGCCCAAATTCGTGACAGACAGAAATCTGTTTCTGCGCAGTAATCCAAATCTAGTATAAACCTTACTATCAAAGACTTTACTTGGCACAACAATGCAATAAAATAAAGGTAAGGAGAGGTTGCTACAGTAGTAACGACTTCCAAGACACAACAAAACAGTATCAAAATAAACACGTGGGTTATCTCCCAAGAAGTGCTTTCTTTATAGCCATTAAGATGGACTCAGTGATTTCAATGATGCACTCATAAGAAATAGTAGTTCAGGCAAAAGAGAGCATCAAGAAGCAAATAAGAAAAAAAAATTAAGCCTAACCCACTTCCTATGAAAAGGAATCTTGTACATAAACAAATTCATGAAGCATAATGCAACAAGCATAGAAAGATAAAACAAGTGCAACTTCAAGATTTTAAGCAAAAAGAGTGGTGTTTTAGCAACATGAAAATTTCTACAACCATATTTTCCTCTCTCATAATAATATCCAGTAGCATCATGAGCAAACTCAACAATATAACTATCACATAAAGCATTCTTATCATGAGTCTCATGCATAAAATTATTACTCTCCACATAAGCATAATCAATTTTATTAGTAATAGTGGGAGCAAATTCTGTAGGGATTCGTTGCATAGAAAACAAAAAAATTCCTACCGCGAGAACGCAATCCAAGCCAAGATGCAATCTAGAAGACGGGAGCAACGAGGAAATGATCAAAACTCACCCTTGAAGATTTCCAAAGCCTACAAGAGTAGGCTCTTGTTGCTGCGGTAGACGATCACTTGCCGCTTGCAAAAGTGCGTAGAAGATCTTGATCACGGTGCCACAATTGGGCAGCACCTCCGTACTCGGTCATACGTTCGGTGTTGATGACGACGTCCTTCTCCCCGTTCCAGCGGGCAGCGGAAGTAGTAGATCCTCCTTGGAATCCCGGCAGCACAACGGCGTGGTGGCGGTGTCGATGGAGAACTCCGGCAGGGCTTCGCCTAAGCGTATGCGGGAGTTGTGTGTGGAGGAGGGGTGCTAGGGTTTGGGGAGAGGGGTGCCTTGGGCGCCGGCCACAAAGGGGGGCAGCCAAGGTTGGAGGCCAGAGTGGCCGGCCACCCTTCCCTTGTCCCTCATTATATAGGTGGAAGCCCCAAGAGTTGTAGTCCAAGTCTTCGAATAAGACCCCAACACCAAAACTTCCCAAAGGTGGGAAACCTACTCAAGGGGGGAGTCCTACTCAAGGTGGGACTCCCACCTTTCCTTGAGGTGGGGCTGGCCAGCCACCAAGGTGGAGCCCACCTGGGACTCCTCCCCCTTAGGGTTTGGCCGGCCATGCTAGTGGAGTCCCTCCGGGACTCCACCTTCCATAGTGCCTTTCTTCCGGACTTTTCTAGAACCTTCTAGAACCTGCCATAAATGCACCGGATCATTTCCAAACTTGGAATATGACTTCCTATATATGAATCTTATTCTCCGGACCATTCCGAACTCCTCGTGATGTCCTGGATCCCATCCGAGACTCCGAACAAAACTTCGAACTCCATTCCATATTCCATATCTACTTAAACGACATCAAACCTTAAGTGTGTCACCCTACGGTTCGCGAACTATGTAGACATGGTTGAGACTTCTCTCCGACCAATAACCAATAGCGGGATCCGGAGATCCATAATGGCTCCCACATATTCAACGATGACTTAGTGATCGAATGAACCATTCACATACGATACCAATTCCCTTTGTCACGCGATATTTTACTTGTCCGAGGTTTGATCATCGGTATCACTCTATACCTTGTTCAACCTCGTCTCCCGACAAGTACTCTTTACTCGTACCGTGGTATGTGGTCTCTTATGAACTTATTCATATGCTTGCAAGACATTAGACGACATTCCACCGAGAGGGTCCAGAGTATATCTATCCGTCATCGGGATGGACAAATCCCACTGTTGATCCATATGTCTCAACTCATACTTTCCGGATACTTAATCCCACTTTTATAACCACCCATTTACGCAGTGGCGTTTTATGTAATCAAAGTACCTTTCCGGTATAAGTGATTTATATGATCTCATGGTCATAAGGACTAGGTAACTATGTATCGAAAGCTTATAGCAAATAACTTAATTGGGTGTGTCCATTACATCATTCATATAATGACATAATCTTGTTATTAATAACATCCAATGTTCATGATCACGAAACCATGATCATCTATTAATCAACAAGCTAGTTATACAAGAGGCTTACTAGGGACTCCTTGTTGTTCACATAACACACATGTATCAATGTTTCGGTTAATACAATTATAGCATGGTATGTAAACATTATCATAAACACAAAGATACATTATAATAACCATTTTATTATTGCCTCTTGGGCATATCTCCAACAGTCTCCCACTTGCACTAGAGTCAATAATCTAGTTTACATTTGTAAAGATATAACACCTTGGCCTTCCGGTGCTTTATCATGTTTTGCTCACGGGAGAGGTTTTAGTCAACGGATCTGACACGCTCGGAAAAGTATGTATTTTGTAATTCATTTGCGTCTCAACGCATCACTCATTTCCAAATGAGTCGGCATTAAATATGTTTGGTCTTCTGGTGGAACCTTAATTCCGCGGTCTAAAATATGTCACTAATATTGTCACATACAATATAGCTTCAAAGTTCTGACACTATCAGAACTACAGCAAGTTCTCCAAGAACTCTTCGACTTAAACATCCTCAGTCATTGTCAAAACAATGACATACTATGCCTTCATTTGTAGAATCCGTCACAATATTTAGAACTCTTCTAAATCTAGCTTTGTGCTACCTTTTAAACAACACTTAGTCTAATTGAGATTTGAAATTTTATTTTTATATGTGACAAAACAAATATCGGTGCAACACCTTACAGCGATTTGTTTGTCATTTCTCCATACAAAACTATATATATATCCTTGGTTCTTCTTAAGTACTCAAGAATATTCTTACTGTTTTTCAATGATCACATGAGTCATTATGGTACATGCTCATAACACATTTAGAGCACAAGACATCTGATTGTGTACATATTATTCGTGATCTATAATTACTCGTGTGTTTTTACTCATTGAGTGTCAGATACACTCAAGTCTTGTTAAAACTTCACATAACAAGAACATTTTCTTAATATTTCTATATTGAACTATTTCAATATCCATTCTATGTACTTTAATTTAAACATATTATGTGTTTCAATCTATCTTCATAGATCTTGACATAAAATTTGTTTCAGTCCATATCCTTTCATTGAAGTTAATTTCTCAATGAAACCTTTTAATCAAGTATATAATTACATCATTTATAACCAACTATATGTCATCTACATAAAGTATTATAAATATGTCTCAGCGCTCCCACTTAATTTCTTGCAAATGCAAGCCTCTTCATCGTCTCTTGATGAAATCAAAAACTCTTTGATTATTTCATCTGGTGAAGATTCCAACTCCGCGATACTTACTTCATCCAATTGAAGTTCGTATATCTATCTAGTATTCCATGGACTAGCAAAACTCTTGGTTGTATCTTGTATACACCTTTAATACACACTTCTGATAAGTAATGTATTTTGCCATCCTACTAGCATATCTCATAAAAGAAATATGTAGTGATTACTAGAATAATCCACATAGACTATAAGCATTGCTACGGAAGATTTAATCTTATCGTAGTCAACCTTTTGAACTTTGTCGTAAACATCTTTTCGATAAGTCAAGCTTCATCAAGGATATTCCATCCAAGTCCATCATTTTTATAGATCCATTTACTTTCAAAAAATATTCATCTATCTTGGATTTCATGGCGCTTGGCCATTTTAACGGAGTCAGGGCCCATCATAACTTTTTTGTTTGTAGTTGGTTTATCATTTGTCAAAATCAATCCTTTGTCCACAAATCATTTATTTGATCACAAAGTAAACCATACCTACAAGGTTCAATAAGTACTTCGATCTCCATGACTATAACATTTTGTAGTGATGGGAGCCATGATTGTCGTGACCGCTTCCGGAACCAATTTCTGATGCTGTGCTATTCTGATCATTATGCTCAGGTTCATAAACCTTATCAAGTTCTATTGTCCTCCCACTCAAATACTTCATAGTGGAAAGAATTCCCTATCAATTCTTTGGGATAACCAACAAAGACATTCATCCGATTTTGGTTGTAAAATCTTAGACCAAAATTTAAAGAAAGGACTATTAGGGTTTATACCCATGCCATAACTCGTATGGTGTCATTTCAACGGATCATGATGATGCTCTATTTAGTGTAAAAGCGGTAGTCACTAAAGCATAATCCACAAAAATATAATGGCATCATTTTATTTTTATCTCATCATTAACCCAACAAGGTTTGGATATATTTCTCGAGTACTATATCATCACTATGACACTCCAAGAAATGTGAGTTGTAGAACAACTTCATAACTCTCTTAGATGTTCGCTAAAACTCGTAATTCAAATATTCCCACTATGATCCAATCATAGATATTTGACTTTTCTATTACGATGATTTTCACTTCATGCCGTAATTTATTTGAATCCATTCAAATGTTTCAAACTTCTTTCTTATCGAATATATCCACATATATATACTCAATTCATTGTTGGAAGTTTTCATGAAGTAGAAGAATCTCCCGCACACAACTATGCCCAGTGAACCATATACATCATCATGTATGTTTCCACTAAGTTAGTTGCCTGTTCAACTCTTGGCCTATGAGCAGTATCTCAGTCATTTTCTTTAGAAAAGATTTGCAAGCGCCAAATGATTCAAAAATCAAATGACTTCAAAAATCCATTTGCATGGAGTTCCTTTCTAACATGACCTAAATGGCGGTTCCACAAATAAGTGGAATTCAAATCATTTGCCTTATGGCATTTTAGCGTCAGTATTATGTGTGTGTATTTCACCATTAAGATTTATAATAACTTATCCATCGTACATGGAGTAATGTCATAATTTGAACAACTCATTGTTTTCATTTGACCAGAGCAAAATAACAATTATTAAGTTCTTTATTATAAATTCTAAGGGCTAGATATAATGCCAACATAATAACACTTTACTTTTGTTCCAGACGTGCATTCCTATCATATTCCTTGTCAGTCACTTAGGCCATTGTATTCTTGTATTGCGTTATTTTGTATGACACTTCATACCAACCAATATGGTACAAATACCCAAGAATTTCATTGTGTGACCAAACGAGGAATACATCCATAACATGTATATCATTTATATACACCTGAGCTAGACTTTCTAGTCTTTTCTTTCTTTTTGCCAAAATATCTTTTGCAGTTTCTCTTTTAGCTTTCCTCATTATTCGGAAAAACACTTCAACATCATTAAATTCTAGGTTTGTTGGTCAAATACCATTAACCTTGAGGTTCTTACTTTGAAGTTGATCATCATATGACAAGTGTTCCAGATTTCACTATTAGTAACTTTGTAATATGATGAACAATTTCACTCATAATTTTATCCATCAATGCATGACGACTTTCTGAGACCATGTCTGTACATGCTAGGCTCATAAAGTTTAACCATAGTATTCGCATGTGCAAATCTGGCTTGCACCCATTGTATGCACACGTAGAATCTATAACACTCGATCATCACGTCATGCTTCGAAACGACGAGTCTTAGCAACGGTGCATACTAAGGACGATCACTTCATGGATATGCGAATATCGTTAGTGCCCCAATAGTTGGAGGATTGGGACGCCTTGCATCTTCAACCTTCGTACATTCCCATAAAACTTATGAGTTTATGTAGTCTCACCAAATTATATTCTATCATCTTGCAATAAGGTCTTAGATATCACATATATCTCATACCTTGATTATTTCGAAAACTAAATTTTCAGCTCCTTACTTTTCAAACAGATTTGAACTTCAAGTTTCACGGAGACAAGATAACTTTAGGTACTAATTGAAACCATAGCTCCTTGAATCAACAATGTGAGGTTTACTAAAAGTTTGCAATAGGACTTAATCATTTCTTGATTCTTTAACAATACGGTACCAGTCCGTAAAGTTTCTTGTCAGATTTTAACAGTATTTCTATCTCAATAACAAGACTAGCACATGGTAGAAAAACGGATGCCAATACTACAAAATTAATTCAAAATACTACTCAGACTATGTTTATGATAATTAGTTCATGTTTTAATCTAATTACTAATGAACTCCCACTTAATACAACATCCCTCATAGTTGTTAAGTGGTACACGATCCACATTCACTACACCAAAACCGATCATCACGTGAGATGATGTACCTTCAATGGTGAACATCAACATGTTGATCATATCATCCATATGATTCGTGTTTAACCTTTCGGTTTCTGTTGTCCCGAGGCCATGTCTGTACATGCTAGGCTCGTCAAGCAAACCCAAGTATTCCGCGTGTGCAACATGGCTTACACCCGTTGTATGTGAACGTTGAGTCTATCACATCCGATCATCACGAGATGCTTCAAAATGACAAACTATATCAACGGTGCATACGAGGGAAGAACACTTTATTATCTTGATATTAATGTGAGGGATCATCTTATAATGCTACCGTCGCAATCTAAGCAAAATAAGATGCATAAAGGATTAACATCACATGCAATTCATATGTGATATGATATGGCCCTTTAGTCTTTGCGCCTTCGATCTTCATCTCCAAAGCACGGACATGATCTCCATCATCAACGGGCATGATCTCCATCATCGTCGGTGTAGCGTCAAGGTCCATGGCGCCGTCTTCATGGTTGTTCACCTCATGTAGCAAATATTACAACTACTTTGAAATACTACTCAACACGAAATTTAAAGACAACCATAAGGCTCCTGCCGGTTGCCACAATACAATAATGATCATCTCATACATTTTCATCATCACATCATGGCCATATCACATCACCAAACCCTGCAAAAACAAGTTAGACGTCTCTAATTTGGTTTGCATATTTTACGTGGTTTAGGGTTTTCGAGTAAGATCCAATCTACCTACGAACATGAACCACAACGGTGATACTAGTGTTGTCAATAGAAAGAGTAAATTGAATCTTCACTATGGTGGGAGAAACAGACACCCGCAAAGCCACTTATGCAATACAAGTTGCATGTCGAGCGTGGAGCAAGTCTCATGAACGCGGTCATGTAAAGTAAGCCCGGGCCGCTTCATCCCACTATGCCACAAAGATGCAAAGTACTCAAACTAAACACAACATAAGCATCAACGCCCACAAAACAATTGTGTTCTACTCGTGCAACCATCTATGCATAGACACGGCTCTGATACCACTGTACGGATTCGTTGCACAGAAAACAAAAAATTTCCTACCGCGAGAACGCAATCCAAGCCAAGATGCAATCTAGAAGACGGGAGCAACGAGGGGATGATCAAGACTCACCCTTGAAGATTTCCAAAGCCTACAAGAGTAGGCTCTTGTTGCTGCGGTAGACGATCACTTGCCGCTTGCAAAAGCGCGTAGAAGGTCTTGATCACGGTGCCACAATTGGGCAGCACCTCCGTACTCGGTCACACGTTCGGTGTTGATGACGACGTCCTTCTCCCCGTTCCAGCGGGCAGCGGAAGTAGTAGATCCTCCTTGGAATCCCGGCAACACGATGGCGTGGTGGCGGTGTCGATGGAGAACTCCGGCAGGGCTTCGCCTAAGCGTATGCGGGAGTTGTATGTGGAGGAGGGGTGCTAGGGTTTGGGGAGAGGGGTGCCTTGGGCGCCGGCCACAAAGGGGGGGCAGCCAAGGTTGGAGGCCAGAGTGGCCGGCCACCCTCCCCTTGTCCCTCATTATATAGGTGGAAGCCCCAAGAGTTGTAGTCCAAGTCTTCGAATAAGACCCCAACACCAAAACTTCCCAAAGGTGGGAAACCTACTCAAGGGGGAGTCCTACTCAAGGTGGGTGACATAGGCATCCCAAATGGGCCTGCCGAAGATAGTACCCGGGGTTTATTGAAGGCCCACTACCCGAAGAATAAGAAGATTCGGAAGCCCAGGATATATTTAAGGAAAGCTAGAGTTGTATTAGGAAGTGTTATTTGTAATCTTGCGGGATGAGTTAGAAACCTTCCCGGACTATGTAACTTGTACTGCACGAATCCCTCGGCTCCACCTCCTATATAAGGGGGAGTCGAGGGACACAGAGATCATCAAATCATTGTTTACAAACCCTAGTTTTCATAATCGTCGAGTACTTTTTGGCTGAAACCTTCGAGATCTACTTGCCCTCTACTTCCAACTAAACCCTAGCCTACAATCCATAGGCATTGACAAGTTGATACCTTGTCAATTGGCGCCGTCTGTGGGGACTAGAGGCGTAAGGATCCGATCTCGATGGCACGTTCAAGATCTTCGACATCGTCAACCGCAAGCAACGCAATGGATCGAGGTAAACAGATCGCTGCTGGTCCTGTCGATTTTGTTCCTCACCCACCCTCCCGTTTGGATGCATATGCGTATCTGGCGGAGCCCACGGAGATGACGTTCGGAAGGTTTCACTTTCGCGTCGAGAAGGAAGGATCGTATCGTGTCGAAATTTCGATTTCATCGGGATCGTCGGCGGTCGATTCCGATTTTTCAAGCTATACATCGTCAACCGAGTCAGGAGAAGAAGAAACTTCGTCGACACGCTACGTCGGCACTCGCAGCAAGAGAGAAACTCGCCAAGATCTTCAACGACATGTCGTTTGAGTCATCTGCGGACTCATATATAAGCGATGGCTCAAGCGATGTCGACGAGTTACGACTTCATCGACAAATCTATCACAGTGGGCAAGGTCTTCATCAATCTCAACGATGATGTCACCAAACCCAACATAGATCTGAGTACAAAGTATCATTAGATTTATGCCATTGAAGATCAAGAGGAAACATCTGAGGCTTTTGACGATCTTGGAAATCCATACGTCGATCCCTCCAATCTGCGACAAGGCCTGGGCAATAAATACGTCGGGCCGCAGCCGCGAGACAGAGTTCAGCTTTCGCAAGCAGCGTGGGATAGAGCCGCGAGAGCTATGAACGGTTCAGAACCAATGGCCACCACAGCCACACCGGAGGAATTGCAAGCATATCAATATAGGCTCGCACGAGCCGCAAGAGAATTGGAAAAACAGACAGACTGAGTTAAACAGAAGAAAGGAGGCAGCTTCTGCATCTAGCAGGAGAAGGGCAGATCTAAGTCGACAATCTAGAACTTCGGGTGATAGCCACAGGGAGCCGCGGAACAGAGCAAGATCAAGGTTGCAACATATACCCGAGGCAGAAAGAGAGCACTTGGTCCAAAACCTCGACATGTCCTTCATGTCGATAGATACAAGAGGAAACATCATCCCTAAGACACCAGAGGCTGGGTATATGGCGACACATGCTTTTATCCTCGCATCTAAACCACCTCCAGGTGATCCAAGGGAGACACTATACAATATGGCGGTAGCAGGAGTTGGAGCTATGGGGACAGCGTTTGTATCAACGCCTCCCGAAGGAGCGGCAAGGCAAAATAGTCCACGACCTGCAGCAGCAACAGCGGCGAGCACTCGAAGGACCAAGTGGAGCAAGAGACACAGCAGCACAAGCAAGGGTCGACGGAGCGCGGCAAAGCGGACGGGATCATCGGCAATCTCCGGAGCTTAATGACGAAGATATGTGCGGCTTGCCATGCTTCACGAGGAGAGTCCGAAAAACTCGAGTCCCCTCGAGATTCAAGTTACCCGACAACTTCAAGAAGTTCGACGGCCTTCAAGATCCGGAGGATTGGCTAGTTGATTATCTTGAGACAGTGAAGCTCACGGGAGGAACCGGGGCAACAGCTATGCAAAGCATCCAGGTGCATTTGAGTGGAGCCGCACGATCTTGGATAAAGAAACTCACTCCGGGATCTATCGACAGTCCGGGAAAGTTTCGAGGACGTGTTCATCAAGAACTTCAGGTCCACGTGCAAAAACCTGCGTCGTTAGAGGAGTTGAGAGCATGTCGACAAAAGCCAGATGAGCCAATGAGAAAGTACATCCAAAGGTGGAATATCATCAAAAACTCGGCAGAAAATATATCTGACGAGAGAGCAATAGATGTGTTTGTCGCAGGAATCAGGCGTGGAGATTTTGTAGAGGACTTGGGAAGGACCAATCCAAAGACAGTATCCGCGTTAATGGAGATACCAAACAGATGGGCAGATGGAGAAGACGCTGTCCACAACAAACGGCACAGGTCGCCAGAAGAGGACCGTGGCCGAAACTATCAACCGAGGCGACGATTTCCTCGGCAGTACCAAGGTGGAGCCCACCTGGGACTCCTCCCCCTTAGGGTTTGGCCGGCCATGCTAGTGGAGTCCGGGACTCCACCTTCCATAGTGCCTTTCTTCCGGACTTTTCTAGAACCTTCTAGAACCTACCATAAATGCACCGGATCATTTCCAAACTTGGAATATGACTTCCTATATATGAATCTTATTCTCCGGACCATTCCGGAACTCCTCGTGATGTCCTGGATCCCATCCGAGACTCCGAACAAAACTTCGAACTCCATTCCATATTCCATATCTACTTAAACAACATCAAACCTTAAGTGTGTCACCCTACGGTTCGTGAACTATGTAGACATGGTTGAGACTTCTCTCCGACCAATAACCAATAGCGGGATCTGGAGATCCATAATGGCTCCCACATATTCAATGATGACTTAGTGATCGAATGAACCATTCACATACGATACCAATTCCCTTTGTCACGCGATATTTTACTTGTCCGAGGTTTGATCATCGGTATCACTCTATACCTTGTTCAACCTCGTCTCCTGACAAGTACTCTTTACTCATACTGTGGTATGTGGTCTCTTATGAACTTATTCATATGCTTGCAAGACATTAGACGACGTTCCACCGAGAGGGCCCAGAGTATATCTATCCGTCATCGGGATGGACAAATCCCATCGTTGATCCATATGCCTCAACTCATACTTTCCGGATACTTAATCCCACCTTTATAACCACCCATTTACGCAGTGGCGTTTGATATAATCAAAGTACCTTTCCGGTATAAGTGATTTATATGATCTCATGGTCATAAGGACTAGGTTACTATGTATTGAAAGCTTATAGCAAATAACTTAATTGGGTGTGTCCATTACATCATTCATATAATGACATAATCTTGTTATTAATAACATCCAATGTTCATGATCACGAAACCATGATCATCTATTAATCAACAAGCTAGTTATACAAGAGGCTTACTAGGGACTCCTTGTTGTTCACATAACACACATGTATCAATGTTTCGGTTAATACAATTATAGCATGGTATGTAAACATTATCATAAACACAAAGATACATTATAATAACCATTTTATTATTGCCTCTTGGGCATATCTCCAACAAATTCAACAAAGTAGCTATCATTATTATTCTCATCAAGTGTAGGAGGCATAGTATAATCATAATAAAATTTACTCTCCATAGTAGGTAGCACCAAAAGACCACTATCATTATAATCATCATAAATAGGAGGCAAAGTATCATCAAAGAAAATTTTCTCCTCAATTTTTGGGGGACTAAAAATATCATGCTCATCAAAACCAGCTTCCCCAAGCTTAGAATTTTCCATATCATTAGCAACAATGGTGTTCAAAGCGTTCATACTAATATGTTCCATAGGTTTTTACATTTTCGCATCAAACCATCCATGTCTTAATGATACGTCTCCGACGTATCGATAATTTCTTATGTTCCATGCCACATTATTGATGTTATCTACATGTTTTATGCACACTTTATGTCATATTCGTGCATTTTCTGGAACTAACCTATTAACAAAATGCCGAAGTGCCGATTCTGTGTTTCTGCTGTTTTTGGTTTCGAAATCCTAGTAAGGAAATATTCTCGGAATTGGACGAAATCAAAGCCCAGGGGCCTATTTTTCCACGAAGCTTCCAGAAGTCCGAAGACGAAACGAAGAGGGGCCACGGGGTGGCCAAACCCTAGGGCGGCGCGGCCCCACCCCTGGCCGCGCCGGCCTATGGTCTGGGCCCCCCATGCCGCCTCTTGACCTACCCTTCCGCCTACTTAAAGCCTCTGTGACGAAACCCCCAGTACCGAGAGCCACGATACGGAAAACCTTCCAGAGACGCCGCCAACGCCGATCCCATCTCGGGGGATCCAGGAGATCGCCTCCGGCACCCTGCCGGAGAGGGGAATCATCTCCCGGAGGACTCTACGCCGCCATGGTCGCCTCCGGTGTGATGTGTGAGTAGTCTACCCCTGGACTATGGGTCCATAGCAGTAGCTAGATGGTTGTCTTCTCCCCATTGTGCTATCATTGTCGGATCTTGTGAGCTGCCTAACATGATCAAGATCATCTATCCGTAATTCTATATGTTGCGTTTGTTGGGATCCGATGAATAGAGAATACTTGTTATGTTGATTATCAAAGTTATATCTACGTGTTGTTTATGATCTTGCATGCTTTCCGTTACTAGTAGATGCTCTGGCCAAGTAGATGCTTGTAACTCCAAGAGGGAGTACTTATGCTCGATAGTGGGTTCATGCCTGCATTGACACCGGGACGAGTGACGTAAAGTTCTAAGGTTGTGTTGTGCTCGTTGCCACTAGGGATAAAACATTGATGCTATGTCTAAGGATGTAGTTGTTGATTACATTACGCACCATACTTAATGCAATTGTCTCGTTGCTTTGCAACTTAATACTGGAGGGGTTCGGATGATAACCTCGAAGGTGGACTTTTTAGGCATAGATGCAGTTGGATGGCGGTCTATGTACTTTGTCGTAATGCCCAATTAAATCTCACTATACTCATCATGATATGTATGTGCATGGTCATGCTCTCTTTATTTGTCAATTGCCCAACTGTAATTTGTTCACCCAACATGCTGTTTGTCTTGTGGGAGAGACACCTCTAGTGAACTGTGGACCCCGGTCCAATTCTCTTTACTGAAATACAATCTCTCGCAATACTTGTTCTACTCGTTTTCTGCAAACAATCATCTTCCACACAATACGGTTAATCCTTTGTTACAGCAAGCCGGTGAGATTGACAACCTCACTGTTTCGTTGGGGCAAAGTACTTTGGTTGTGTTGTGCAGGTTCCACGTTGGCGCCGGAATCCCTGGTGTTGCGCCGCACTACATTCCGCCGCCATCAACCTTCAACGTGCTTCTTGGCTCCTCCTGGTTCGATAAACCTTGGTTTCTTTCTGAGGGAAAACTTGCTGCTGTGCGCATCATACCTTCCTCTTGGGGTTCCCAACGAACGTGTGAGTTACACGCCATCAAGCATATTTTCTGGCGTCGTTGCCGGGGAGATCAAGACACGCTGCAAGGGGAGTCTCCACTTCTCAATCTCTTTACTTTGTTTTTGTCTTGCTTAGTTTTATTTACTATTTTGTTTGCTGCACTAAATCAAAATACAAAAAAATTAGTTGCTAGTTTTACTTTGTTTGCTATCTTGTTTGCTATATCAAAAACACAAAAAAATTAGTTTACTTGCATTTACTTTACTTGATTCATCATGTTTCCTTTTAATTTTACCACAAAAGACATACCGGTAGGACGTGGGTCTATAATTGGGAGAAATAATATAGAAGAATTCTTCAACCATGTTAGTACCGTCGACGATTTTGAGGATAGACACTTGGTAGACCTTGCGCCTACTTATGAAATTGCTGCTGCGCATTTAGTTCGCCTGTTGGAAACTAAATTTGTTAATCTTAATCCTATAATCCAACACATGTTCTTCACACTTGGTGATATGGAAGAAGGGGAGAAGAAAGATTTTGTTTTAGAAACCCTTCTTAGAGAATTTGGTGGTCTAGCAAGAGAAGCTAGAAAGGTGTTTGCTAAATTTAATATGCTTGGTTCTCATACTAATTTTATTAGTCTCCTTGAAAAGATGGACATGGATAGAATAAGATACACTAATAATATTGATGATGGTGGGGAGATCAAAGCACCAATACCATGTAAACTCTTAGCTATGAATGATGCACTAGAAAATAACTATGCTTGGCTTGTTCCTGAAAATTTGTTTGATGAGAGTAGCACGCCTAAGACTAATGAAAAGGGAGATGCTAAAACTTATGTATCTAATATACTATGCCTGGTTGAGAAAAATCAACACCCCACTGTAGAAGTACCACCCTTCGATAATACTTGATACACACTTTCGCGCCTAGCCGAAAGGCGTTAAAGAAAGCGCTTATGGGAGACAACCCATGTTTTTACCTACAGTACTTTGTTTTTATTTTGTGTCTTGGAAGTTGCTTACTACTGTAGCAACCTCTCCTTATCTTAGTTTTGTGTTTTGTTGTGCCAAGTAAAGCCGTTGATAGAAAAGTAAGTACTAGATTTGGATTACTGCGCAGTTTCAGATTTCTTTGCTGTCACGAATCTGGGTCTACCTCCCTGTAGGTAGCTCAGAAAATTAAGCCAATTTACGTGCATGATCCTCAGATATGTACGCAACTTTCATTCAATTTGAGCATTTTCATTTGAGCAAGTCTGGTGCCATTTTAAAATTCGTCAATACGAACTGTTCTGTTTTGACAGATTCTGCCTTTTATTTCGCATTGCCTCTTTTGCTATGTTGGATGAATTTCTTTGATCCACTAATGTCCAGTAGCATTATGCAATGTCCAGAAGTGTTAAGAATGATTGTGTCACCTCTGAATATGTTAATTTTTATTGTGCACTAACCCTCTAATGAGTTGTTTCGAGTTTGGTGTGGAGGAAGTTTTCAAGGATCAAGAGAGGAGTATGATGCAACATGATCAAGGAGAGTGAAAGCTCTAAGCTTGGGGATGCCCCGGTGGTTCACCCCTGCATATATCAAGAAGACTCAAGCGTCTAAGCTTGGGGATGCCCAAGGCATCCCCTTCTTCATCGACAACATTATCGGGTTCCTCCCCTGAAACTATATTTTTATTCCATCACATCTTATGTGCTTTTTCTTGGAGCGTCGGTTTGTTTTTGTTTTTTGTTTTGTTTGAATAAAATGGATCCTAGCATTCACTTTATGGGAGAGAGACACGCTCCGCTGTAGCATATGGACAAGTATGTCCTTGGTTTCTACTCATAGTATTCATGGCGAAGTTTCTCCTTCGTTAAATTGTTATATGGTTGGAATTGGAAAATGATACATGTAGTAATTGCTATAAATGTCTTGGGTAATGTGATACTTGGCAATTGTTGTGCTCATGATTAAGCTCTTGCATCATATGCTTTGCACCCATTAATGAAGAAATACATAGAGCATGCTAAAATTTGGTTTGCATATTTGGTTTCTCTAAGGTCTAGATAATTTCTAGTATTGAGTTTGAACAACAAGGAAGACGGTGTAGAGTCTTATAATGTTTTCAATATGTCTTTTATGTGAGTTTTGCTGCACCGGTTCATCCTTGTGTTTGTTTCAAATAAGCCTTGCTAGCCTAAACCTTGTATCGAGAGGGAATACTTCTCATGCATCCAAAATACTTGAGCCAACCACTATGCCATTTGTGTCCACCATACCTACCTACTACATGGTATTTCTCTGCCATTCCAAAGTAAATTGCTTGAGTGCTACCTTTAAAATTCCATCATTCACCTTTGCAATATATAGCTCATGGAACAAATAGCTTAAAAACTATTGTGGTACTGAATATGTAATTATGCACTTTATCTCTTATTAAGTTGCTTGTTGTGCGATAACCATGTTCACTGGGGACGCCATCAACTATTCATTGTTGAATTTCATGTGAGTTGCTATGCATGTCCGTCTTGTCTGAAGTAAGAGAGATCTACCACCTTATGGTTAAGCATGCATATGTTAGAGAAGAACATTGGGCCGCTAACTAAAGCCATGATCCATGGTGGAAGTTTCAGTTTTGGACATATATCCTCAATCTCAGATGAGAAAATTATTAATTGTTGTTACATGCTTATGCATAAAAGAGGAGTCCATTATCTGTTGTCTATGTTGTCCCGGTATGGATGTCTAAGTTGAAGAATAATCAATAGCGAGAAATCCAATGCGAGCTTTCTCCTTAGACCTTTGTACGGGCGGCATAGAGGTACCCCTTTGTGACACTTGGTAAAAACGAGTGCATTGTGATGATCCGGTAGTCCAAGCTAATTAGGACAAGGTGCGGGCACTATTAGTACACTATGCATGAGGCTTGCAACTTATAAGATATAATTTACATGATGCATATGCTTTATTACTACCGTTGACAAAATTGTTTCATGTTTTCAAAATCAAAGCTCTAGCACAAATATAGCAATCGATGCTTTTCCTCTATGGAGGACCTTTCTTTTACTTTCAATGTTGAGTCAGTTCACCTATTTCTCTCCACCTCAAGAAGCAAACACTTGTGTGAACTATGCATTGATTCCTACATACTTGCTTATTGCACTTATTATATTACTCTATGTTGACAATATCCATGAGATATACATGTTACAAGTTGAAAGCAACCGCTGAAACTTAATCTTCTTTTGTGTTGCTTCAATGCTTTTACTTTGAATTATTGCTTTATGAGTTAACTCTTATGCAAGACTTAATTGATGCTTGTCTTGAAGTGCTATTCATGAAAAGTCTTTGCTTTATGATTCACTTGTTTACTCATGTCATATACATTGTTTTGATCGCTGCATTCACTACATATGCTTTACAAATAGTATGATCAAGATTATGATGGCATGTCACTCCAGAAATTATCCGTGTTATCGTTTTACCTGCTCGGGACGAGCGAGAACTAAGCTTGGGGATGCTGATACGTCTCCAACGTATCGATAATTTCTTATGTTCCATGCCACATTATTGATGTTATCTACATGTTTTATGCACACTTTATGTCATATTCGTGCATTTTACGGAACTAACCTATTAACAAAATGCCGAAGTGCCGATTGCTGTTTTCTGCTGTTTTTGGTTTCAGAAATCCTAGTAAGGAAATATTCTCGGAATTGGACGAAATCAAAGCCCAGGGGCCTATTTTTCCACGAAGCTTCCAGAAGTCCAAAGACGAAACGAAGAGGGGCCACGGGGTGGCCAAACTGTCGTCGTGGTGAACGAGCAGATGCCATAGGATGGCTTAGATTGGGGCCGAATGGACGCAAGAGGATTCGGGGGAGGGTTTGCGATCAGGTGGGAAGAGATTCCGGATGGTTTCCTCAAGAACTTGGCCAAGGCCAGAGGTTGAAGAAGAAAGACACAAGGAAAAACTCCCTCTAGATCACCATGTTCATAGATTCACACAGGTTACAGGCTCTGCCTTCATACATACACCCGTCTCGTCACCTCCTGCAAGGAGGGCTGCCCCCTCTCCTTATATAGGGGAGAGGGTGGCTTACAGTGCAAGAAACCCTAATGGCATCTTTGACTGGACAAACTACTTTACAGAGTTACTGTACAAAGCTACTTTAATCATAGATGACACCGGGGCCTTCTTTTATCATAGAAGGCTGACGTACTCCGGCTTCTTTCTCCGTCACCTCTCTCTTTGGCGCCGGGGCTCCGAATAAAGTTACTTTGCTTGGCTCATCCTTGTCTTCTTGCTCCGAAGAGAATCTTTGACCGGTCCTGCCGACGGGCTCTCCTTTCCGGTATCTTACGTGCCGGGTTCCGGCATACCCCTTTGGGGATACCGGCTTAGCTTTGCTTTCCCGGATCCTACTAGGCTTCCGGTAAGAGCATTAAACCGGTATCTTGATGGCTCAAACCACCCGGTTTGGCATGCCTTTGGCATACCGGGGGTTATCCCCCCAACATTAGTCCCCGAAGCTGGTATAGCCTGGAGGATTCTATCCTAAAGACCATGCCAGGTTTTCATCTTTTTAAGATACCGGTTTAATCACTCATGTATTGAGCTTAGTTCCGGCACCTTTACCCTTGTTCTTTTTCTTCTCTCTGCAAGGCTCGTTCCGGCATCTCTTTTTTCCGGCACCATGCGTCTTTACTCCTTCCTCGGCGAAGTCGAGAATATTTCGGGCCCCGCGCCTGTCAGAGACATGCGCACTGTAACTGACGCGCCAGTGTCCGTTGTCACATCGCTTCGACTCCCGCGCGCGCATTTAATGCACCGCTGCGGATCCCACTACTTCTTCGGGATCCGTGTGCGCCTCCGTGTGGCCTCCTTTTTCTCACGTGTATCCGTTCGCCACGTGGCGGCCCAAGGTGCGAACCGTCGCGGGCCACGAGGTGAACCGCCGCGGCCCAGCGGTTCCATGCCCACCTTCTCTCTCCTTTATAAACACAACTGCCCGTTCCTCTTCATCTTCTTCGCATTCTCCCCCTTCGCGCACAGAGCTCCACGCCTTTGCGCCACCGCCGTTCTCCGTCCGCCGTCGCTCGTTCAAGCTCCAGCGCCCGGCGAACTCACGCCATGCTTCCGCCGGACTTCGCCGTGCGGAGATCTTCGGCAGCAACTTCCTCGCGCCCGCCGCATTTGCGCTTCTTCGCGAGCTTCTCCGCCTCGCCGTCGACGGAGCTCGCCGGCGACCGCAGACCCGCTTCACCGCCAGCGAACGCTTCCCTCAGCGACCGCGCCGCCCAAGGTTGGTACTAATTTCAGTTCACTCGCCGTTCGCTGGCTTTCCAGATCTTGAGCCTTTGGTGTTCTTATCCGCTCTTTTTCTTTGGTTTTCTTCTTACTCGTAGATCTTCACGCGGGGTTCAAGTTTGGGATTTCTGTTTCTTCGCCTACCCTCGCAATGTCTGACGAGGAATCTTCCTCCGCATCTTCTTCTTCCCTTTCTCTCAAGCGCCGTAGACCCTCTTCCGGTGAATCCACGGCGTCAGATCCAATGGAGACCGATTCCGGCAATCAGCAGGAATCCGGTAGCCTCCAAGAGTCCGGCGGCCACCTAGAATCCGGTAGCTTTAGCCAAGCTTCCGGTAGCCAAGAGGCCAGTAGCTCTGGCCAAGCCTCTAGCAGCTCCAGCCAATCTTCCGGCGAGGAGCCTTCCCCAACCACCCGCGGAGCCTGGATGGGCTCCAATGTTACTGAGTTTGAGATCGATTGGCTGTACCGGTCTCGGAGGATTCCGGAAGGAGTTACCTGCCGGATTCCGGATGACGAGATCGAACCGGATCCCGAAGACGACGAGTACGTTGTTTTTCTTGCTCACTTTGAGCGTGGCTTCGGCCTTCCCGCCTCCACTTTTTTCCGGGATTTTCTAGATTTTTACGAACTCCAACCTCACCACCTTCCTGGCAACGCCATTTTCTATCTTTCTTGCTATGCCACCTTCATGGAGGCTTACATCGGCATTCGTCCCACTCGTGAGACGTTTGCCCGCTTCTTCAACTTGCGGATCAACTCCGTCCAGGGCAAGGAAATCCCTAAGCCCAAGCCGCCCGTGCAGTGCGGCTCTTGCATCGTCGGCTCCCGCCAGGGGAGCACCTTTCTTAAGTTTTCCGGCCTCGAGTCTTGCCGCGCCTGGCAAGGAACTTTCTTCTATGTGAAGAACACCGGCCGCGCCGATCTCATCAATCTTCCTCCATACCAAGAGGGGCCCCCCAGGAGAACCAACTGGAGCTACAACCCGAGGACTGAACACGCCGAAACCAACCGGGTAGTGCGCTTCTTGGCTTCTTTGAAGAAGGAGACCAACATCCGTTACGATGATATCATCCGGACTTTCATATCGCGCCGGGTGCTTCCTCTTAAGCGCCGCGCACATAGGATGAGCGAGATGTATGGCCCAGGCGATCCTACCAAGATCACAGGCCGTGCTCTCAGCAAGAAAGACGTTGTTCGCAAGGCTAAGCAGATCTGTCAAACTGCTATGCCTTTTGCGTGGGAATGGGGCCTCCTTCCCCTCAGTTCCTCTAACCGTCCTACTCAAGAAGTAAGAGATTGTGCAATTTGGGGTTGTCTTTGCCGGTAAGTTCCTGCTTTTGTTAACCTTCTTTTTTACCTTGTTTCAGGCCAGGGACCGCTTCCCTCTCATCCAGGCAGAGCCTCGAGGAACTCTCCGGAAGCGCGCCTTTGACTCCTTCGACCCGGATCCCTACATTTTTTGGAAGGATCTGAAGATGGGGAAGACTCCGGCTGCGCGCCTTGGCCGGGACCCGCCGGAGCCAACCGGAAACCCCGACGACCTGGTTGTGCTCGAGGTACTTTCTTTTCCGGCTTCTTATACCTTGCCACTATTATTTTCTTGCGAATTGCTTCTTAGCCATATCCAACTTATAGATCCACGAGCGCGTGCCGCCCCTGCGCGCCGAGGCCGGCTCTGAGTTTGTGGACAAACTCATGGCCCATGGCCAAAAGAACAAGCAGCCGGCATCTACTGCCGGCTCCAGCCATGCTCCTCCCTCCAAGCGCTTCCGGACGGAGCCCGTGGGGGAGAAAGAAGTGGGCGTGCGCCGCTACGGGCGCAAAGCGATGCCAACCGCTTCGGGTAATTTTCTTTTCCGGCTTGCCTCTTTTTTGCTAAGTTCTTTTTCCGGTTGCTTTTTCTCAACCATTGGTCTTTTCTCTTTTTCTCAGCCCCGCTCTCAAGCTTGGCCCAAGGCCATCGGGCTCTGAGGGATCCGCAAGGACCTCAACCCCTCCTCCTCGCTCAAGCCCGGCACCATCTGGTGCCGCTAACACCTCTGCCTCCCTTTCGGGGGCGCAACAAAGTCGGGGCGTGCGGCCCCTTCATTGTCGGATCACCGCACGGAGGAGGATCTTTCCTTCCTCCCGGAACACCAAGACACCGGCGCCAGCAACATCGGCGCCGGAGAAGAAGAAGCTGCCGGGCGGGCGGAGCCTTCTGCTCCTCCCGTCCTTGAAAAGACAACTTCCGCGCCGGAATCTTCTGCGCCGGAAGGCTCCAACACGGGTGACGCTCCTAGCGCTCCCCCTTCTCCACGCACCATCCTCATGCCTCCGCCAGAGGCTCCTCGCGCCCAGCCCTCCAAGGCCGCTCCTAGCGCGCCGCCGGCCAAGACCTCCGGGGCCTCCTCTACCGCGCCGCCGCCCAAGCCTTCCAAGCTCATTAAGGGGAAGGCGACGGCCTCCAGCGCCCCTTCGGGCGGCCAGCAGCCCTTGGTGCTGCACGTCTCAAAGGCCGCCAAAGGTGCCGACGCATGAAGGCCACCGACCTCCTCGGCCGCATCACGGAGTTCCAGCGCCAAGGCCGGGACTTGGGGCACCTCCTGCCCTATGCTCAAAAGTGGAACGCCGCGGACATCACTCCGGCGACCCGCGGAATGGGCAAGGATCGGCTGCCGGCACCTGATCCTGTCGGGGATCGGTGTTCTGAGGAGCACTTCATGCGGCTCCGGAACGCCGTAAAAGAGCTTGACAGCGCGTGGTACGATTCCACGAACAATCTGACGGTATGTTCTACTAACTTTCAATCTTTGCCGGTTTCTCTCTTGTCTATCTTCTTAGTCCCCGAGTTTTGTGGTGAGAGCGCAGCTCTTAGCGCAAAACTTAACTTAAGATTTTAGCGTGAAACCGGCACTGCCAGTCCCCGAGTTTCGGGTTAAACACCTTCTTCTTAACACGCAATTCACCTTAGAAACGCGCAAAACCGGCACTGCCAGTCCCCGAGTTTCGGGTTAAGAACTTTGTTCTTAGCGCAAAATTTAACTTGTTTCTTCTTTTTCTTGAACAGGTCACCGCTGACGCTCGGAAGGCCCTCTTCGAGGAGCTTTTATGGGAGCACCGGGAGCTCGCTGAGGCACATGATAAGTGCCAAGGTAAGTTTTTTGTTCCACCGGCATCTTTGCTACCGGAAACCTTTTTTCCTTGTGATATTGACAATTTCTGTTCAACAGTGATCCCGGAAGCTTCCATCGATGCTCTCAAGGAGCAGCTCGCCGCGGCCCAACGTACTATTTTTTCCTTTCTCCTTTGAACTTGGTTTCTTTTCATTTTTACTAGTGTAACCTTGTTAACACTCTTTTTTCCGGTTACAGGGGAGAAGGACCAGCTCAACCGGCGGCACCGGGAGGAGGCTGAACGCCCTCAAGACCGGCTACCGGGAGCTCAAGTCTCGGCTGATTCAGGCTGGGGCTTGACCACGCCAAGGCCCTCAAAGCCGCTGAAGTGACCGCAGCGGCCAAGTTGGACGAGGCTCCGGAGAATGCTTGCAATGCCACTTGTGGTGTTGCGGGCGGAGGCTGGAGGAGATGGCCAAGGCCCGGAAGGGTGCCGAGGAGAAGGCTGCGCGGCTGGAGGAGGAGCATAAGGAATGCGATCAGTTGATCCTGCAGACCGACACACTCGCCCACCGTAAGTTCTTTTCTTTTACACTTTGACTACTGCATACGAGCCTTTTTTCCTTCGACCCCATTCTCTTTCCGTTATCTTTCCATCCGGTCTCTTTTCTTCCAGACTCTTTTCTCTCCGGTCTCTTTTTCTTCCGGATTCTTTTCTCTCCGGTCTCTTTTTCTTCCGGATTCTTGTCCTTAACCTTTTTCTTTCTTTGCTTAGGCCTCTTTCCGGACTCGCAGAGTACGGCTGTCAAGAAGGTCGATGCGCAACGCAAGGACAAAGGCCAAGCGGATCTTACCGTGCCATGGACGCCCAAGGACCATCTGGTCGCGCTTAACGCGCGGGTGTCCCATATGCGCTGCATAGACCGCAATCTTTCGGACATCCCTGATGTAGCTACCCAGCTATACAGGACTTTATGGCCTGGCGAGGAGGTGTCGGACACCTTCTCCCTCATCAGCGATCGCCTCAAGGGTGCCGGCAAGAGGATCCGCGAATGGCAGTGCTCTGCTGCCCGCGCTGGAGCGGACTCCGCCCTCCGCGTCGCCTGCTCTTGGTACCCGGAGCTCGATTTGGACGCCCTTACCGGCGTGCGTGAAGACGCAGAAACGGATCTGGACCCGATCCTCTCCGCCAAGCGGCAGGATCGCGCGTACCGCATCGCGGAGTACGCCGACATGCGCACCTTCATCCCTCCCCCTCCTGGCGTCAAGGACTATCTCGACGAGGAGGAGGATGAAGCCGAAGAAGAGCTCCTGGATGATGCTGATGCCGGCGCTGCTCCTCCGGAAGCCCCTGCTGCGTGATTACTCTCTTTGAAGTGTTTGCCTGCTATATGTGTTGGTCCTGCTTATCTTTGAAACAATGTTCGTTAAATTCTGCCCCGGTATGCCGGGGGCTTATGATGTAAAACTTAAGTTTGCCTGTGGTTGTGGTACAACATTTCCTGCCGGTAAGTTATACCGGTAGCTAAGTATTTATGAGTTTGCCTTAGCATATTTTGCTTTTGGTTTTGATTTTATCCTGCACTGCAAAGAGTTCCAAATTGTTCCCGCATCCAATTTGATGCATACTTGGTTCTTTTGCCTTGGCTCTGCCTGCCTTCTCTGGGCGTTCTTTGGCGTATGAGCACAAGGTTCTTTCACCAAACAAGCATCTTCTTGAACTTAGAAATAACTTTGAAATTTTGCAAAAAACCGGTTTAACCGGGGTTAGTTAAATTTTCCGGATTGTTCTTTCCTGCTCTCCCTTTTCGCAGTTCATGTGCTTATCCCCTACCGGTTTATCTTGCTTGCCATGAAGCCGGTTTGCGGACAACGACGAGTCGAAGACTCCGGTAGGATTTAGCACACTACTAAACCGGAAAGAAAAAACATTCAATAAGCAACCGGTAAACTGAAAAAATAGACAAGTTACATGCAACTTAGGTTGGGGTAGTCCCCGAGATTCATTCAAGGTTCCGGCATCTTTTATTCATTGCATATAAGGTACAAAAAGGAACTTCTTACATCACCACTTCAAGAGTAGAAAGGACGCAACAGAGCTACGTTCCATGGACGCTTGCTCTCCTCTCCGGACCTGTCCGCCTTTCCTTTCTTCCACTCCTGTGCATCGATCAAGTAGTATGCATCATTGTGAAGCACCTTGCTTACAATGAAGGGACCTTCCCATGGTGGCAAGAGCTTATGCCGGCCTTCGGTGCTGCTGCACCGGGCGAAGTACAAGATCTCCTTCCCGGAAAACTCTTGGGTTAACCTTCCGGTTATGATAGCGTCTTAGGTTTTGTTGGTAAATGGCTGTTCTTGCCAAAGCCGGCTCTCTTGCTTCCTCCGGCAAGTCGACATCATTTTCTCGGCCTCTTTGACCTCTTGCTCAGTATAGAGCTGTACCCTTGGTGAATCATGAATGATATCGGTTGGTATCACCGCTTCTGCGCCATAAACCATGAAGAAAGGAGTGTATCCGGTAGACCGGTTTGGAGTTGTTCTTATACTCCACAGTACTGATGGTAGCTCATCGAGCCAACATCCCGGTGACTTTTCCACCGCATCAATGAGTCTAGGCTTGATACCGGAAAGCACCAAGGCATTCATTCTTTCCACCTGGCCATTGCCTTGTGGGTGTGCCAGCGAGCACAAATCCAACCGGATGTTGTTGTCTTCACGAGAACCTTTTGAACTCACCTTGAGCAAAGTTGGTTCCATTATCGGTGATGATCTTTGTGCGGGTACCCATACCGCAAAATGACATCTTTTAGGAATTTCACCGCTGTATGCCCATCACACTTTGCGATAGGTTTTACTTCTAGCCATTTGGTGAACTTATCCACCATCACCAAGATGTGAGTCATGCTTGCTTCTTGCGGTTTTGAATGGGCCAACCATGTCAAGGCACCAAACGGCGAATGGCCATGTTAACGGTATTGTCTTTAAACCGGATCTTTGGGGTATGATTTTGCTTGGCGTACCTGCGGCAGCCGTTGCATTTTCTTACCAAATCCTCAGCGTTCTCCAAAGCAGTGGGCCAATAGAACCCATGCCGGAAAACCTTTGCTACTAGCGCCCTTGATGAAGCGTGATGCCCACATTCTCCTTGGTGAATTTCCTCAAGCATTTCTTTCCCTTCCTCCGGTTCCACACATCTTTGAAGGACACCGGTAACGCTTCTCTTGTACACCTCACCGTTGATGAATGTGTAAGCTTTGGACCTTCTTTGTATCCTCCTTGATTCATTTTCGTCAGCCGGCAAGGTGCCGCTGACCAGGAATTCCTTAATAGGTTTAACCCATGACGGTATCTCTCGAACCAAAAACACCGGTGCATCTATCTCCATGCTATCCACCAGCATCATTTCTTCCGGTATGGGTACAGCAGTCCCCGAGCCTACCGGAGCGGTCCCCGAGCTTGCCGGAGCGGCCCCGGGTTCCCTTCATCGATATCCATGGGTACTACGTGTGACTCCGGTACAAAAATTGATTCTGACTCCGGGCTCGGTTTGATTGATGGCACTCTTAGGTGAGCCAAAGCTATTCCGGGAGGAATTTCTTGCCTAGATGAGCCCAGCTTGGACAAAGCATCCGCGGCTTCATTTTCTGCGCGTGGCACATGGTGGAACTCACACCCTTCGAAGAATCCGGCAATCTTTTGCACGTGAAACCGGTACAAGGCCATGTTGGCATCTTTTGCATCCCAATCTCCGGAACACTGCTGTACCACAAGGTCTGAATCTCCATAGCAAATGATCCGGTGTGCACCGATTTCTTTTGCGACCTTAAGCCCATGGATCAAAGCCTCATATTCAGCGACATTGTTTGATGCCCTGAAATGCATTTGCAAAACATACCGGAGGTGATCTCCTTTTGGTGAAGTAAGCACCACACCGGCACCTAGACCCTCCTTGAGCTTGGATCCATCAAAGTGCATCTTCCAGCACTCTATCCTTTGATCTGGCGGTTTGTATTGCATCTCCGCCCAATCAACAAGGAAATCAGCCAAAGCCTGTGATTTTATGGCATCTCTTCTTTCATACACCGGCACGTACGGTGATATCTGGATTGCCCATTTTGCAATCCGGCCGCTGGCGTCTTTGTTGCACATGATGTCGGAGATTGGTGCTTCGCTTACCACTTTCATGGGGTGCTCCTCAAAGTAGTGCTTGAGCTTGGTGGCAGCCATGTACACGCCATAAGTCATTTTACGAAAGTGAGGGTAGTTTTGTTTTGAGAGGGAGAGCACCTCGCTCGGGTAGTATACCGGCCTGCGGACGGTTTTTTCTTCCTCTTCTCTTTCAACTACAACCACTACACTCACAACCCGGTTTGTTGCTGCTATGTATAACGAGCATAGGCTCCCTTTCTAGAGGTGAAGCCGGTATAGGTGCTTGTGGCTAGCATTGTTTTTAGCTCTCTAAACGCTGCGTACTGCTCGAGGGGTCCGGACGAACGCGTCGGATTTTTTCATGAGAGCATAGAGTGGCGAGCTTTTTCTCCCAACTCTGCTTACAAACCGGCTTAGCGATGCCAAGCTTCCGGTAAACTTACGCACATCTTTTAACTCTCGAGGGATAGACATTCTTTCTATTGCCCGGATCTTTACCGGATTAACCTCTATGCCCCGGCTTGACACCAGGAAACCGAGCAACTTGCCGGCAGGGACACCAAAGGTGCATTTCGCCGGATTGAGTTTCATCCGGAACCGTCTTAGGTTATCGAATGTTTGCCGGATGTCATCGATTAAGGTGTTCTTTACCTTAGTTTTTATCACAATGTCATCCACATAGACTTGCACATTCTTTCCGATTTGATCAAACAAGCATTTTTGCATACAGCGCTGGTACGTTGCACCGGCGTTGCGCAAACCAAAAGGCATTGTGACATAGCAATAAGCCCCGTGCGGGGTAATGAACGCAGTTTTTATTTGATCTTCCTTTTTCAAGGGAATGCGGTGGAAACCGGAATAGGCATCCGGGAAGGACAACAACTCACACCTGCGGTTGAATCAATCACTTGATCGATTCGTGGCAAAGGAAAAGGATCTCTTGGGCAAGCCTTGTTCAGGTTGGTGTAGTCGATGCACATGCGCCACACCTTCGGAGCTTTTGCCTCCAGGTTTTCATCTTTCTTCTTTTCAACCATTACCGGATTGGCCAGCCACTCTGTGTGCGTGACTTCCACAATGAATCCGGCAACAAGTAGCTTGGTTACCTCTTCTCCTATGATCTTTCTTCTGTCTTCAGCGAACCGGCGCAGTGGTTGCCGCACCGGCTTGGCATCTTTCCGGACGTTTAGAGAGTGCTCAGCCAGCTCCCTCGGAACACCTACCAAATCATCAGTTGACCGGGCAAAGATATTCCGATTCTCACGGAGGAAGCTGACGAGCGCGCTTTCCTATGCTTGGTCAAGGCCGGCACCGATGTGAACGGTGCGCTCTGGGTAAGCCGGATCCAGCACGATGTCCTTTGTTTCATTTGTTGGCTTGAATGCCGGCGAACCCACGTTTTCACTCATTGCCGCTAAGCTCATTTGTGAGGACTGAGCCAACGCAACAGCTGTTTGCATTCTTTTCTTTTCCTCCGCGATCACCAGCGATTCCGCTAGGTTCGATCCGGCAGATGCAGTTTCCAGTGAGATCTTATAGTTTCCCACCACAGTCGGTGGTCCACGAGGTGCCGGCATCTTCATCTTGAGGTAAGCCGTATGAGTTGTGGCCATGAAAGCAGCCAACGCCGGTCTCCCCGGCGGTGCATGGTAGGGACTTGTCTAGATCCACCACCTCAAATTCCAGATTTTCCACCCGGCAATTGTCACGTCCTCCAAATGCCACGTCCACCCGAACTTTTCCTATCGGGGCACGGGACAAGCCGGGAACGATCCCGTGGAACGTTGTGCGTGTTGGCTGAAGCATGTTTTCTCGTTATGCCCGGCGTATGCATGGTGTGCTTGTACATGATGTTGATGCTACTGCCATTGTCTATCGGCACCTTGCTGAACTTCACTCGAGTTTGCGGCCCTTTCATGATTGGGTCCACAACAAGAGCATATCCACCGGATTCGGCATGATCTTAGGGTGATCCTTGGATGACCAGGTAATTTCTGATTGGACCACATCATGTACTTGGGAACTGCCGGCATCACAGCATTGACCTCCATGGAGCGCCGGTGTACACTTTGCCGGTCTGTTGGCTCAGTGACAAAGACAACACAGCACAGATGCGGATCTTCGTAAACATTCCGGCCTAATGGTGCCGGTTGAGGTGGCTGGTTATCATTTTGCTCCACCCGGTTAACTTGCTTGAGTACTGCTGCCGGTTTGGCTGTCTTGGTAAGGCGTTTGCCCCGGTAAGTGGTGGTGGTGGCGGTAGGCTGTTGCTTCGCTGCTGCGGCATGTCTTGTGGTGGCCGCGCATCTTTCACCTGTTCCTTTACGCATCAAGTACTTGGTCCGGGTACAATCCTTCGTCAGATGGTTTGACGGGTGTGCCGGATTCGGTGTGTGCCACCGGCAAGGTTGGTCCATGGCAGCTTCCATGGTGTATTTTGCGGGTTCTTGCCAGTTTCTTTTCTGGACCCAGGGTTTCTTTTCCACCCACTGCTTCTTAGGACCCGCCCATGGCTGCGATCCGGTTTTTTGCCTCTGGCTGTCGCTGGCCTCAAAGTTTTCCTGCACAGCAGCAACTTGCTGCGGACCGTACCTTCGATCCGGAAAATCTTCTCTTCTTTTGTTATTCCGGTTGTCCCGGTGTTGTTCGTGGCGCAGCTGTTCCGGCTCCGGTTGCACTGCCGGCTGCGTTGGGTCTCCCAACGCATAGCTATCCACCACACGTATCATCTCTGCCAACGTTGTCGGCATGTTGCGCTGCAACTTTTGCCACAACGGTGAACCTCTTCTGCATCCTTTGCTAAACCAAGCAATGGCTTGTGCCTCGATTACCCCTTCACGGGAGTTCCTTGTGGTGTTCCACCGGGCCGGATAATCCCGGTCTGTTTCATTCGGGCGGCTGTACGCACGGAGCAAGTTCTCTGCGGCCTGTTTGGCCTCCGATAAGTGCTTTGCTGAAATTGCTCACAAAGGCCTCCTCAAAATCCAGCCAGCCATTTATGCTTCCTGCCGGCAAGTTGTTTAGCCAAATTCTTGCCGGTCCAACCAAAAACGATGGTATGATCCTCACGGCCCAACGCCGGTTTCCTCCTCCTGCTACGGTTCCTCCACCGCCTGCAACGTATACCGCGGTCACGTAATCCGCGAGCCAATCTTCCGGCTTTGTGGTGCCGTCGTACGTCTTTGTGTCACGGGGCAACATAAAGTTGCGAACTGGTGGTTTTTCTTTCATGATCCTTGGGCCAAAGCACTTCGGACCTGGAGGACCTTCCTCCTCGATCATTTCTGATAAGTACACTCTATCCAGACGGTGCCTCGCATCCCGTTCCGGTAAGTATCTCTCTCCCAGGCGTTCTCCCAATGGGTTCCGGTATGCTGCCGGTCTTGCAGAATCGGCTTCATCGTAACATTCCGGTACCGCGGCCCTCGCCTGCCGGTACCTTGGGGGATCTATCTCCTCCTCATCGTACGCTGCCCTTGCAGCTTGGTAGTTTTGCCCGGTCTCATATCTACCGGCATGATTGTTTCCGGCATAGCCTCTGGCGTAGCCTCGCTCTGCCCCTTGGCTTTTTCTACCGGCATCATGTTGCCCGGCTTGTTGCTTTCCGGCAAGAACCGGATCGTACACAGTCATCTGCTGCGCATTCACATCTTTTTCTCTCCTTCTATCCGGATGGGGGGACGAAGCCTGCCCATGGGACTTGCTACCGGCATTCTTTGTTGAACGCGCGGATTTTGAGGCCGCGGCCTTGTTCAGCTTAGCCAGCTGCTCAGCATTTTGCTACTCTATGGTTTCCAGCAGCTCTCTAACACGCTCTTGCTTGCTTTACCAAAGCCTCTCCGGAAAGCGACTCGCATAGCTCTACTTGCAGCCTTAGCGGCTTTTATAGTTTTATCCGGGCTGCTATACTTAGGCTTTTCCACGATGCTAACAGATGCAGAGGCGCTCTTACCGGTAAGAATCTCTTTGCGCAAATCTTGATCTAGGTTGCGAGCCTTTAGCCGGTTTTCCGGCATCCTGGCAGCATGCGCGTTAACAGAAGCAAAGCCATGGGCAGCGTTATACTCACGTACGGTTAGGTTCAGCTCGCGCTGCGCCCTGACGATGTCCTTGCCGCTTTCCAGCATCTTCTGGCGCTGCGCCTCCAGCTCCGCCTGAGCCGCTGCCGGATCGATGTTCTGCGCGATGGGGGTGGCGAGGACGTTCATCGCCGCCTGGAGCGGTGTTTCCGGCGGCGCGGATGATGCTCCCGCTGCGCCTGTGCCGCGCTCCAGCGGTGGCTTAGCCGCACGGGTCGAAACCGCGCGACCGGCACCTTCAGCCGCAACCTCCTTTCCTGCACCAGCCACACCGGTCATCATTACCTCGACGCTGCCGGCGGTGCGGCCAGCACAGAGCCATCTTGGCGGATCCGGTGCCACCAGCACCGGCGAGAGGCGCTGGCGCACGGGGACGGTGCCGAAGTAGATGCGGTGGCTGCCGAACTCGATGATGCGGCCGTTCTTGGGGAAGATGCCGTCGTTGGCGAAGCAGCCCGCGTTGTCGTTGATGAAGTCCATGGCGTAGAAGCGCTGCACCAACGCGGACACCGTACGCTCGCCGGAGATCTCGAGGACGCCCGCCCGAATGTGAACTCCATCATGCGCCACTTCATGCACCACGGTGGGCGCCAAGCCGTCGTCGTGGTGAACGAGCGGATGCCATAGGATGGCTTAGATTGGGGCCGAATGGACGCAAGAGGATTCGGGGGAGGGTTTGCGATCGGGTGGGAAGAGATTCCGGATGGTTTCCTCAAGAACTTGGCCAAGGCCGAGAGGTTGAAGAAGAAAGACACAAGGAAAAACTCCCTCTAGATCACCATGTTCATAGATTCACACAGGTTACAGGCTCTGCCTTCATACATACACCCGTCTCGTCACCTCCTGCAAGGAGGTCTGCCCCCTCTCCTTATATAGGGGAGAGGGTGGCTTACAGTGCAAGAAACCCTAATGGCATCTTTGACTGGACAAACTACTTTACAGAGTTACTGTACAAAGCTACTTTAATCATAGATGACACCGGGGCCTTCTTTTATCATAGAAGGCTGACGTACTCCGGCTTCTTTCTCCGTCACCTCTCTCTTTGGCGCCGGGGCTCCGAATAAAGTTACTTTGCTTGGCTCATCCTTGTCTTCTTGCTCGAAGAGAATCTTTGACCGAGTCCTGCCGACGGGCTCTCCTTTCCGGTATCTTACGTACCGGGTTCCAGCATACCCCTTTGGGGATACCGGCTTAGCTTTGCTTTCCCGGATCCTACTAGGCTTCCGGTAAGAGCATTAAACCGGTATCTTGATGGCTCAAACCACCCGGTTTGGCATGCCTTTGGCATACCGGGGGTTATCCCCCCAACACAAACCCTAGGGCGGCGCGGCCCCACCCCTGGTCGCGCCGGCCTATGGTCTGGGCCCCCCGTGCCGCCTCTTGACCTACCCTTCCGTCTACTTAAAGCCTCCGTGACGAAACCCCCAGTACCGAGAGCCACGATACGGAAAACCTTCCAGAGACGCCGCCAACGCCGATCCCATCTCGGGGGATCCAGGAGATCGCCTCCGGCACCCTGCCGGAGAGGGGAATCATCTCCCGGAGGACTCTACGCCGCCATGGTCGCCTCCGGTGTGATGTGTGAGTAGTCTACCCCTGGACTATGGGTCCATAGCGGTAGCTAGATGGTTGTCTTCTCCCCATTGTGCTATCATTGTCGGATCTTGTGAGCTGCCTAACATGATCAAGATCATCTATCCGTAATTCTATATGTTGCGTTTGTTGGGATCCGATGAATAGAGAATACTTGTTATGTTGATTATCAAAGTTATATCTACGTGTTGTTTATGATCTTGCATGCTTTCCGTTACTAGTAGATGCTCTGGCCAAGTAGATGCTTGTAACTCCAAGAGGGAGTACTTATGCTCGATAGTGGGTTCATGCTCGCATTGACACACGGGACGAGTGACGAAAGTTCTAAGGTTGTGTTGTCTTGTTGCCACTAGGGATAAAACATTGATGCTATGTCTAAGGATGTAGTTGTTGATTACATTACGCACCATACTTAATGCAATTGTCCGTTGCTTTGCAACTTAATACTCGGAGGGGTTCGGATGATAACTCTGAAGGTGGAATTTTTAGGCATAGATGCGGTTGGATGGCGGTCTATGTACTTTGTCGTAATGCCCAATTAAATCTCACTATACTCATCATGATATGTATGTGCATGGTCATGCTCTCTTTATTTGTCAATTGCCCAAGCTGTAATTTGTTCACCCAACATGCTGTTTGTCTTATGGGAGAGACACCTCTAGTGAGCTGTGGACCCTGGTCCAATTCTCTTTACTTGAAATACAATCTACTGCAATACTTGTTCTACTTGTTTTCTGCAAACAATCATCTTCCACACAATACGGTTAATCCTTTGTTACGGCAAGCCGGTGAGATTGACAACCTCACTCGTTTCGTTGGGGCAAAGTACTTTGGTTGTGTTGTGCGAGGTTCCACGTTGGCGCCGGAATCCCGGTGTTGCGCCGCACTACATCCCGCCGCCATCAACCTTCAACGTGCTTCTTGGCTCCTCCTGGTTCGATAAACCTTGGTTTCTTTCTGAGGGAAAACTTGCTGCTGTGCGCATCATACCTTCCTCTTGGGGTTCCCAACGAACGTGTGAGTTACACGCCATCACTTAACTCAGGAAATAGATTAAAAAGCTCCATGTTGCTTTCCATTATGCCTAGCTAGTGAAAAAACAAGAAACAAGAAGATGCAATTGCAGGATCTAAAGGAAATAGCTTCGAGCACTTACAATGGCGCCAGAAAATAACTTAGTTACCTGGGACCGGAGTGTGAGTGCCTTTTTACCTTTCCTCCCCGGCAACGGCGCCAGAAAATAGCTTGATGTCTACTCACGCTTCTTTTCCTGTAGACAGTGTTGGGCCTCCAAGAGCAGAGGTTTGTAGAACAGCACCAAGTTTTCCCTTAAGTGGATCACCCAAGGTTTATCGAACTCAGGGAAGAAGAGGTCAAAGATATCCCTCTCAAGCAACCCTGCAATCACGATACAAGAAGTCTCTTGTGTCCCCAACACACCTAATACACTTGTCAGATGTATAGGTGCACTAGTTCGGCGAAGAGATAGTGAAATACAAGTAGTATGGATGTATATGAGTGGTAATAGCAATCTGAATAAAATATGGCAGCGAGCAAACATGCAACATGACAGTAAATAAACGGAGATTCGATGTGTGGAAACAAGGCCTAGGGATCCTAATTTCACTAGTGGACACTCTCAACAATGATCACATAATAAAACCACTCTACACTCTCTTGTTGGATGATGAACACCACTAATTGTGTAGGGCTACAAGAGCACCTCAATGCCGGAGTTAACAAGCTCCACAACATTCAATGTTCATATTTAAATAACCTTAGAGTGCATGATAGACCAACGCAATTATACCGATTACTAACATAGCATGCACACTGTCACCATCATACTATGAAAGGAGGAATAGATCACATCAATACTACCATAGTAATAGTTAACTTCATAATCTACAAGAGATCACAATCATAAACTACGCTAAGTACTACATGATGCACACACTGTCACCATTACATCATGAAGGAGGAATAGAGTACTTTAATAACATCACTAGAGTAGCACATAGATTAATAGTGATACAAAGCTCATATGAATCTCAATCATGTAAGGCAGCTCATGAGATCATTGTATTGAAGTACATGGGAGAGAGATTAACCACATAGCTACCGGTACAGCCCTTAGCCTCGAGGGAGAACTACTCCCTCCTCATGGGAGACAGCAGTGTTGATGGAGATGGCGGTGGTGTTGATGGAGATGCCTTCCGGGGGCACTTCCCCGTCCCGGCGGCATGCCGGAACAGAGACTTCTGTCCCCCAGATCTTGGCTCCGCGATGGCGGCGGCTCTGGAAGGTTTCTCGTACCGTGGCTTTTTTCGTATCGATGTTTTAGGTCAGGGGGCTTCTTATAGGCGGAGAGTCGGAGTTGGAGGGGTTACGGGGCGCCACACAATAGGGGCCCCCCCTGGGCCATGCCGCCACCCTGTGTGGTGGCCCTGTGGCCCTCCTCTGGTCCCTCTCGGGTGTTCTGGAAGCTTCGTGGAATTATAAGATGCTGGGCGTTGATTTCGTCCAATTCCGAGAATATTTCCTTACTAGGATTTACGAAACCAAAAACAGCAGAAAACAGGAACTGGCACTTCGGCATCTCGTCAATAGGTTAGTTCCAGAAAATGCATAAAAACGATATAAAGTGTGAACAAAACATGTAGGTATTGTCATAAAACAAGCATGGAACATAAGAAATTATCGATACGTTGGAGACGTATCATACCTCACTAGGGATAAATCGAATGCATGTGCTATGTTCGTCACGTGATAGAAGTGATGATCTTGTTTGTTCAAGGTATCATATTTGATATTCAATCATCATGTCAAAGTACTTATAGCTATACTCTGTTAATTCTTAAAACAAGATTGCATGGAGTTTTCCCTTTCTTGTGGAGTGTAAGAGAGATGTGTTACATCATCTCTATGTTAGGAGGTGATGCCCATATGAATGTTTATCAAACACATATTAAAGTTCCACCAATATTATCTCATTGATAAATTGCTATTATCAACTACAACTTAAAAAGAGAGAAGACAAGTGAAACCATGAACTCCAGTCCAATTTTGATCATAAGAAACACCTTTCCATTGCATTTATCTTAATTTTTATTTGCAGCAATATTTTAATCCTAAAATAAAAAAATACTTAGTTTACTTAATCACACATAAACCCCACAAACAATTATCTCTCTATTGCATTTACTTAGTTTGCTTTATTTATTTAGTTTACTTTACTTGTACTGCATCTTTTATTTACTATTACTAATACTAAACCTTGTGCTTGACACACGGTGGAGTTGGGGACACAAAGCAATTTCTTACTTTGCAGGATTGCTAGAATAAGAGGAAAAGAGACAACTCTTTACTAATTCCCCAAGAGTTCTATATAAACCCTCGAGTCACCCTTGTGGAGAAAAATTCTTTGCTAACTACAACACTCTGCTCTGGAGTCCCAACGTCATCAGGGTCATGGGAATTTCAATACATATGCTCTATAAAAAAGTGAATGAAATGTAGGCACCCAAGAATTCGGTTAACCATGGAAAGTGAAAGACAAAGGTTCAGTAGAGCATATTACATGATTGAAAGGTCCATGAATAAGGTTTATACTAGTTTCTAAGAGGCAAGACCGTTAACTGATACCATTTAAAAGATGGTGAAAGTGTTTGACAAAAATCAAACTTTATGTCTATCTTGTTGTTCACTAAACTCTCTTCTTTTAACTAGTTGCTCTATGAGAGTTTATCTTCATTGCAAAGGCAAGACTAAAATAAAATAAAGCAAGGTAAAAAGCCATGCAAAGCAATATCAAGGAAAAAGTATAAGTTTGAGACTTCTTCAATTGTCCAACACATGCAATGGTTATTTTTGTTCAAAAGCAAGGGATACATGCTAGAACTCCTATCTATGTAGCCCACATTTTTATGGTTGTTAACTCATAGATGTTTAAAACAAGTGAATATGCATAAGTTGATGATGCCATGCTCGTATTATTTTATCAACCATTAAATTATTGATACATGATATGATATATTTGCTTATTTGCTCGAGGACGAGCAAATGTTTAAGCTTGGAGGAGTTCAAACGTGCATTTTACATCATCAATACAGATACTTACATGGTTAGTTTTGAATGATATTTTCCATGATCATTCATTATTTATGCCTTTTTAGTTGATTTATGGGACTTTCTTGATATTCAATTTCTCGGAGGCAGAAAATCTCCCTTTTCGTATTTTGCTGTTTCAGGTACCTTCTGGACGCCTAAAATCAAAGGAAAAATACCTAATAAATTTTTCATTGAGATAAAAATTGTGGGCCACAGAAGTACAAGAGGGCAGTCATGAGGACCAAAAGAGGTCAGGTGGCACGCCCCCCTCTGCAGGGCGCGCCACCTAGGCCCATTTGGCCCTCGATCATCATCTTGACCCCTCCTTTTGATAGAACCTCCATCATGCCAAAAAATCTACGCCATAATTTATCCGAGATTTATAGAGGCAACGATGAAGGTGAAAGTCCTCTCCTACTCCTAGAGAGGGCAGATCGTGCAGCACCGGAGCCTCCGGTGAGGGGAAAATCGACGCCATCATCGTCACCACTCCTCCTTGGCGTAGGGGGGCTCTTCATCAACATCTCCACCAACACCATCATCATCGCCATCTCTGAGATCACTTCATCCCCCTCATATTTTGTGATTGATTGAACCCCAGATATAGTTTTAGTGTTATTTGCATGATTGTGATAGGAAACTTGTCTTTATTTGGTGGAGAGATTATATTTTCAGATTGTGTTGTAATCCATATGCCTTTGATACATACCAAATTTGGCATTTGTGAGTAGATCTCTGTGTTCCTGGGGGCATAGGATGAATTGGCTATGATTTCCTTATACTATGCAATGAGTATTTGGACAAGTTTTATCTTTTATGTGGTTCTATGATGGTCTTATGCGAACGTTGACTGCATATTACTTCACCTATATGGTCTCATAGGACTTCACTTTGATGTAGTGGTAAGGGTTGGAAGGGACGAAATGACATAAACCGGTTTCCAATACTTTGAGTTGCATTAGAGGGGATCATGACAGGGACCAATGAACTAACTGCTATAGTGGGACATTTATGTCTCTAGGACCTATTATAAGGGGTGTATTTGCTCATATCTATGACTGCACCTAATTTAGGCTCCGCTCCTAAGGGAATGAAACTTGACAAGATATTCACCATGTTGTGTAGAAATCTAAATGCTAAGTAAATCCATGTTATCCTTGGGAACGCTTGCCACATATAAGTTCACACACACTTGATCTCGTCCTCTTGCTGCATATAGGATTAGGCTTTCTCTCATTGAGAGTGTTTACTTGTTTCTCTTTACTTGTTGCACTTTATTTTATTGTAAACTACACACCCAAAACATCAAACCACGACACCCTTTATTATTGTTTTTACTTCTCAAACTTACTAACCAATACATTCAGCTCCTCATGGGTTCAACAACCTTTCTAATTGAAACGTACTACAATTGATCTCGTGGACTTGGGAGCCATCAGCTCTTATGTGTAATATTAATGAAATTGCATCTTGAATTGTTCTTTTGATACTTGTTGCCTTTGTAAAATTATCTCAACTAGCTTTTGTTAACTAATTGTTGGTTGTGATGTTTTTGAGATTTTGATTGGTTGAAGTTCATTAATATACCATGAGAGAAAATTGATCCATTGGCTATATATGCTTTCAAGAAAATAATCCTTTTGGTATATCTTACGATTTCATCTTGGATATCATGTCTACTTTATTTAATCTAACATTTTGTGTGTGCGTGTTTCTTTCTGGAGTATTCATCATGTTCTTTGTCCACCTAGAAACTTATATAAACGGGAGTGTTACTCTCTCGTCTTGATATCCTCGTTCTTTGCCGACCATCCTTCTTATCCATTTGGTTTTTGGTGATGTTGGTAAGAACTTGATTTATGAGTGCTTGGTTTACTTTGATTGCATCTTCATGCATGCACTTATATATCTTGAATGTTTTTGGACTCAAGTTTGTCACTTCTTGTTCTAAATGATATATAGGGAGTCAGGATTCCATGTTTGTGCATATTATTGTCAAATGCGCAAACCTTGGGGAGCTTCCTTATTTCATATGGAGCACTATTTCTTTCTTATCATATGATATCGTGTGTTGTCCAATTGGTTCTTTGGATCCTTTATTGCTTGCTTCTTTCGTTGAAGTTTGTTCACCTTGTTATTGATTTGCAGTCTCCGATTCTCAGTATGGTTTCAACTCCTCCACATATTCATACTTGGATAAGTGCATATGATTTCACTCATTTTATGAGAAATGCACATTTTGGGGAGGAACACATTCTATATTTGTCTCCAAACTTCTTCATCCATTTTGGTATTTATTTTCAATGGGGGAGAAGTTTAGAGGGTTTAAGTGAAGTGGTTTTATACTTAAGACTGATTTGTTCTTAAGTGTTTGCCTTTCATGCATCTCATATTTATTATGTTTCGCATGGTTGAATATATAATGTAAACTCTCCTAAAGGTTAAGCTTGACAATATATGCAATGAAATTCAAGTTCATCACATGTGCATATATTGTGGGGGAGCATGCTCTATATATTTTGGCTCTACTCACATCTGTTGCATTAGTTGTGGTATGTGTGAGTAGAATCGATTTTGATATGTGATAGTAGTTGTCTGTTACTTTGATCATATCAAATACAACCTCTTGTATTCATTATATAAACCGGCCCTCTTGTTGAGCTTGTCATCAATTACAAAAATAGGGAGATTGTAAGGGTACATTGCTCCTAAGTTTGTTTTGGGTAATTGATAACAACGAATGAAACTTGGTGTGTAGATGGATAGGTGTACACGCATGCAGTATCCAACACGTGTCTAACGGTGTTAGTTTTGTTGTGAGGTGGGAACACGGCTGTGAAAAAAGTAAGCTCGTCCCTATCCCCTTATCCATCTCCAAATCAGAAGAGAGAGAGGCTTTGCCTGTCAATCCGTGCTTCCCATGGGCCCACCATAATCCAAGACTGGCGCGGCAGCGGGACTAGAGGAAGGGGCAAAGGAGGTCGCCTGCCCATCGCCTACTGGTGCGAAATCTTGGTGCCTGTCGTGTCTCCCTACACCTCGTTGAACCGGCGGCGACCTGCGCTCCCCCTGATCCCGTTGGGATTCTTCCATCTCGTGGTAGTCGAGCTGAGTTGAAATCAGCACGAATGATCTCCGCCTTGAACTGCCTTTCTACTCCCTGCTCCTGGCATCCTGATGCAGCGCCCGCACCGCACAGAAGCATGGCTACGTCGCAGAGCTGCTGAAAAGGAGCTCCACGTAGGACGGGGCCGGCTGATGGGATTCGTAGCATAGAAAACAAAAAATTCCTACTACAAGAACGAATAACAAGCCAAGATCCAATCTAGAAGATGGTAGCAATGAGAAGATCATGAGACTAACCCTCGAAGATTCCAAAGCCTACGAGATTAGATCTTGATGTTGATGTAGTCGATCACTTTCCGCTTTCAAAAGCGCGTAGAAGATCTTGACGGTGCCACAGTCGGGCAGCACCTCCGTACCCGGTCACACGTTCGATGTCGATGACGACATCCTTCTCCCCATTCCAGCGGGCAGCGGAAGTAGTAGATCCTCCTCGGAATCCCGACAGCACGACGGCGTGGTGTCGGTGGTGGTGGAGATCTCCGGCAGGGCTTCGCCTAAGCGCTACGGGAGAAGCCGGAGGAGGGGGCGGCTAGGGTTTGGGGAGAGGGGTTCTTGGAGTGCCGGCCTTGGTGCCCTTCGGTGGTGCGGCTGGTGTGGTGGAATGCCCCCTACCTCTCTCCCTCATTATATAGGTGGAACCCCAAGGGTTAGCCCAAAGATTCGAATAAGAGTCCAACTCCAAAACTTACCAAAGGTGAAACCTAGGGGGAGTAGGACTCCCCCCCCCTTTCCTTCTTCCTTGGCCGGCCAAGGTGGTGGTGTCCACCGTGGACTCCACCTTCCCACTTGGTTGGCTGGTTAGGGTTGGTGGAGTCCATCCGGGACTCCACCATCCATGGTGATTTCTTCCGGAAGGTTCTAGAACATTCTAGCGCCTTCCATAAATGCACCGGATCATTTCCAAACTTGGAAAGTGACTTCCTATATATGAATCTTATTCTCCGGACCATTTCGGACCTCCTCGTGATGTCCTGGATCCCATCCGAGACTCCAAACAACATTCGAACTCCATTCCATATTCCATATCTACTTAAAATGACATCAAACCTTAAGTGTGTCACACACTCACACTACGGTTTGTGAACTATGCAGACATGGTCGATACTCCTCTCCGACCAATAACCAATAGCGGGATCTGGAGATCCATAATGGCTCCCACACATTCAACGATAACTTAGTGATCGATTGAACCATTTACATACGATACCGATTCCCTTTGTCACGCGATACTTTACTTGTCCGAGGTTCGATCATCGGTATCTCCATACCTTGTTCAACCTCGTTACCGACTAGTACTCTTTACTCGTACCGTGGTATGTCATCTCTTGTGACCTAGTCACATGCTTGCAAGCTAATCAGACGACATTCCACCGAGAGGGCCCAGAGCATATCTATCCGTCATCTGGATGGGCAAATCCCACTCTTGATCCATATGCCTCAACTCACACTTTCCGAATACTTAATCCCATCTTTATAACCACCATTTACGCAATGGCATTTGATGTAATCAAAGCATCCTTCTGGTGTAAGTGATTTACATGATCTCATGGTCGAAGGACTAGGTAACTATGTATCGAAAGTTTTATACCAAGTTGAACTTAATGACTTGATCTTATGCTACGCTCATTTGGGTGTGTGTCCATTATATCATTCATTCAATGACATAAACTTGTTATTAATAACATCCAATGTTCATGATCACGAAACCATGATCATCTATTAATCAACAAGCTAGTTATACAAGAGGCTTACTAGGGACTCCTTGTTGTTTACATAACACACATGTATCAATGTTTCGGTTAATACAATTATAGCATGGTATGCAAACATTTATCATAAACACAAAGATATATTGTAATAACCACTTTATTATTGCCTCTTGGGCATATCTCCAACACCGGCGAGGTAGGGGAGGCCGGGGCAGGGGCCGGCGTGTCGTAGGGGAAATCTCCACCGGATTTGGGCATGGTAGCCCAAGATCAGTGCTTCCCCACGGAAACTCCCGTCAGACCCGGTCATCCCCCAGCTCTAGAAGGAAGAGACGACCGGCGGACGAGATCCCTTGCCCTCCGACCGGCGGACGGTGCGCGACGGTGTAGGAGAGCGATAAGACGAGCACGTGTGTTCAGCTTCCAGAGCCTTTAGCAGTGTGGCTGTCCACGGTGGCTAGGTCTGGGGCGGCGCCAGGACGACACGGGAGAAGGCACGCGCAAGTAGAGGCTCCAGCGAATGACGCACGGTGGCGGACGCCAGCAATCGCTGGTGGTCGGCGAGCTTCAGGGCGGCGGTAGTCATGAGGGAGGAAGTGGACGTGATGAGGGGGGAAGGAGGACGGGTCGATTTTTTAACGAATATAATTAGTCACCCAAGTGGTCCATAAGACAACAGCCAGAAAAACCATCAACGGCGTGTGGTCGCCGTGAGCCAAAAGGTTAATCTGAACGTTGATCTAACGATAGCTAGACTGTGCTCACCTATCCCTCTGATTACTAAATCCACTCTTGATAACAATTCCTATGGACTAATGTTTTCATTGAAGTTTTATTTGAAGGAATAATCCATAGGTTTTCCTTGCGGACCATTTGTTGGATTCAACATAGTCGATGTCAAGAGAGAAGAAATTTAGCTTTGGCTCAAAGTTAGTGTCACAACCCAAGCCTCATGAGTTGAGCTATTGGTGACCAAGACCTAAGGCATCCAATCAACTGAGGTGTTCCGGCTTGAATGAAGCATGAGCGTTGTCATCAAGGTCAAGCAGGATGCAGTTAATTCTCCCGCCCACTTATGGTGTCGGGTCACGATGTGAAAATGGGTAGGAAGAGCGGTCGAAGATGGAGTTCAGAAGAGTGCAACAAGGTAGTATCATCTTTTCTCTTTTTATTGAGTAAAGGATCCCGCACTATTAAGAGGGGGTCTCAGTCGTTATTTGGTTCTTTGGCTCAAATCATTTCCCTCCACTTGTCAAATCTCTTCTTCCACTATATCTTCTCCACCACATATTTGTTCTCTTCTTCGTCCAATATCTTGCTCCTGAAGGCTTGAAGATATTTTCATCTTTCGTCAAAGAAAAGGAGAAGAAAAGAAAAAGAAAGGAAAAAGAAAGGAAAAAAATAAAGGAAGAAAAAGGAGAAAATGAGGAAGAAAATAAAAGAAACTGAAAAACAACAAGTTGGGCCGGTATGCCGGTCATACCGGGTCGGCCGATCTCCTTGTCTTTGCCCCGCACGTGCAGGCCTTGTTTTCCTCCTCTCACTCTCACCCGCCTCCTACACGCGACACCCGCTCGCTCCCTCCGCTCGCTGACCGTGCCGCTTGCTCCCTTTGCCTCGATCTCCACCCGCACACACGCGCACTGCCATACATTGTCGGTCGCCCTCACGCGACGCTACATTGCCCGCGCTGCTCCCGCCCGTGATACGCTGCTGCTTGGTGATGACGTTGGGACTCCAAGTGCAGAGTGTTGTGTCAGCAGAGTATTTTCCCCACAAGGGTGACTCGAGTGTTCATATCAAACTCTCGGGATTCTTCTCTCTTCTTCTAGCAATCCTGCAGGTAAATGCCTTGTGTCCCCAACTCTACCGTGTGGTTGTCAAGCACAAGGTTTCGTGTAAGTAAATAACACAGGTATAAATAAAGCAAATAAAACTAGACTAGATAAAATAACTAAGTAAAAAATTGTAAAGAGGTTGACTGTTTTTGGTGTTTTGGATGCTTAGAAAAAAAGTAAATATTTTTTATTTTTGGATTAAAATAGTGTAACAAATAGAAAACAAGGTAAAAGCAATATAAAGGTGTTTCTTATGATAAAAAGTGGACTAGGATTCATGGGTTCACTTGACTATTCTCTCTTAATGTTGTGGTGGACAAATAACAATTCATCAATGTGATATGAATGTGCAGATAATAGTATATGTAAGATCAGAATTAATATGGGCATCACGTCCTAACATAGAGATGATCAACACATCTCTCTTATACTCCGCAAGAAAGAAACTTCATGAATCTTGTATTAAGAATTAACAGAGCATAACAATAAATACTTTTACATGAAGTTTGAAAATCAAATATGCTACCTTGAACACACAAGATCATCACTACTGTCACGTGATGAACATAGCACATGCATTCACTTTATCCCTAGTAAGGTAGCAAAAGGAAGGCAAAGCCATGTTATGCGGATCATATGGCACCAAGAACTATGAAGAACATGAGAGAAATAGATCAATCTACTGCCACAAACCTGTAGTCCAGAGGTGGACTACTCCCTCTTGGTCATGGTGATGATGGTGAAGACGTTGGAGAAGGTGGAGATCCCTCCGGCAGTGATCCTAGCGGAGTTTCCCCCTCCAATCTTCTCTACAGCAGCCTCCGTTTTCGTGATTTTGTGTTTGTCCGACGCTCTCCTCACGAGAATTCTTCGGGGTCGTATATATAGTCATTTTCAGGGGGAAATACGTCGGTGAGCGAAAGAATTAGGGCAATCGAACGATCGACGGCCGAATGGAGGTGGGTGGCGCGCGCTACCTTACTAGGCGCGCCACCTGGCCTCTTTCGGCTCAGGCCTCCCCAGGTGTGTTTCCAGAGCCCAGGTTGCTTCTCCCGATGAAAAAGCGATGCTCCAAAAGTCCTAGGTCAATTTGACTCCGTATAAGTCTTTGAAAATGAAAAATACACAAAACAGGGTTTTCCTATTCTCCAGTGTTATAACCCAAATGAAGGGGATCATTGGTAAATCCCCACAAATCAGTGTAAAACATGGTATTATCATCATATATGTTACAAATATGTGGGAATTCTATATGATAAAGGATAAAGTTCATGTATGCATTTTACATGCATCACTTGGCCAAGTATGACCGGCCAAAATCTCTGTTCTTTGTTTTTCTTCCATTTCCAGCAGCTTGGGCCGGTATATTTTTTCGTGCGCGTATTTTCCAATAACGACTAGTTACTCGTGTTGTAAGGTTTTTGTTTCGGTGGACATAGACGGGTAGATCAATGACTCGCTACTGTACTCTAATTTGTGCGCATGTGTGAGTAAATTTTGGAGTACCCTTGCTTAGCTTTTCACTTGCCATCTTCAGGGACGGTGACGTGGTGATGATATGTAAGAAGTGGGAGGTGTTAATACATGGTGGTGACCATCCTCATCGTCGGTGGTGGCATGGTGTTATTTCCGTGTGCCGTCGTGATATGTCGGTGTGACTGCAACGGCATGGTGTTGTCCAAGCTAACAGCTAACATGAACGACGACATTGTGATGGTTGTGACAGGTGAAAGGTGAGAGATAAGGGCATCTCCAACCGGGTGACCCAAACGGACGCGCTGGGCCGTCCGATTTGGGCCGTTTGGGTGGCCGAGCGGACAGCGGCCCGCGTCTGCATGTCCGTTTGGGTCGCACGCTGCGCCCAACGCGGCGACCCAAACACGCGTCACGTGGTTCGTCTTTCTTGCGCGGCGCTACGCCATGGCAGGCCTCGACGGGACAGCAATGGTGGACGGTGGAACGCGCGGGAAAGTTCCCGCGCGCGCGAAAAGCCCTTTGGCGCGCGCTCGCGCCCAAGTTTCCCGCCAGGCCGCCGGCTATAAAAGACGGTGGCGGCCAGAGACCGCACCACACCCTCTCCGCCGTCCTCTCCCCCTCCACCTTCTCCGGCGCCATGCCGCGCACCCTGCAGGCCACGTGGGCCAAGCTCTCCCTCGCCGCCCGGGCTAGGTTCCCGCGGATGGAGGAGGAGGAGCGCGCGGACGCGCGGTGGGTCGCCGATGATGACGCGCTCCGCGTCGCTGCCGAGGCGGCGGCGAAGAAGGAAGGGGACGCGGAGATGGTGGAGGCGGCCGCGGACGGCTGGCACGAGACCGCGGACGGCTGGTACGAGGCCGCGGCCGCCGCGGAGGAGGAACCCGTGAACGAGGAGGACCTCGCGCTGGCCAACATCAACGCCGCCATCGAGGAGCGTCTCGCCGACCTCACGCGCGTGACGAAGGAGCACGAGGCGACCTGCCGGGCCGGACGCCGCCGACTAGGCAACCTCCTCGGGCAGAAGAACGAGCTGCTCGCTATGCGAGCAGCCCGCCACCTCATCCAGATGCCCTCGCCCGAGTGGCGTACCCGGGAGGCTGCTGCGTCGGCGGAGCGCGGCCGACAAGAGCGCATGTGGCGGCGGAACGGGAACCACGAGGCCCAGGCCGCCGGCCGCGTCCGCCTGGAGGCGCGCACTGCTGTGGAACGCGCCGCCCTGCAGGAGCTGGAGCTATGCGGGAAGCGGGTGGTGCCGCGTCAGGAGGCGGAGCGCGAGCGCGCCCGAGGCGCGCGAGCGGAAAGGAGGAGGATGAAGACCTCCGCCGCGCCGCCCAGCTCATAAGCTGGAGTGAAATCCTCACACGTATAGGCCGCCCGCGTCGAGTGAAATCCACGGCCCCGACGGCGAGCCGGCGAGGGAGTCGCCGGCGAGGCCGCCGGCCTCGTACGTATTAGGATAGAAGTAGTAGGATTAAAAAAAATGTAATGGTTCTTTGCAATGAAAAAAAACTTTCTATTTCTATGACACGCGAGCCAGGGGCGGACGCGAGCGACCAGCATTCGGCCTCCGCGGCCACGCAAACTCGCCCCAGATTTGGGCCGGGTTTGGGTCGTCCCGGACGCCGCGGCCATCCGTTTTAGGGATGGGTCCGCGCGCTGGCCGCGTTTTTGTCCGGCTCGACCCATCTGGACGCGCGGGCGCGGTTTGGGTCGCCCGGTTGGAGATGCCCTAAGGTCACCATGTGGTACTTCCGCGCGCCATCATGAACGGCGACATCACGGTGTTTTTTCACACCCTGGAGGGCGACGTGGTGCTTTAACCAGCGTGAACGGTGGTGTCAAAGGTGATGTTCATCGTGGTGGTCGGCGACGTGGTGATGCTTGTGACCGACATGGTGATGCTTGTGACCGACATGAACGGCGATGTCATAGTGATGCTTGTGACCATCATGAACAGCGGTACCATGATGGTGTCTGGCTTCGATGATACTTGTAAGGTCATCATGTTACTATATATGTGAGACTAAGAAAAGCAAGCAATGTTTTCCTTCTTCGGGTAAATGATAATACAGTTCTCAAAAAATACGTCATGCTCTTGGATTAGTGGACAGCCATCACTAAAATTTCTGAGTGGTAGACTATCCGCCAAAAAAAGCCTGAATATAAATGCCAGACTTCCGACTGATATCTGCAACCCACAGGTCATAAGAGAGAAACAAATGAACTGAGAACTTCAGATGATACTTCCATGCACTGTGCAAGGAGATCACAGACATACATGCCGATGATTTCGGTGTCCTGTACAACTGTATCTTGTTGTATAAACTCGAGGGCGCAGATACACACAAAAAACAAAGCCCTCCCTAATTTTCAACTTGAGATTCTGGCTGATTTGGTATCCTAAGACTAACGGGAAAGAACTAAAGGGAGGAGACACGGCCTCCACTGGAAATGTTTGTTACCAAAAAACTTGTGCAGAGTCTACTACAGACAGAGGTGAGCATGTACACAAAATGGCTGGACCCAAGGACGTTAGTCGTCAGGGCGGTGGATCTCACCCATCAAGATGCGGTTGCTGTGCACCTTGAAGCCGAGAAGTGAAGGGTCTATCTGCTTGCCTTTCTTTGCTTTCTTCTTCGCACCCTTACCACCAGGACCGCCGTCCGTGGATTCAGAGGCGTCGTACTGCAAGGGAGGCTTCTTTGTGCTCTTGAGCATTTCACTGAACGAAGGACCAGAAGCATCCTGATTGCCAAAGGTCTCTTTGTTGGCTGAAGCAGGGGCATCCACAGCATTTGCTCCTGACGTGACTCCTGATTCCAACTTATGCTCTGCACAGCAACAATACTATATCAAAGTCTAAAACCAAGATGCCCCAAAATGGGACAGATCATAAATCCTACTAAGTTAGATAAATCATCTTGGAACTACTCCCTCCGACTCATATTACTTGACATTAATATGGATGTATCTAGATACATCTATATTAGAATCAACTAATATGGATCAGAGGGAGTAATATTATTGACATGACAAGAAAACCACACAGATAGGTTGCTCACGGGGCATACCATCAGAAGATGCAGAAGAAATATGGCCTGCCTTCTTCGACCTAACGGCAGAAGGCAGGTCCGTTGACGCTGCCTGAGATGTAGCGATGTGCTGGTTTGTTGTGCGCTTTAGCAAGGAATGGGAGCTTCCTTTAGAAATGCCAGTATCAGCCCTGCATAAAGGGGGGAAATTGTGAGATTCAGCCATGTGCTAAAAACCCAACTCTGTACACACGCACAACTACCTGCACACTCACACTAACAGTTTGGCAAATAAATACCAAGCTGGTCTCTAAAGAAGTGAAGATAAACAAAGAAAATTGCATGTATATATATATATATATTAAAGGAATGCCAAAGAATCAAATATGTCTCTTAAGCAATGGAGAACCTTAAATATCAAAATCTTGGATGGCCATGCAAATTAAATATCGCATCAAAAATTTGTGACGAGAAAACATATTTGAGCAGAAAAAGTATGTTGTGAGGTTGGAAAAGCATACATGGAAAAAAAAAAGGTGCAGCTACAAAGTTAGGAAAAGTACCAGTTGTTGACCGCTTCAGAAAAATCAGTGTCCTCCACTGCCAAGTTCGCACTAGAACCCTGCCTTTTCCTCCTGGCTACATCATTGGCATTCCCAACCAATTGGTTAGTGGATAAACTGCCACCCATCACATCTGGGTATTCTCCCCTTTGAATATCAAGCATTGTTGCAGAGCTTGATCTGACGCCCAGTTTTCGGTTCATCTCAATGTTGTTTGGTAAACTATCTAGACTGGTTGGTCCATCCTGTCCCAAGTGCCCCATTTTTGCGAAATGTGACCTGTCTGCAAGTGGATCATCAAAAGATAACCTATCAACAGGTGATCTTAAAGGGTTATCTGCAGCAGGTTGTGCAAAGAGTGAAGAAGGGTCTTTACGTCCAAAAGATGCCGCCACTGGAACATCAGGGAAACCACGAGATTGCTGTGCTTGAAGAACCAGTTTTTGATGAATCATATCACTCAAATCAGTTTCTGGGTTCCTCTCGTTGCTCATAAGTGATGCCCATGCATGTGGGTTGTCAATGGGAAGGTTCATTTCAACTTTCCTCCTCTGCTTCTCTGCTTCAATTTGCAACTGGTTGATGCGCGAAGCTTCCATCAGGCTATTTTGCAATTGCCCATTGGCATCTGACCAGTTCCTTTCCAGTCTTCCCATGTGAGAACCAGACAGCTGCTCCTGAAGTCTGTGCTGCTGGGGATGAACCCCTGAGGCATGCATAGGCATTTGGCCTGCAGAATATAAATCGCCGTGTGTTTCTAACTGACTAAGGCCATGATGACGTGCTAGGGCAACAAGATCTGGATTAGGTAAAGGAGCACCACCAGGCAAAGAGCCAGACCGCTCTAGGGAATGAATACCTTGAGCTCCCCTGTGCAATCGTTCCTGCAAAGAAAGGTTTCTTTCGAGATGGTCATGATGCTCCACAGATGAGGACCTCTGAAGGGACTGCAGAAGATCAAATTGACCAAGTCTAGAAGCTTGATTTGGACTAGTTCCTGGGCGGATAAATTGGCCAGGGTCATCCATTGGCCAGACCCCACTTAAATGCCTTTCTTCCTCCCTGCCGACATGTTGTCGTATAGCATTGGCCAATTGTTGTGTTTGGAGCTGATCGTGATGCAGACCCAAAAGAATTTGCTGCTCCATAGGAAGCACTTGCCTCTGGTTTGAGCGTGACAGAACATCTAGCATGTCATTGTGTTGCTCCCTGTGAATTCCATGCCCATATTTTGCTTGAATGATTTGCTCGATAGCTGCATCATGCTCCCTTTGAAAATGATGGGGTTGGTGATGCAAGTCATTCAGTAACTGTTCCCGAAGTAACACTTGATCAATGTTAGCTTGTCCAAAGTTTGAACTCTGCAACTGTTGCTGCAGCATTTGTTCAAGAATCAGTTGTTGTTGTTGCTGCTGTTGCTGTTGCAGCAGCTGAGCTTGGCGCTGCTGCAGCTGCCTTTGATGCTGCTCTTGCTGAAGCTGCTGGCGGTGCTGCTCTTGCTGAAGCTGCTGGCGGTGCTGCTCTTGCTGAAGCTGCTGGCGGTGCTGCTCCTGCTGAAGCTGTTGCTGTTGGCGACGCTGCTGATGTTCAAGTTCAAACTGTACTCTCAGAAGATGGTCCACCTCAGGAGCCGGCGGATTCATTGACTGTCGGTGATGGTGCAATGAATCAAACCCATGCCCTGCAAATTGTCCAGGAAACTCCAGATTGTTACGAGCCATCATTTGTTCCTGCTGCAGTTGCTCCCTTCGAATCTGAGTAAGTAGCATTTGCTCCTCAAAATTCAGATGTCCTAGCTCAGGTTCAACCTGGGGAATTAGACCTGAAATGTTTGCATCATTCATGCTGTCCATCCGACCAAGATTAGCAGGCCACCCATCACGCGCAACAGGGGCTTCATTCATCCTGCTGAGCGGACCATGTCTGATATTTGCAGGTGGAATGTCCTTGGGGCCTGTAGGTTTGGGGTTTCTCCGCTCATTTACACCAACCACATTTGATGAGAGAGGCTGCTTAGGATGCATACCTTCCAGCTCAGACCAAAGTAAGCCAAGAGGACTGAGCTCATTCTCTCTAGGAGCATCATGCTTGGGCAAATTAGCTTCACCCACCCCAGAACGGGAATCAAGTGACGTCAACTGGAAATCTGCACGGTCATTATCAAAATCCTGCCGAGATTGACCCATGCTGCTATTAGGCTTCCCAGTGTACAGCACCTCTGTAGTAAGTACAAAAAGGAGATGTGAGAACTTAATTGAGCACAATGAAAAGAGAGAGAGCAATGGATTGTGAAACTTAAGGTAATAACTGCAAAGGAAGGAAACTAACCTTCAGCATCATGACTAACAGTTTCCGGAATGCGCTGCTGACGGATATCTAGGTTTGCTTCAACCTTTTCTGGCTCAGCTGAAGGGAACCAACTAGCACGTGACTGTGCTGGTGCTTCCTGGTCACCTCTTTTAGGATTGACTCCATAATTTTCTGAGTCCCCCTTAGATGTCTCATCACTCTTCCCAAAAGAACCAGAAGTAGGTAGTGCATCTTCAAAATTGTTATGTACAGAATCCGAAGATTCAACACTTCCAACAGTGGTTACAGGTGGGACAGCTTGGGGCTTATGTCCAAGATAAGGCATGAGTTCAGAAAGTGGGCGAAAAGGAGCTTCATCTGGAGCCTGAGATAGACGAACAGGTAGCTCCAAACCAAAATATCCATCTTCATACCAGGACACTATATCAGTACCCATGAATGGACCCTGCACACCACCTTGAGGATCCAGATAGTATAGGGTCAGCTCCTCTGGATAACTATCCTGGCCACTAGATTTTGTGTCTGTGTAACTAGCCTGGCCAGTAGGATGGTCAACATTTACATTAAACTGAGTATTTGAATCGTCAGATAGCTTTGTGCTAAGATCGATATCAGCACTTGAGTTGGCCTCGTCAAACTTTGTGTCTTCCCTGATGCCAGAAAGTCCATGTGGATTACTGGGAGCATTTTCCTCAGTACGATTCTTCAGTTGACCTGTAATACCACCTGCGAACATCCCTTCATTGTAAAATGCATCCTTCTCCGATATTAAAGCACCAGATCCTTCATGACTTAACCCACTAAATGCTGGAGCTCCTTTATCCTTGTTGTCATCAATACCACAAGCTGGATTGAAATAATTTTTATATCAGATGACACTCAAAAGGAACAGAAGAATCATGTGACAGACAGTAATATATGCATATCCCACTATGTGCATACCTTCAAGCTCTTTTTTCCTTTCCTTTTGGAGTGCAGTTGCATTTGTCGCTTCACTGCTGATGACCCTGCCCTTCCTGATATCTTCCAAAATAGCCTACATAGCACACAAACTGATCAGTAGATAGACAAGTACTGATAAAAGTTCACTAGTGAACAGACACTACAGAAGAAACTAGGATGGAGATTGCTACGGGGTGTTACCTCTTCTTTGTTATCAGGGGTGACAAAGGCTAGTGGCTTAACAGATGTAGAGAGTGTTATGGAAGGAACTTCCTCCAGCATTCGGCGGCCATCGTCAAAGGACTGAACAACCTTTTGTTGCCTGTATATGTCAAGAAGTTTACCCCTTGGGTAGCGAAAAGAAGCAGCAGTTGCCGCACGCTTCCCATACACAGGTGGAGCACCAATTGGTCCAGCAGACGATGGACGGCTGAAGGGTGGAACTGAGTTGGGGTTTGCCCTGCCTCTTCCAGGGGCAAAACCAGCATTGGATTCCTTGACACGTCCTTTCTCCAATCCAAATCCTGGAGCAGCACGGTATGTTGCTGTGCCAGTACCACCAGTCTGAGTCTCCTGCCGGTGACGAGGTCTCCATTTATCACGGGAGTCTGATTCAGGTAGCAGTCTTCCAGGAAATGCCTGTTTCTCAGCATGAGTTTCATCCTTTTCTGCATCAACCTTCTTCTCTGGTCTCGGGTCCTTCTCCTTGTCATCAGGTCCCCATCTTAATGACCATTTCCCATCACGCCTAGGTTCACTCCCTGAATTCCGGGTGGAGCCATCATTCCACCTTTCAGATGTAGGAGGCGCCCGTGAATCGTTGTTGTCCCTTGCAGAAACATTGTCGGACCGGCGATCATTTTTACGGTTCTCCATATCCCGGTCCACTTCCTTCTTGCGGTCCCTCCTCCCAAGCAAGCTCGTCTCCCTCTCCTCCTCAAGCCAGCGGAGACTGCTGTCAGCATCAAATGCATTTCGACGGCGTTCTTTCTTATCCCCAGCGCCTTCCAGCATTCTCACATCCTTCTCAGCAGGGTCAAGCAAGGACCCATGAGGCAGTGAAATCTGCAGAAAGGTGTGGTGGTTAGTTAGGCAATACACAACTGTACCAGCAACCAGTAAATAAACACCCAAAGTAAGTAACACTGACTTGAACCTTTTCACTATGCCCACAGATGTGAATGCGTATAGAAAGAGGACACACACAGGTGGCAAACAAACCTTGGCATCGCTGGGTTTGGCGTAAAGCCACTGAGGGGACAGGGGAATGCTGTTCTCCAGGTGCTGCTGATCTGCAGAGCAAAAACACTTTCAAGGTCAACGACTCAGCACATCTATCACAGGCGTGAGCACTCACTCACAAACAGGCCCTCAGACGGACTGCCACCCAAAGGCAAGCGTGGAGTCACACGTGCACGAACGAGCGAACACACAGTAGCAGCTAGGTAGTCCATCTCTCGTAGCCAAATCCCGCACGCGCAACAGTAAAAACAAACAGCCTACGTACGTGCGATACCGACCCCTGAGCGGCACCTGAGCCAGCGGAAATCCGAGCGGAAGCAGCAATGATGTACTGTATAGGGATGCGGGAGAAACGGTACGGACCTTTGGATTCGTCGATGAAACCCATGGCGGCGGCGGCGGTCCTATCCTCCTCGATCCCGAGCGACAACCCATCTGCGCACGCAACAAACCAGACATCAAATCGGGGGACGCCAATCGCGCAGATCTATGCACGCCGAGGAGGCCAACCCGCGGGCGCGGCAGATCGGATCTCCCGCGGGCGGGCTGGGGGAGGAGGGCAGATCGGGCGGGCGGGCGGGCTCACCTTTTCCGAGCGCCGCGAATCGATCCAGCTTCCTCTCGGCCATGGTGGATCCAAGCGTGAGGGTGGGGAGGGATGGGGGGAGTGGGCTAGGGTTTCGAGCGTGGCGGCGGCGGCGCGGGCACCGCGCGATCCGAGCGGGGGGCGAGCCGGCGGCACCGGCGGGTGGGGAGGGCACGCGCGGAGAGGATGGGAGGCTAGGGTTTTGAGGGAGAGGGAGGCGCGTGGTCGCCGGTTGGGTTGGGACTTGGGAACGGGGATGGGGATGCGGACTGTGTGTTTGTGGGGAGGAGACGGGCAGGCGAGCGAAAGGGGGGCGGAGGGAGAGAGATGATGAGAGGGCGGAGGGAGATGGGGTGAAATCATAAAATTGTACTTTAGTGAACCCTTTTATCTTCTTCTTTATTACTTTCTTATTAAATTTAATTTAGTGTTCTTAAATGGGGAAGTTGTTGAGGGGAGGATTCCATCTTACACGTCCATATGTCCACGATGCATGGTATCATGTTATCGTAATCTTCTTATATTAATTGATTTGTAGAATCTCAATGTAGATTTATATACAACATGTATTTGACATTAAATTTTCTAGTACTACGTGATACGATACGGTATCTACCTATGATAGTATAATCATCTCTCTCATTTTTAATCGCACTGTCGCATCAGCTTTTTACATGCATGAGATGCATGCACTACCTATGATACTCCCATTGTGGGTAGTCTGAATTGCAATTTGGAATAAGGTTTTTTTCCTTAATAAATAGTATGTATTCTCTATAAAAAAAATAGTGTGCTAGCTTTTTTTGGAGACATTGTGCTGGAGGAAAAAACTTAATCATAAATATATTAGTGCATTCATCCCATGAAGTAATATTGTCTTTACACAAAGCTAGCAACCAGTTTTTTGCTTTTCCTCTTAATGGAAAAGAAAACAAGCCAAGTTTTACCGCATCGGGGTTGACATATTTAATGAGCATCATATCGCATATCTCAGCGAATGTATTCAAGTGCGTACCTGAATCCTTGGCGGCTGAGCCTTTAAATTGATTTTGTTCAACCAAACCAATAAAATCATCATTGGGGATAGCATATTCTCCAAGCTTCTTTTGTGCCATGGTTCCTATCTTTTTGTATTTTGATTATGACAAATAAAATAACAAGGGACTAATTTTTTAGGGTTATCAAATAGATAACAATAGGTAACTACTGACAATAAATAAAACTAAAACAAAAATTAAACTAACTAGCAAGGTCTCTAGTAACTTTACCGGAATAGCTAAATTGCTTTCCCGACAACAGCGCCAGAAAAAAGGGTTAACACCTTCAATCCGGATTATGTATTGTAGTATTGTAAAAAAAATCCTAGAAGATCTAGGTTTAATCGAACCTTGGAAAGCACTGCCAAAGTTGTAATAACCCAGAACATAGGAAGATTGCAGGGTAGATTTAGAAATGGGATGTGCATTTTATCGCAAAACGAGGGAAATTTTCGCGCCTTATTGCAACTAACCTAAGAGGGATCGAGGTTCTCTCTCAGATACAGGTAGGGTTAGGCATTGGGAGGTTAAGGAATTTCGACATGATCTCTTTTGTATCTTGTTTATTTTGGGAGTTGATTTCATTTGCCAAGTCTTGTTGAATTTAAAACTCAAAGCGTAAAAGATAAACAATATAGAATATGAATTATGAATTCATAATTCAAATACATTTCATAATTCAAATCATTTTGAATTTCAAATTGCAATATACACATACAAATCATTTATAAGTAAATGATACTAATATAATTGAGCTCATAAGGAAAATTTGAGCTTTATTGATAATATACACAAATATACAATGTCTTTGCAATATTCGTTATTACAAGAATTGAATGAATAATTAAACAAAATAAAAAAGAAGATTACATCAAATTGATCCTATATTAAAATCCTAAACTAATGTCTTGATAAGTTGATAGAAGTTGTCCTAGATCATTTTCCATTTTTTCCAAACCTGCAAAATAAAGAGAAGAGCTAGACAGGGGGTTAGAAATTCAGTCAGTGATCAGCCAGGGGTGAACCAAGTGTCAATGACACTTGTGTTTGTCCAGAACTTGGACATCATCAGGAGAGGCTCAACAGCAGACCAAACCTGAGCATGCACAGGGCTCAAGTTTCACCTAAGGAGCTTCACAGCTCATGGAGTTACACACAGCTAAGTCACAAGCCAAGCCAGACTTGTGTGTCACAGCCAAAGAAGAAACACCATAAGTATAAGTAGGATAGAAACCCTAGAAACAATGCACAGTCGACCAGATAACAATTTCATCCAGCAACCAGCCAAGAACAACAAGAGTTCATCCAGTTCTTGCTCAAGAACAACACAAGCAACCACATAAACCATTTATCCATCCAAAAATCCAACCAACCAAAACCATTTATCCAGTTCTTGCATTTCTTGCTTGAATCTATCCCTGTGCCTCTGTTCTTGATACTAATCTTGCTAGACACTCAAGTGTATTCAATTATCTTGCCCTGGCTTGATGATTGTGTGTCATCCTTGCAATTTGCAAGAGCTAGTGCTCCTGATGTGCTATTCCTTGTGCTATAATTCCTGGAAATGCTCCATTGAGCATTGTTGTTGGCTAGACAGCACCATCCCTTGATGGTGTGCTTCTGGATACAATTGTATATAGCTTATTTGCTTATCTGTGATATATTTGTTCATGTCCTGTGGCTGATTTAATTATCTGGTTAAATGTGTTGGTGCTAGGCTTGGCTCTAGCATGCCTTAGCATGCCCTGGCATGCTCTGTCATGCCCAAGCAAGTTCCTGATGATCATATGATCATCAGTTGCTTGTAAAGGCTGCTGTGTTATGACTGTGCCTCACTGTTGCTCTTCCTTGTGTCTGTGTGACACCAAAATTTGTACTGATGCATGCTTTTGCTTGCTCAAGCAGTTGATGATGCTTGCAATGATCCATTGGATCATCTGCAAGGTTCTGGTGCATCAATTACTTGTGTAATTCACTTATCTGTATCACCTTGGTTTACTAAATGGATAAGTGATGTGAACTGCTTTGCAGTAATGATCATTTCATTAAATTTGGTAGGGCTAGATGGATGCCAACACTTGGTTGGGTACCCTAGCTCTCTTTTGAACCCTTCTGGGTGATGATAACTGTGCATGGTTTATTTGTTTGGACTGGTTAAGCGGTTGAGGTGACCTTGACAGCAATTCATTGCTGTTCAGGTAGCTCCCACCTTTGTTGGCTTGTTGTGGCTTAGTGAATGCATTACTGGCTAATCCCTTGTTGGATTTCCAGTGATCTTTGATGTTGACAAACAAGAATAGACACATATTGTCTATCCGTCTGATGGTGTCCTAGGTTTTAGGTGCTAGGTGACTTTGGTTGAATAGATAGGATCATTTCCTTGATGGATTGCCTTGGTTATGCCATTGTTTTGGTTAACCAGTGTTCCCTTGGTGATTTCCTATTTGCTTCACCCATATTTGCTTGCACCAACTGAATTGGTAGCCAGATGATGACACAAACAGGGTACTCACACCCTATGGCTTGTGTGTGTTTGATGCACATGCATTTTTATGAGCAAAACAGATGTTTGCCCATGATTCTTTGTGTATACCTCACTCCAGCTCCTAGATTAAGTGCTGATGTAGTGGATTTGCTTCTGGTTGGATTTATGTGCTTGCCCTGCTCCTCCTGGCTTGCTGGTGATGCTTGAATTGTTTCAGTTGGTTGCTGGAATAGGTTGAACAGCAGTGGCTGTTCTTCCTGTTCTTGTTGTGTTCTTACCCTGGTGATGCTTGTCGATGAAATGGCTAGGGTTTGGCTGTGAAAAGTTTTTATATGCTCTTCTCCTTGTCTCTCTGGTCGACAACAGGGCCTGGTCACTTTGGTGACTTCCCCTGGCTGTGTGCGCTGGTGGGCATGCACACAGCCCTGTGAGCTGCCTGTGTGGTTACTAGTTGGGACTTGGTCCTGTGAGTGGATCAGCTCGGCTGATCTTGATAATATCCTCTCAATTTACACTTTCTTGCTAACCTGCCAAGTGGTAATGCCACTTGGCATAATCATGTTTGCTTTGTGAGTGTGCAGGGATCAAGAATTGATCAAGAAGATGTTCAAGATGACCCTGAGCAAGAATTTCATGAAGATCATCTTATGTAGTTTAGGACATAACATTTAATTGTATTTTTCCTTTTCCTTTTTCTATTTCTTCAATCCTTGTAATGTGTTGTAATATTTCATAATTCAATTCTAGATATTGTAAATTGATGTCTACGGGTGCTTCTATTCTTGTAGACAGTGTTGGGCCTCCAAGAGCAGAGGTTTGTAGAACAACAGCAAGTTTCCCTTAAGTGGATCACCCAAGGTTTATCGAACTCAGGGAGGAAGAGGTCAAAGATATCCCTCTCATGCAACCACTGCAACCACAAAGCAAGAAGTCTCTTGTGTCCCCAACACACCTAATAGGTGCACTAGTTCGGCGAAGAGATAGTGAAATACAGGTGGTATGAATAAGTATGAGCAGTAGTAACGGCGCCAGAAAAGTGTTTTGCTATCCAGGACTGGCGTGTAGTTGATGGTGGTAATATTGCAGGCAGTACAGATGCAGTAGAACATTAAACAATCAGCGATAGCAGTATTTAGGAACAAGGCCTAGGGATTATACTTTCACTAGTGGACACTCTTAACATTGATCACATAACAGAATAGATAAATGCTATACTCTACACTCTCTTGTTGGATGATAAACACCACTAATTGCGTAGGATTACACGAACCCTCAATGTCGGAGTTAACAAGCTCCACAATATTCGATATTCATGTTTAAGTAACCTTAGAGTGCATGATAGATCATTGCAATTACACCAAGTACTAACATAGCATGCACACTGTCACCATCACACTATGAAGGAGGCATAGATCACATCAATACTATCATAGCAATAATTAACTTCATAATCTACAAGAGATTACAATCATAACCTACGCCAAGTACTACACGATGCACACACTGTCACCTTTACACCGTGCAGGAGGAATAGACTACTTTAATAACATCACTAGAGTAGCACATAGATAAATAGTGATACAAAACTCATATGAATCTCAATCATGTAAGGCAGCTCATGAGATCATTGTATTGAAGTACATAGGAGAGAGATTAACCACATAGCTACCGGTATAGCCCCTTAGCCTCGATGGAGAACTACTCCCTCCTCATGGGAGACAGCAGCGGTGATGAAGATGGCGGTGGTGTCGATGGAGAAGCCTTCCGGTGGGCACTTCCCTGTCCCGGCGGCGTGCCGGAACAGAGACTCCTGTCCCCCAGATCTTGGCTTCGCGATGGCGGCGGCTCTGGAAGGTTTCTCGTACCGTGGCTTTTCCGTATCGAAGATTTAGGTCAGGGACCTTTAAATAGGCGAAGAGGCGGAGTCGGAGGGTCGACGAGGCGGTGACACACTAGGGGCGCGGCCAAGGCCTGGGCCGCGCCACCCTGTCGTCTGGGGCCCACGGGGCCCTCCTCTGGCGGCTCTCGGGTGTTCTGGAAGCTTCGTGTGATTCTAAGATGCTGGGCGTTGATTTCGTCCAATTCCGAGAATATTTCCTTACTAGGATTTCTGAAACCAAAAACAGCAGAAAACAGGAACTGGCACTTCGGCATCTCGTCAATAGGTTAGTTTCGGAAAATGCATAAATATGACATAAAGTATGCATAAAACATGTAGATATCATCAATAATGTGGCATGGAACATAAGAAATTATCGATACGTCGGAGACGTATCAGCATCCCCAAGCTTAGTTCCTACTCGTCCTCGAGTAGGTGAACGATAAAAGATAATTTCTGAAGTGACATGCTACCAACATGATCTTAATCATACTATTGTAAAGCATATGAGATGAATGCAGCGATTCAAAGCAATGGTAAATACAATGGTTAAACAATTGAATCATATAGCAAAGACTTTTCATGAATAGTACTTTCAAGACAAGCATCAATAAGTCTTGCATAAGAGTTAACTCATAAAGCAATAAATTCATAGTAGAGGCATTGAAGCAACACAAAGGAAGATTAAGTTTCAGCGGTTGCTTTCAACTTGTAACATGTATATCTCATGGATAGTTGTCAATGTAAAGTAATATAACAAGTGCAATATGCAAGTATGTAGGAATCAATGCACAGTTCACACAAGTGTTTGCTTCTTGAGATAGAGAGAAATAGGTGAACTGACTCAACATAAAAGTCAAAGAAAGGGCCCTTCGCAGAGGGAAGCATTGATTGCTATATTTGTGCTAGAGCTTTGGTTTTGAAAACAAGAAACAATTTTGTCAACGGTAGTAATAAAGCATATGTGTTATGTAAATTATATCCTACAAGTTTCAAGCCTCATGCATAGTATACTAATAGTGCCCGCACCTTGTCCTAATTAGTTCGGATTACCTGGATTATCATCGCAATGCATATGTTTTAACCAAGTGTCACAAAGGGGTACCTCTATGCCACCTGTACAAAGGTCTAAGTAGAAAGCTCGCATCGGATTTCTCGCTATTGATTATTCTCAACTTAGACATCCATACCGGGACAACATAGACAACAGATAATGGACTCCTCTTTTATGCATAAGCATTCAATCAACAATTAATTTTCTCATATGAGATTGAGGATATTTGTCCAAAACTGAAACTTCCACCATGGATCATGGCTTTAGTTAGCGGCCCAATGTTCTTCTCTAACATTATGCATGCTCTAACCATTCTAGCGGTAAATCTCCCTTACTTCAGACAAGACGGACATGCATAGCAACTCACATGATATTTGATACGCGTACAACACGCGTCCGTTGGGAACCCCAAGAGGAAGGTGTGATGCGTACAGCGGCAAGTTTTCCCTCAGTATGAAACCAAGGTTTATCGAACCAGTAGGAGCCAAGAAGCACGTTGAAGGTTGATGGCGGCGAGATGTAGTGCGGCGCAACACCAGGGATTCCGGCGCCAACGTGGAACTCGCACAACACAACCAAAGTACTTTGCCCCAACGAAACAGGTGAGGTTGTCAATCTCACCGGCTTGCTGTAACAAAGTATTAGATGTATAGTGTGGATGATGATTGTTTGCGAGAGAACAGTAGAACAAGTATTGCGATAGATTGTATCGATGTAAAAGAATGGACCGGGGTCCACAGTTCACTAGTGGTGTCTCTCCCATAAGATAAATAGCATGTTGGGTGAACAAATTACAGTTGGGCAATTGACAAATAGAGAGGGCATGACAATGCACATACATGATATGATGAGTATTGTGAGATTTAATTGGGCATTACGACAAAGTACATAGACCGCTATCCAGCATGCATCTATGCCTAAAAAGTCCACCTTCGAGGTTATCATCCGAACCCCTTCCAGTATTAAGTTGCAAACAACGAGACAATTGCATTAAGTATGGTGCGTAATGTAATCAATAACTACATCCTCGGACATAGCATCAATGTTTTATCCCTAGTGGCAACGAGCACATCCATAACCTTAGAGGTTTCTCTCACTCCCCGCATTCACGGAGACATGAACCCACTATCGAGCATAAATACTCCCTCTTGGAGTTACAAGCATCAACTTTGCCAAAGCATCTACTAGTAACGGAGAGCATGCAAGATCATAAACAACACATAGATTGATAATCAACATAACATAGTATTCTCTATCCATCGGATCCCAACAAACACAACATATAGTATTACAGATAGATGATCTTGATCATGTTAGGCAGCTCACAAGATCCGACAATGAAGCACATAAGGAGAAGACAACCATCTAGCTACTGCAATGGACCCATAGTCCAGGGGTGAACTACTCACTCATCACTCCGGAGGCGACCATGGCGGTGTAGAGTCCTCCGGGAGATGAATCCCCTCTCCGGCAGGGTGCCGGAGGCGATCTCCTGAATCCCCCGAGATGGGATTGGCGACGGTGGCGTCTCTGGAAGGTTTTCCGTATCGTGGATCTCGGATGCGGGGGTTTCGCGACGAAGACTATATGTAGGCGGAAGGGCAGGTCAGGGGGCCACACGAGGGGCCCAGACGACAGGCCGGCGCGGCCAAGACCTGGGTCGCGCCGCCCTAGTGTCTGGCCACCTCGTGGCCCCACTTCGTCTCCTCTCCGGTCTTCTGGAAGCTTCGTGGCAAAATAGGCCCCTGGGCGTTGATTTCGTCCAATTCCAAGAATATTTCCTTACTAGGATTTCTGAAACCAAAAACAACGAGAACAACGACATCGGCTCTTCGGCATCTCGTTAATAGGTTAGTGCTTGGAAAATGCATAAATATGACATAAAGTATGCATAAAACATGTAGATATCATCAATAATGTGGCATGGAACATAAGAAATTATCGATACGTCGGAGACGTATCAGCATCCCCAAGCTTAGTTTCTGCTCGTCCCGAGCAGGTAAACGATAACAAAGATAATTTCTGGAGTGACATGCCATCATAACCTTGATCATACTATTGTAAGCATATGTAGTGAATGCAGCGATCAAAACAATGTAAATGACATAAGTAAACAAATGAATCATATAGCAAAGACTTTTCATGAATAGTACTTCAAGACAAGCATCAATAAGTCTTGCATAAGAGTTAACTCATAAAGCAATAATTCAAAGTAAAGGCATTGAAGAAACACAAAGGAAGATTAAGTTTCAGCGGTTGCTTTCAACTTATAACATGTATATCTCATGGATATTGTCAACACAAAATAATATAACAAGTGCAATATGCAAGTATGTAGGAATCAATGCACAGTTCACACAAGTGTTTGCTTCTTGAGGTGGAGAGAGATAGGTGAACTGACTCAACAATAAAAATAGAAGAAAGGTCCTTCAAAGAGGAAAGCATCGATTGCTATATTTGTGCTAGAGCTTTGATTTTGAAAACAAGAAACAATTTTGTCAACGGTAGTAATAAAGCATATGTGTTATATAAATTATATCTTACAAGTTGCAAGCCTCATGCATAGTATACTAATAGTGCCCGCACCTTGTCCTAATTAGCTCGGATTACCTGGATTATCATCGCAATGCACATGTTTTAACCAAGTGTCACAAAGGGGTACCTCTATGCCGCATGTACAAAGGTCTAAGGAGAAAGCTCGCATCGGATTTCTCGCTATTGATTATTCTCAACTTAGACATCCATACCGGGACAACATAGACAACAGATAATGGACTCCTCTTATATGCATAAGCATGTAGCAACAATTAATTTTCTCATATGAGATTGAGGATTTTTGTCCAAAACTGAACCCACCATGGATCATGGCTTTAGTTAGCGGCCCAATGTTCTTCTCTAACATTATGCAATGCTCTAACCATTCTAGCGGTAAATCTCCCTTACTTCAGACAAGACGAACATGCATAGCAACTCACATGATATTCAACAAAGAGTAGTTGATGGCGTCCCCAGGAACATGGTTATCGCACAACAAGCAACTTAATAAGAGATAAAGTGCATAAGTACATATTCAATACCACAATAGTTTTTAGGCTATTTGTCCCATGAGCTATATATTGTAAAGGTAGAGGATAGAAATTTAAAGGTAGCACTCAAGTTATTTACTTTGGAATGGCGGAGAAATACCATGTAGTAGGTAGGTATGGTGGACACAAATGGCATAGTAGTTGGCTCAAGGATTTTGGATGCATGAGAAGTATTCCCTCTCGATGCAAGGTTTAGGCTAGCAAGGTTATTTGAAACAAACCCAAGGATGAAGCGGTGCAGCAAAACCCACATAAAAGACATATTGTAAACATTATAAGACTCTACACCGTCTTCCTTGTTGTTCAAACTCAATACTAGAAATTATCTAGACCTTAGAGAGACCAATTATGCAAACCAAATTTTAGCAAGCTCTATGTATTTCTTCATTAATAGGTGCAAAGTATATGATGCAAGAGCTTAAATATGAGCACAACAATTGCCAAGTATCACATTATCCAAGACATTATAGCAATTACTACATGTATAATTTTCCAATTCCAACCATATAACAATTTAACGAAGAAGAAACTTCGTCGTGAATATTATGAGTAAAGCCTAAGGACATACTTGTCCATATGCAACAGCGGAGCGTGTCTCTCTCCCACACAAAGAATGCTAGGTGATGACCCACAAGTATAGGGGGTGTATCGTAGTATCTTCGATAAGTAAGAATGTCGATCCCAACAAGGAGCAGAAGGTGTTGACAAGCAGTTTCGATGAAGGATTCACTGTAAATGCTCACAGACAAGTATTCGGGGGTTTTTGATGTAACAGATGAATAAAGTACGAGTAAGTAAAGTGCGAGAGTAACAATTGCAGCGAGTGGCCCAATCCTTTTTAGCACAAAGGACAAGCCGGTTTGTTTACTTATAATGACCAAACGTTCTCGAGGACACACGGGATTTTAGTCTAGTGCTTTCGCTACATACGGCTAATTAATCTTCATTGTTTTGATAAGTGTTGTGTGGGTGAACTCGTGCTAATGTACTCGCCCTTCCTAGGACTAATACATACTTGTGATTATACCCCTTGCAAGAATCCGCAACTACAAGAAAGTAATTAAGATAAATCTAACCACAGACCTTAAACTCGAGATCCTGCTATCCCTCCCGCATCGATATACCAACGGGGGCTTAGGTTTCGTCACTCCGGCAACCCCGCAATTGGCAAACGAGTACAAGATGCATTCCCCTAGGCCCATAAAGGTGAAGTGTCGTGTAGTCGACGTTCACACGACACCACTAGAAGAATAACACCACAACTTAAATATCATAACATTGAATATTACTCAACCATACTTCACTACTAATATTTAGACTTCACCCATGTCCTCAAGAACTAAACGAACTACTCACGAGACATCATATGGAACATGATCGGAGGTGATATGATGATGAATAACAATCTGAACATAAACCTTGGTTCAACGGTTTCACTCAATAGCATCAATAACAAGTAGAAATCAACACCGGGAGAGTTTCCCCTATCAAACAATCAAGATCAAACCCAAATTGCTACAGCGGTGACGATGTGCAGCGGTGGAGACGGCGGTGATGATGATGAAAATGATGATGATGGTGATGGAGATGATGTCCAACTTGATGGCGGTGACGATGGCGTCGATTTCCCCCTCCGGGAGGGAATTTCCCCGGCGGATCTCAGCCCGCCGGAGAGCTCTTTTCTCTCTGGTGTTCTCCGCCCCGCAGAGGCGGCTGCAACTCTTCGCGAGGTACCCTCTGGAGCTTAGGTTTTCGGGACGAAGGCGTACGCGAAGAAAAGGAGGCGAAAGGGGGTTGTGGGCCCCCTCCTCACAGGGCGGCGCGGCCAGGCCTTGGGCCGCGCTGGCCTATGGGGTGGGCCCACCTCGGGTCCCCTCAGCTCCCCCTTCTGGCTCACTTCATCTTCTGGAAAAATAAGGTTTTTCGTATAATTTCCGTCAACTGTTGATCTTCCGAAATATTGCATTCGACGGCGCTTTTTCCAGCAGAATCCCGGCTCCGGTGCTCGATCCTCCAATAATCATGAAACATGCAAAATAGATGAAATAACATAAGTATTATGTCCAAATATGAAATATATCAATGAATAACAAGCAAATTATGATATAAAATAGTGATGCAAATTGGACGTATCAACTCCCCCAAGCTTAGACTTCGCTTGTCCCCAAGCGAAACCGAACTCGGTAAACAGGACCACATGTTTATGGAGTGAAGAGTCGATAAATCAAATACGGACAAGAAGCATCATATTCATTCACACAAGACATTCTAGTAAACAACTTCCTCATATAACTCAACTTGAAACAAGTATAAGGTAATCACAAATAAAGGTGCATAAGAAATCATAGTTGGTGATGGCAAACTTCGTTCTTGGTCAGAGAACAATTAACAGAGTTATTCTTATCTATCGAGCAGCGCTCTCATGTTAAAGTTTATATGGCACAACTTGCATACTCAATCATAATAGTCTCCTCATGATCATTGATAACTTGCAAAGCTATATTCATTTAGATAAAACTTGTACTAAACAAGGAAGAGTAAAAGACATGATGAAGCAAATCACAATATAATGGTTTGATCACAACAACTCAAATGCTTGCTTAAGATGGAGGGAAATAGGTTTACTGACTCAACATAAAGTAAAAGACAGGCCCTTCGTAGAGGGAAGCAGGGATTAAATCATGTGCTAGAGCTTTTTCAGTTTTGAAATCATATAAAGAGAATGAAAGTAACATTTTGAGAGGTGTTTGTTGTTGTCAACGACTGGTAGCGGGTACTCTAACCCCCTTGCCAGACAAACCTTCAAAGAGCGGCTCCCATTTTACTTTTATTTTGTGTGGCACTCCTTCCAACCTTTCTTTCACAAACCATGGCTAACCGAATCCTCGGGTGCCTGCCAACAATCTCATACCATGAAGGAGTGCCTTTTTATTTTAGTTTTATTATGATGACACTCCCCCAACCTTTGCTTACACAAGCCATGGCTAACCGAATCCTTCGGGTGCCGTCCATCAATCACATACCATGGAGGAGTGTCTATTTAGATTAATTAATTTGGGACTGGGAATCCCATTGCCAGCTCTTTTTGCAAAATTATTGGATAAGCGGATGAGGCCACTAGTCCATTGGTGAAAGTTGCCCAACAAGATTGAAAGATAAAACACCACATACTTCCTCATGAGCTATAAAACATTGACACAAATAAGAGATAGTAAATTTTGAATTATTTAAAGGTAGCACACGAAGTATTTACTTGGAATGGCAGGAAATACCATGTAGTAGGTAGATATGGTGGACACAAATGACATAGGTTTGGGTTAAGGTTTGGATGCACGAGAAGTATTCCCTCTCGATACAGGTCTTTGGCTAGCAAGGTTAATTAGCAAGCATAAGAGTCGAGGGAAACAAACAAATATACATGTGATAGAAACAATCATGCATCTTCCTTGTAAGCACAAACAGTTTTAACTTCAGAATAATAAGCTATGAGCTAACAAGAAAGAAAGATGATGAAACAACTACATGTATTTCTCTTTTCTACTTAAACCTCAAAGTGTTGTTGCTATTGACCAATGCTAAGTTTGCCAAAACCAAATAGATTTATTCAATGCTCCCAAAGTGATACCAGTACTAAAATCAAGATCAATCATATAATAGAGATTGCAAACTAAAATAAGATGTGCAATATGTAAATGATAAGACTTCTCATTAATATTCCATAACGATAACTCACACCAAGGGATACATAGACAACCAACTAAAGGAGAGATACTTCCAAACTGCAACCCATCTTATATGATAACTTCCCTACTCATGATATGACACTACTTGACAGTAAAAGTAAAAGGTAGTGATGATGTGATACCGCGGCACTCCCCCAAGCTTGGAACAAACCAAGGGGATGCCAATACCGATGATGAATTACTCCTTTGGCGATGGTGATGATGAACTCCTCCCGCGCTTCTTACAGATCTCCTTCAGCTTCAGTTTCTCAGCTTGGCAATTCTGCACTAAGACTCGAAGAGATTCATTGTTATCTGAAGTTGGCGACGACGACCTTGTGATGGGAATCGAGTAATATTCCAGCATTCTACGGAGTCGGTAATTCTCCTCCTGGAGTATCTCCACTTCTCTTCTTAGAGCCCGATATTGATCACAAAACTCATCAGTAGTCCGTAGAGCTTCTTCCAACACGGGGAAAGAGTCGAGGCTAAGAGCGGGTGGTAAGGGTCCCTGCAAGTTATGAGAAAAAGAACGTCGAGTGTCAACAGATCCCACCAAGATTTGCTTACTCCCAACGGCTTGTTGCTCTTGTTTTGATGACACCCTTTTCACTTCTTCCTCTGAAAGCCCCTTGCCCTTGTTGTTGGAGGCCATGGTGCTTCTAGATTGAGAACAGACCCTGGCAGAAACAGCTCGAAACCAAACACGTCGAGAAAACGATATACGGACCTCCAGGGGTCCGGGGGATTATATAGCAGAAATTTTCACGACAAAAGGAAAGTACCAAGTCGAACTAGAGTCGGAAAGGGGCGACGAGGCGGCCAGCTCATAGGGCGGCGCGGGCCAAGGCCAGGCCGCGCCGGCCTATGGGGGCACGCCCTCGTGCGTCTCCTCCACTCCGTTTCGATCTCGTAATTTTTCATATTTTCCAAAAACAGCAAAAACATTGTTCGGAAAGTAATTTACGAACTTTTTATTACCAGTACTGTTACCTATTCAAAGTCGAGTTCTGGCGGACTGTCAATTTGTCCTTTGATGAAGGCCTCCGGTGTTTCCACTCGAATAACATCAACATCTATATTGTAAGAATCACCTGAGATATGATGCTTGAGTCTTTGTCCGTTCACCACTTGCGTGGCATTGCCTTGGAGAGAGCTAATTTTAATTGCTCCTGAACGATACACCTCCTCAACAACATACGGTCCTTCCCATTTCGAGAGTAATTTCCCTGCAAAGAATCTGAGACGAGACCGATACAATAGGACTTTATCCCCAATATTAAATTCTCTTTTGATAATCCTTCTATCATGCCATTTTTTAACTTTCTCTTTAAAGAGTTTAGCATTTTCATAAGCTTCACTTCTCCATTCATCTAGAGAACTCAATTGCAACAACCTCTTATTACCGGCAAGTTTAGGATCTTTATTTAATTCTCTAACCGCCCAATAAGCTTTGTGCTCTAGTTCTAAAGGTAAATGACAAGCTTTCCCATAAACCATTTTATAAGGTGACATTCCCATGGGGTTTTTATAAGCAGTTCTATAAGCCCATAGTGCATCCTTCAATTTACTAGCCCAATTCTTTCTAGTTTTATTAACAGTCTTTTCCAAGATAGATTTAATCTCTCTATTTGATAATTCTACTTGCCCGCTAGTTTGAGGATGATAAGCGGAAGCAATTCTATGATTAATACCATATTTAGCAAGAGTTTTTCTAAAACCACCATGAATAAAATGTGAACCTCCATCAGTCATAATATATCTAGGAACTCCAAATCTAGGAAAAATAATATCTAAAAGCATTTTTAAAGAGGTCTCACCATCAGCACTTTTTGTAGGTATGGCTTCCACCCATTTAGTAACATAATCAACAAGCAACAAGTATATGAGTGTTACCTTCGAAGAGGGAAAAGGTCCCATGAAGTCAAATCCCCAACAATCGAACGGTTCAATAACAAGAGTATAATTCATAGGCATTTCATTGCGTCTAGAGATATTACCAACCCTTTGACATTCATCACAAGATAAGATAAACTTCCTTGCATCTTTGAAGAGAGTCGGCCAATAAAAACCTTATTGTAGAACCTTTTGCGTGGTTCTATCTCCGGCGTGATGTCCTCCATAAGCACTACCATGACATTTACTCAATATCTCTTGCTGTTCATATTCGGGAACACATCTTCGCAGAATACCATCCACTCCTTCTTTATATAAGTGTGGGTCATCCTATAAATAATGCCTCAAGTCATAGAAGAATTTCCTCCTTTGCTGGGCTGAAAAGGTTGGAGGCAAGTACTTGGAAACAATAAAGTTAGCATAATCAGCATACTGATACGTCTCCGACGTATCGATAATTTCTTATGTTCCATGCCACATTATTGATGTTATCTACATGTTTTATGCACACTTTATGTCATATTCGTGCATTTTCTGGAACTAACCTATTAACAAGATGCCGAAGTGCCGATTCGTTGTTTTCTGCTGTTTTTGGTTTCGAAATCCTAGTAAGGAAATATTCTCGGAATTGGACGAAATCAAAGCCCAGGGGCCTATTTTCTCACGAAGCTTCCGAAGTCCGAAGGAGAGACGAAGAGGGGCCACGGAGGGGCCACACCCTAGGGCGGCGCGGCCCCCCTTGGCCGCGCGGCCCCGTGGTGTGGGGCCCCGTGCCGCCTCTTGACCTGCCCTTTCGCCTATAAAAAGTCTCCGTGACGAAACCCCCGCACCGAGAACCACGATACGGAAAACCTTCCGGAGACGCCGCCGCCGCCGATCCCATCTCGGGGGATCCAGGAGATCGCCTCCGGCACCCCGCCGGAGAGGGGAATCATCTCCCGGAGGACTCTACGCCGCCATGGTCGCCTCCGGTGTGATGTGTGAGTAGTCTACCCCTGGACTATGGGTCCATAGCAGTAGCTAGATGGTTGTCTTCTCCCCATTGTGCTATCATTGTCGGATCTTGTGAGCTGCCTAACATGATCAAGATCATCTATCCGTAATTCTATATGTTGCGTTTGTTGGGATCCGATGAATAGAGAATACTTGTTATGTTGATTATCAAAGCTATGCTTATGTGTTGTTTATGATCTTGCATGCTCTCCGTTATTAGTAGATGCTCTGGCCAAGTTGATGCTAGTAACTCCAAGAGGGAGTATTTATGCTCGATAGTGGGTTCATGCCTCCGTGAATCTGGAGGAGTGACAAGAACCACTAAGGTTATGGATGTGCTGTTGCCACTAGGGATAAAACATTAGTGCTATGTTCAAGGATGTAGTCACTAGTTACATTACGCGCAATACTTAATGCAATTGTCTCGTTGTTAGCAACTTAATACCGGAGGGGTTCGGATGATAACCTCGAAGGTGGACTTTTTAGGCATAGATGCAGTTGGATGACGGTCTATGTACTTTGTCGTAATGCCCAATTAAATCTCACTATACTCATCATGATATGTATGTGCATGGTCATGCTCTCTTTATTTGTCAATTGCCCAACCGTAATTTGTTCACCCAACATGCTGTTCGTCTTATGGGAGAGACACCTCTAGTGAACTGTGGACCCCGGTCCAATTCTCTTTACTGAAATACAATCTATCGCAATATTGTTCTACTGTTTTCTGCAAACAATCATCTTCCACACAATACGGTTAATCCTTTGTTACAGCAAGCCGGTGAGATTGACAACCTCACTGTTTCGTTGGGGCAAAGTACTTTGGTTGTGTTGTGCAGGTTCCACGTTGGCGCCGGAATCTCTGGTGTTGCGCCGCACTACATCCCGCCGCCATCAACCTTCAACGTGCTTCTTGGCTCCTCCTGGTTCGATAAACCTTGGTTTCTTTCTCGAGGGAAAACTTGCTGCTGTGCGCATCATACCTTCCTCTTGGGGTTGCCCAACGAACGTGTGAAATACACGCCATCAAGCATATTTTCCGGCGCCGTTGCCGGGAGATCAAGACACGCTGCAAGGGGAGTCTCCACTTCTCAATCTCTTTACTTTGTTTTTGTCTTGCTTAGTTTTATTTACTACTTTGTTTGCTGCACTAAATCAAAATACAAAAAAATTAGTTGCTAGTTTTACTTTACTTGTTATCTTGTTTACTATATCAAAAACACAAAAAAAATTAGTTTACTTGCATTTACTTTATCTAGTTTGCTTTATTTACTGTTGCTAAAATGGCCAACGCTGAAAACACTAAGTTGTGTGACTTCACAACCACAAATAATAATGATTTCTTATGCACACCTATTGCTCCACCTGCTACTACAGCAGAATTCTTTGAAATTAAACCTCGCTTTACTTGAATCTTGTTATGCGAGAGCAATTTTCTCGGTGTTAGTTCCGATGATGCTCGCTGCCCATCTTAATAATTTTGTTGAACTATGTGAAATGCAAAAATATAAAGATGTAGATGGTGATATTATTAAACTAAAATTGTTCCCTTTCTCATTAAGAGGAAGAGCTAAAGATTGGTTGCTATCTCTCGCCTAAGAATAGTATCGATTCATGGACTAAATGCAAGGATGCTTTTATTGGTAGATATTATCCCCCTGCTAAAATTATATCTTTGAGGAGTAGCATAATGAATTTTAAACAATTAGATACTGAACATGTTGCTCAAGCTTGGGAGAGAATGAAATCTCTCGGTTAAAAATTGCCCAACCCATGGACTGACTACTTGGATGATCATCCAAACCTTCTATGCAGGACTAAATTTTTCTTCACGGAATTTATTGGATTCAGCTGCTGGAGGTACCTTTATGTCCATCACTCTTGGTGAAGCAACAAAGCTTCTTGATAATATGATGATCAACTACTCCGAATGGCACACGGAAAGAGCTCCACAAGGTAAGAAGGTAAATTCCGTCGAAGAAACCTCTTCCTTGAGTGATAAGATCGATGCTATTATGTCTATGCTTGTGAATGATAGGACTAATATTGATCCTAATAATGTTCCATTAGCTTCATTGGTTGCACAAGAAGAACATGTTGATGTAAACTTCATTAAAAATAATAATTTCAACAACAATGCTTACCGGAACAATTCTAGTAACAACTATAGGCCATATCCTTATAATAATGGCAACGGCTATGGTAATTCTTATGGGAATTCTTACAACAATAATAGGAGTTCACCCCCTGGACTTGAAGCCATGCTTAAGGAATTTATTAGTACACAAACTGCTTTTAACAAATCTGTTGAAGAAAAGCTTGGGAAAATCGATATACTTGCTTCTAAAGTTGATAGTCTTGCTGCTGATGTTGATCTTTTGAAATCGAAAGTTATGACTAATGAGAATCATCATAATAAAATTACTACTACAGCAAATGCCATTCAAGTTAGAATTAATGAGAATATAAGATTAATGGCTGAACTGCGTGCTAGGTGGGATAGAGAAGAAAATGAAAAACTAGCTAAAGAGAAGAATATAGCTAAAGTTTGGACTATTACCACCACTAGTAATGCTAATGCTACACATGTTGCTGCACCTCCTACTCATACTAATAAAAGAATTGGTGTTAGCAATGTTTCCACTTCGAATGCAAAGCGCGAAAACCGCCTGAAACTCGCTAAAACTGCTGAAACCGCTCGTGATAAAGTCGCTGAAATTTTTTCCAACATTGGGGATGATGATCCCATTGCTTTAGATTATAATGGTTTGAATTTTGATGATTGCCACATCTCTGAAGTTATAAAGTTCTTGCAAAAACTTGCTAAAAGTCCTAATGCTAGTGCTATAAATTTGGCTTTCACGCATCATATTACAAATGCTCTCATAAAAGCTAGAGAAGAGAAACTAGAGCGTGAAGCCTCTACTCCTAAAAAGTCAGAGGATGGTTGGGAGCCCATCATTAAGATGAAGATTAAAGATTTTGATTGTAATGCTTTATGTGATCTTGGTGCAAGTATCTCTGTTATGCCTAAGAAAATTTATAATATGCTTGACTTGCCACCGCTGAAAAATTGTTATTTGGATGTTAATCTTGCTGATCATTCTACAAAGAAACCTTTGGGTAAAGTTGATAATGTTCGCATTACCATTAACAATAACCTGGTTCCCGTTGATTTTGTTGTCTTGGATATTGAATACAATGCATCTTGCCCCGTTATATTGGGAAGACCTTTTCTTCGAACTCGTTGGTGCTATCATTGATATGAAGGAAGGTAATATAAAATATCAATTTCCTCTCAAGAAAGGTATGGAACACTTCCCTAGAAAGAGAATGAAGGTACCTTTTGATTCTATCATGAGAACAAATTATGATGTTGACACTTCATCTCTTGATAATACTTGATACACACTTTCTGCGCCTAGCTGAAAGGCGTTAAAGAAAAGCGCTTATGGGAGACAACCCATGTTTTTTTTACCTACAGTACTTTGTTTTTATTTTGTGTCTTGGAAGTTGTTTACTACTGTAGCAACCTCTCCTTATCTTAGTTTTGTGTTTTGTTGTGCCAAGTTAAGCCGTTGATAGAAAAGTAAGTACTAGATTTGGATTACTGCACAGTTCCAGATTTCTTTGCTGTCACGAATCTGGGTCCACCTCCCTGTAGGTAACTCATAAAATTAAGCCAATTTACGTGCATGATCCTCAGATATGTACGCAACTTTCATTCAATTTGAGCATTTTCATTTGAGCAAGTCTGGTGCCATTTTAAAATTCGTCAATACGAACTGTTCTGTTTTGACAGATTCTGCCTTTTATTTCGCATTGCCTCTTTCGCTATGTTGGATGAATTTCTTTGATCCACTAATGTCCAGTAGCATTATGCAATGTCCAGAAGTGTTAAGAATGATTGTGTCACCTCTGAATATGTCAATTTATAATGTGCACTAACCCTCTAATGAGTTGTTTCGAGTTTGGTGTGGAGGAAGTTTTCAAGGATCAAGAGAGGAGTATGATGCAACATGATCAAGGAGAGTGAAAGCTCTAAGCTTGGGGATGCACCCGGTGGTTCACCCCTGCATATATCAAGAAGACTCAAGCGTCTAAGCTTGGGGATGCCCAAGGCATCCCCTTCTTCATCGACAACATTATCAGGTTCCTCCCCGAAACTATATTTTTATTCCATCACATCTTATGTGCTTTTTCTTGGAGCGTCGGTTTGTTTTGTTTTTTGTTTTGTTTGAATAAAATGGATCCTAGCATTCACTTTATGGGAGAGAGACACGCTCCGCTGTAGCATATGGACAAGTATGTCCTTGGTTTCTACTCATAGTATTCATGGCGAAGTTTCTCCTTCGTTAAATTGTTATATGGTTGGAATTGGAAAATGATACATGTAGTAATTGCTATAAATGTCTTGGGTAATGTGATACTTGGCAATTGTTGTGCTCATGATTAAGCTCTTGCATCATATGCTTTGCACCCATTAATGAAGAAATACATAGAGCATGCTAAAATTTGGTTTGCATATTTGGTTTCTCTAAGGTCTAGATAATTTCTAGTATTGAGTTTGAACAACAAGGAAGACGGTGTAGAGTCTTATAATGTTTTCAATATGTCTTTTATGTGAGTTTTGCTGCACCGGTTCATCCTTGTGTTTGTTTCAAATAAGCCTTGCTAGCCTAAACCTTGTATCGAGAGGGAATACTTCTCATGCATCCAAAATACTTGAGCCAACCACTATGCCATTTGTGTCCACCATACCTACCTACTACATGGTATTTTCCGCCATTCCAAAGTAAATTGCTTGAGTGCTACCTTTAAAATTCCATCATTCACCTTTGCAATATATAGCTCATGGGACAGATAGCTTTAAACTATTGTGGTATTGAATATGTAATTACGCACTTTATCTCTTATTAAGTTGCTTGTTGTGCGATAACCGTGTTTACTGGGGACGCCATCAACTACTCTTTGTTGAATTTCATGTGAGTTGCTATGCATGTTCGTCTTGTCTGAAGTAAGAGAGATCTACCACCATATGGTTAAGCATGCATATGTTAGAGAAGAACATTGGGCCGCTAACTAAAGCCATGTTCCATGGTGGAAGTTTCAGTTTTGGACAACAATCCTCAAGTCTCAAATGAGAAAATTATTAATTGTTGTTATATGCTTATGCATAAAAGAGGAGTCCATTATCTGTTGTCTATGTTGTCCCGGTATGGATGTCTAAGTTGAAGAATAATCAATAGCGAGAAATCCAATGCGAGCTTTCTCCTTAGACCTTTGTACAGGCGGCATAGAGGTACCCCTTTGTGACACTTGGTAAAAACAATGCATTGTGATGATCCGGTAGTCCAAGCTAATTAGGACAAGGTGCGGGCACTATTAGTATACTATGCATGAGGCTTGCAACTTGTAAGATATAATTTACATGATACATATGCTTTATTACTACCGTTGACAAAATTGTTTCATGTTTTCAAAATCAAAGCTCTAGCACAAATATAGCAATCGATGCTTTTCCTCTATGGAGGACCATTCTTTTACTTTCAATGTTGAGTCAGTTCACCTATTTCTCTCCACCTCAAGAAGCAAACACTTGTGTGAACTATGCATTGATTCCTACATACTTGCTTATTGCACTTATTATATTACTCTATGTTGACAATATCCATGAGATATACATGTTACAAGTTGAAAGCAACCGCTGAAACTTAATCTTCTTTTGTGTTGCTTCAATACCTTTACTTTGAATTATTGCTTTATGAGTTAACTCTTATGCAAGACTTATTGATGCTTGTCTTGAAGTGCTATTCATGAAAAGTCTTTGCTTTATGATTCACTTGTTTACTCATGTCATATACATTGTTTTGATCGCTGCATTCACTACATATGCTTTACAAATAGTATGATCAAGATTATGATGGCATGTCACTCCGGAAATTATCCGTGTTATCGTTTTACCTGCTCGGGACGAGCGGAACTAAGCTTGGGGATGCTGATACGTCTCCGACGTATCGATAATTTCTTATGTTCCATGCCACATTATTGATGTTATCTACATGTTTTATGCACACTTTATGTCATATTCGTGCATTTTCCGGAACTAACCTATTAACAAGATGCCGAAGTGCCGATTCTTGTTTTCTGCTGTTTTTGGTTTCGAAATCCTAGTAAGGAAATATTCTCGGAATTGGACGAAATCAAAGCCCAGGGGCCTATTTTCTCACGAAGCTTCCGGAAGTCCGAAGGAGAGACGAAGAGGGGCCACGGAGGGGCCACACCCTAGGGCGGCGCGGCCCCCCTTGGCCGCGCGGCCCCGTGGTGTGGGGCCCCGTGCCGCCTCTTGACCTGCCCTTTCGCCTATAAAAAGTCTCCGTGACGAAACCCCCGATACCGAGAACCACGATACGGAAAACCTTCCGGAGACGCCGCCGCCGCCGATCCCATCTCGGGGGATCCAGGAGATCGCCTCCGGCACCCCGCCGGAGAGGGGAATCATCTCCCGGAGGACTCTACGCCGCCATGGTCGCCTCCGGTGTGATGTGTGAGTAGTCTACCCCTGGACTATGGGTCCATAGCAGTAGCTAGATGGTTGTCTTCTCCCCATTGTGCTATCATTGTCGGATCTTGTGAGCTGCCTAACATGATCAAGATCATCTATCCGTAATTCTATATGTTGCGTTTGTTGGGATCCGATGAATAGAGAATACTTGTTATGTTGATTATCAAAGCTATGCTTATGTGTTGTTTATGATCTTGCATGCTCTCCGTTATTAGTAGATGCTCTGGCCAAGTTGATGCTAGTAACTCCAAGAGGGAGTATTTATGCTCGATAGTGGGTTCATGCCTCCGTGAATGCGGAGGAGTGACAAGAACCACTAAGGTTATGGATGTGCTCGTTGCCACTAGGGATAAAACATTAGTGCTATGTTCAAGGATGTAGTCACTAGTTACATTACGCGCAATACTTAATGCAATTGTCCGTTGTTAGCAACTTAATACCTGGAGGGGTTCGGATGATAACCTAAAGGTGGACTTTTTAGGCATAGATGCGGTTGGATGACGGTCTATGTACTTTGTCGTAATGCCCAATTAAATCTCACTATACTCATCATGATATGTATGTGCATGGTCATGCTCTCTTTATTTGTCAATTGCCCAACTGTAATTTGTTCACCCAACATGCTCGTTCGTCTTATGGGAGAGACACCTCTAGTGAACTGTGGACCCCGGTCCAATTCTCTTTACTCGAAATACAATCTACTGCAATACTGTTCTACTCGTTTTCTCGCAAACAATCATCTTCCACACAATACGGTTAATCCTTTGTTACGAGCAAGCCGGTGAGATTGACAACCTCACTGTTTCGTTGGGGCAAAGTACTTTGGTTGTGTTGTGCAGGTTCCACGTTGGCGCCGGAATCTCTGGTGTTGCGCCGCACTACATCCCGCCGCCATCAACCTTCAACGTGCTTCTTGGCTCCTCCTGGTTCGATAAACCTTGGTTTCTTTCTGAGGGAAAACTTGCTGCTGTGCGGATCATACCTTCCTCTTGGGGTTGCCCAACGAACGTGTGAAATACACGCCATCACATACCAAGGACTGTCTCGCGAGCTCACCTTTATTACAGCCAATTGTTCATTTGGAAAACTATCATTAACAGGAACAGGATCATAAGCAATATTTTCCAATCTAGACAAATTATCAGCAACAGGATTATCAGCACCTTTCCTATCTACAATATGCAAATCAAATTCTTGCAACAGAAGTACCCATCTAATAAGCCTTAGCTTAGCATCTTTCTTTTGCAAAAGGTATCTGATTGCAGCATGATCAGTATGTATAGTAACTTTTGAATCAACAATATAAGATCTAAACTTATCACAAGCAAAGACTACAGCTAACAATTCTTTTTCAGTAGTAGCATAATTTCTTTGAGCAGCATCGAGAGTTTTACTAGCATAATGAATAACATTCAATTTTTTATTTACTCGCTGTCCAAGAACAGCGCCTACAGGAAAATCACTAGCATCACACATAATTTCAAATGGTAAGTTCCAATCAGGAGGTTCAACTATAGGAGCAGTTGTTAAGGCTTTCTTTAGAGTTTCAAAAGCTTCCTTACAATCATCATCAAAAACAAAAGGTACATCTTTTTGAAGAAGATTAGTAAGAGGCTTTGAAATCTTGGAGAAGTCTTTAATAAACCTCCTATAAAACCCAAGCATGACCAAGAACACTACGAATACCTTTAACATCCCTAGGATAGGGCATCTTCTCAATTGCTTCAACTTTAGCTTTATCAACTTCAATACCTCTCTCGGAAATTTTATGTCCCAATACAATTCCTTCATTAACCATAAAGTGGCATTTCTCCCAATTAAGAACAAGGTTAGTTTCTTCACATCTCTGCAAAACTTTATCGAGGTTCCGCAAGCAATTATCAAAAGAGTTCCCATAGACAGAAAAATCATCCATGAATACCTCTACAATACTCTCGCAAAAGCCATGAAAAATAGCAGACATGCATCTTTGAAAAGTAGCAGGAGCATTACATAAACCAAAAGGCATACGTCTATAAGCATAAGTTCCATAGGGACAAGTAAAAGTGGTTTTCTCTTGATCCTTAGTTTTAACAGCAATTTGTGAAAACCCAGAATAACCATCAAGAAAGCAAAAATGAGTATTTTTAGATAACCTTTCTAACATTTGATCAATAAAAGGCAAAGGGTAATGATCTTTCTTAGTAACCTTATTAACTTTTCGATAATCAATGCACATTCTATACCCTACAACTACTCTTTGAGGTATGAGCTCATCATTATCATTAGGCACAACAGTCATCCCTCCTTTCTTAGGAACACAATGCACATGACTAACCCATCTACTATCAGCAATAGGATATATAATACCAGCTTCAAGAAGTCTTAATACCTCATTTCTTACCACATCCTTCATCTTAGGAATTAGACGACGTTGAGGTTCAACAACAGGCTTCGCATCATCTTCCATATTAATGGCGTGTTGGAAAATAGAGGGAGAAATCCCCTTCAAGTCATCAAGAGTGTAGCCAATAGCTCCTCGGTGCTTCTTCAGTATTTCCAATAGCCTTGCTTCTTCAAACTCTAAAAGCTTAGAACTAATAATAACAGGATATATTTTCTTATCATCAATATGAGCATATTTAAGATTATCAGGCAATGGTTTTAAATCAAAGACAGGTGATACGTCTCCGATGTATCGATAATTTCTTATGTTCCATGCCACATTATTGATGATATCTACATGTTTTATGCATACTTTATGTCATATTTATGCGTTTTCCGGAACTAACCTATTGACGAGATGCCGAAGGGCCAGTTCCTGTTTTCTGCTGTTTTTGGTTTCGAAATCCTAGTAAGGAAATATTCTCGGAATCGGACGAAATCAACGCCCGAGCATCTTAGAATCCCCGGAAGCATCCAGAACACCCGAGAGTCGCCAGAGGGGGGCCACAGGGGCCCCAGATGATAGGCCGGCGCGGCCGAGGCCCTGGCCGCGCCGCCTTATGGTGTCGTCGCCTCGTTGACCTTCTGACGCCGCCTCTTCGCCTATATAAAGCCCCTCGACCTAAAACCTCGATACGGAAAAGCCACGGTACGAGAAACCATCCAGAGCCGCCGCCATCGCGAAGCCAAGATCTGGGGGACAGGAGTCTCTGTTCCGGCACGCCGCCGGGACGGGGAAGTGCCCCCGGAAGGCTTCTCCATCGACACCGCTGCCATCTCCACCGCCATCTCCATCACCACTGCTGTCTCCCATGAGGAGGGAGTAGTTCTCCATCGAGGCTCGGGGCTGTACCGGTAGCTATGTGGTTCATCTCTCTCCTATGTACTTCAATACAATAATCTCATGAGCTGCCTTACATGATTGAGATTCATATGATGATGCTTGTAATCTAGATGTCGTTATGCTAGTCAAGTGAATTTTACTTATGTGATCTCCGGAGACTCCTTGTCCCACGTGTGTAAAGGTGACGAGTGTGTGCACCGTGTGGGTCTCTTAGGCTATATTTCACAGAATACTTATTCACTGTTATGAATGGCATAGTGAAGTGCTTATTTATATCTCTTTATGATTGCAATGTGTTTTGTATCACAATTTATCTATGTGCTACTCTAGTGAAGTTATTAAAGTAGTTTATTCCTCCTGCACGGTGTAATGGTGACAAGTGTGTGCATCCGTGTTAGTACTTGGCGTATGCTATGATTATGATCTCTTGTAGATTATGAAGTTAACTATTGCTATGATGGTATTGATGTGATCTATTCCTCCTACATAGTGTGAAGGTGACGAGCGTGCATGCTATGTTAGTACTTGGTTTAGTCGTGTTGATCTTTCATGCACTCTAAGGTTATTTAAATATGAACATTGAATTGTGGAGCTTGTTAACTCCGGCATTGAGGGTTCGTGTAATCCTACGCAATGGTGTTCATCATCCAACAAAAGAGTGTAGAGTATGCATTTATCTATTCTGTTATGTGATCAATGTTGAGAGTGTCCACTAGTGAAAGTATGATCCCTAGGCCTTGTTCCTAAATACTACTATCGCTGCTTGTTTACTGTTTTACTGCGTTACTACTGGCTGCGTTACTACTGCTTGTTTACTTGTCCTGGGCAAAGCACTTTTCCGGTGCCGTTGCTACTACTTATTTATACCACCCGTATTTCACTATCTCTTCGCCGAACTAGTGCACCTATTAGGTGTGTTGGGGACACAAGAGACTTCTTGCTTTGTGGTTGCGGGGTTGCATGAGAGGGATATCTTTGACCTCTTCCTCCCCGAGTTCGATAAACCTTGGGTGATCCACTTAAGGGAAAACTTGCTGCTGTTCTACAAACCTCTGCTCTTGGAGGCCCAACACTTTCTACAGGAAAAGGAGGGGCGTAGACATCAAGCTATTTTCTGGCGCCGTTGCCGGGGAACGAAAAGCTACAATACAGGGATTTCCTCCCTCGTCAACCACGCGCCAGTTGTAGGCAGTAAAGCTATTTTCTGGCGCCGTTGCCGGGGAGGAAAGGTAAAAGGCACTCATACTTCGGTTCCAGGTAAAGTACTTTTCTGGCGCCATTGTGTTTGTGCTCGAAGCTATTTCCTTTAGATCCTGCAATTGCAACTTTTTGTTTCTTGTTTACACTAGTTAGGCATAATGGAAAACAACAAAAATATGAGAGATCTTTATGAACTTTATCTTGAATTAGGACATGATGTGTTTGAAGAGAGAATTAAAAAACCCATGGAACTTTATATGCATGCTAATGGGAATGTTATTAATATGAATGCTTTGAACACTATTGTTGCTAATGCTATGGAAAATTCTAAGCTTGGGGAAGCTGGCTTTGATGAGTATGATCTTTTTAGTCCCCCAAGCATTGAGGAGGAAATTTTCTTTGATGATACTTTGCCTCCTATTTATGATGATTATAATGATAGTAGCCTTTTGGTACCACCTGTTATGGAGGATAAATTTGATTATGATTACAATATGCCTCCTACACTTGATGAGAAGAATAATGATAGCTACTTTGTTGAATTTGCTCCCACTACAACTAATAAAATTGACTATGCTTATGTGGAGAGTAATAATTTTATGCATGAGACTCATGATAAGAATGCTTTATGTGATAGTTATATTGTTGAGTTTGCTCATGTTGCTACTGAAAGTTATTATGAGAGAGGAAAATATGGTTGTAAAAATTTTCATGTTACTAAAATGCCTCTCTATGTGCTGAAATTTTTGAAGCTACACCTGTTCTATCTTCCTATGCTTGTTACTTTGCTCTTCATGAACTTGTTTATTTACAAGATTCCTTTTCATAGGAAGCATGTTAGGCTTAAATTTGTTTTGAATTTGCTTCTTGATGCTCTCTTTTGCTTCAAATACTATTTCTTGCGAGTGCATCATCAAAACTGTTGAGCCCATCTTAATGGCTATAAAGAAAGAACTTCTTGGGAGATAACCCATGTGTTATTTTGCTACAGTACTTTGTTTTATATTTGTGTCTTGGAAGTTGTTTACTACTGTAGTAACCTCTCTTTATCTTAGTTTTGTGTTTTGTTGTGCCAAGTAAAGTCGTTGATAGCAAGGTTCATACTAGATTTGGATTACTGCGTGAAACAGATTTCTTTGCTTGTCACGAATCTGGGAAAAATTCTCTGTAGGTAACTCAGAAAATTATGCCAATTTATGTGAGTGATCCTCAGATATGTACGCAACTTTCATTCAATTTGAGCATTTTCATTTGAGCAAGTCTCGGTGCCCCTTTAAAATTCGTCTTTATGGATCGTTCTGTTTTGACAGATTCTCGCCTTTTATTTCGCATTGCTTCTTTTGCTATGTTGGATGGATTTCTTTGTTCCATTGACTTCCAGTAGCTATGAGCAATGTCCAGAAGTGTTAAGAATGATTGTGTCACCTCTGAACATGTGAGTTTTTGATTATGCACTAACCCTCTAATGAGTTGTTTCGAGTTTGGTGTGGAGGAAGTTTTCAAGGGTCAAGAGAGGAGGATGATACAATACGATCAAGAAGAGTGAAAAGTCTAAGCTTGGGGATGCCCCGGTGGTTCATCCCTGCATATTTCAAGAAGACTCAAGCGTCTAAGCTTGGGGATGCCCAAGGCATCCCCTTCTTCATCGACAACATTATCAGGTTCCTCCCCTGAAACTATTTTATTCCATCACATCTTATGTGCTTTACTTGGAGCGTCGGTTTGTTCTTGTTTTTGTTTGAATAAATACTTGTGTGGGAGAGAGACACGCTCCGCTGGTTCATATGAACACATGTGTTCTTAGCTTTTAATGTTCATGGCGAAGGTTGAAACTGCTTCGTTAAATTGTTATATGGTTGGAATCGGAAAATGATACATGTAGTAATTTGTAAAATGTCTTGGATAATGTGATACTTGGCAATTGTTGTGCTCATGATTAAGCTCTTGCATCATATACTTTGCACCTATTAATGAAGAAATACATAGAGCTTGCTAAAATTTGGTTTGCATAATTGGTCTCTCTAAGGTCTAGATAATTTCTAGTAAAGAGTTTGAACAACAAGGAAGACAGTGTAGAGTCTTATAATGTTTACAATATGTCTTTTATGTGAGTTTTGCTGCACCGGTTCATCCTTGTGTTTGTTTCAAATAGCCTTGCTAGCCTAAGCCTTGTATTGAGAGGGAATACTTCTCATGCATCCAAATCCTTGAGCCAACCACTATGCCATTTGTGTCCACCATACCTACCTACTACATGGTATTTCTCCGCCATTCCAAAGTAAATTGCTTGAGTGCTACCTTTAAATTTCTATTCCTCTACTTTTACAATATATAGCTCATGGGACAAATAGCCTAAAAACTATTGTGGTATTGAATATGTACTTATGCACTTTATCTCTTATTAAGTTGCTTGTTGTGCGATAACCATGTTCCTGGGGACGCCATCAACTACTCTTTGTTGAATATCATGTGAGTTGCTATGCATGTCCGTCTTGTCTGAAGTAAGGGCGATTTACCACTAAAATGGTTAGAGCATTGCATAATGTTAGAGAAGAACATTGGGCCGCTAACTAAAGCCATGATCCATGGTGGAAGTTTCAGTTTTGGACAAATATCCTCAATCTCATATGAGAAAATTAATTGTTGCTACATGCTTATGCATAAAAGAGGAGTCCATTATCTGTTGTCTATGTTGTCCCGGTATGGATGTCTAAGTTGAGAATAATCAATAGCGAGAAATCCAATGCGAGCTTTCTCCTTAGACCTTTGTACGAGCGGCATAGAGGTACCCCTTTGTGACACTTGGTTAAAACATGTGCATTGCGATAATCCCGGTAATCCAAGCTGATTAGGACAAGGTGCGGGCACTATTAGTATACTATGCATGAGGCTTGCAACTTGTAAGATATAATTTACATAACACATATGCTTTATTACTACCGTTGACAAAATTGTTTCTTGTTTTCAAAATCAAAGCTCTAGCACAAATATAGCAATCGATGCTTTCCTCTTTGAAGGGCCATTCTTTTACTTTTATTGTTGAGTCAGTTCACCTATTTCTCTCCATCTTAAGAAGCAAACACTTGTGTGAACTGTGCATTGATTCCTACATACTTGCATATTGCATTTGTTATATTACTCTATGTTGACAATATCCATGGGATATACATGTTACAAGTTGAAAGCAACCGCTGAAACTTCATCTTCCTTTGTGTTGTTTCAATACCTTTACTTTGAATTATTGCTTTATGAGTTAACTCTTATGCAAGACTTATTGATGCTTGTCTTGAAGTACTATTCATGAAAAGTCTTTGCTATATGATTCAGCTTGTTTACTCATGTCATTTACATTGTTTTGATCGCTGCATTCACTACATATGCTTTACAAATAGTATGATCAAGGTTATGATGGCATGTCACTCCGAAATTATCTTTGTTATCGTTTACCTGCTCGGGACGAGCGAAACTAAGCTTGGGGATGCTGATACGTCTCCGACGTATCGATAATTTCTTATGTTCCATGCCACATTATTGATGATATCTACATGTTTTATGCATACTTTATGTCATATTTATGCGTTTTCCGGAACTAACCTATTGACGAGATGCCGAAGGGCCGGTTCTCGTTTCTCGCTGTTTTTGGTTTCAGAAATCCTAGTAAGGAAATATTCTCGGAATCGGACGAAATCAACGCCCAGCATCTTAGAATCCCCGGAAGCATCCAGAACACCCGAGAGTCGCCAGAGGGGGGCCACAGGGCCCCAGATGATAGGCCGGCGCGGCCCAGGCCCTGGCCGCGCCGCCTTATGGTGTCGTCGCCTCGTTGACCTTCTGACGCCGCCTCTTCGCCTATATAAAGCCCCTCGACCTAAAACCTCAATACGGAAAAGCCACGGTACGAGAAACCATCCAGAGCCGCCGCCATCGCGAAGCCAAGATCTGGGGGACAGGAGTCTCTGTTCCTGCACGCCGCCGGGACGGGGAAGTGCCCCCGGAAGGCTTCTCCATCGACACCGCTGCCATCTCCACCGCCATCTCCATCACCGCTGCTGTCTCCCATGAGGAGGGAGTAGTTCTCCATCGAGGCTCGGGGCTGTACCGGTAGCTATGTGGTTCATCTCTCTCCTATGTACTTCAATACAATAATCTCATGAGCTGCCTTACATGATTGAGATTCATATGATGATGCTTGTAATCTAGATGTCGTTATGCTAGTCAAGTGAATTTTACTTATGTGATCTCCGGAGACTCCTTGTCCCACGTGTGTAAAGGTGACGAGTGTGTGCACCGTGTGGGTCTCTTAGGCTATATTTCACAGAATACTTATTCACTGTTATGAATGGCATAGTGAAGTGCTTATTTATATCTCTTTATGATTGCAATGTGTTTTGTATCACAATTTATCTATGTGCTACTCTAGTGAAGTTATTAAAATAGTTTATTCCTCCTGCACGGTGTAATGGTGACAGTGTGTGCATCCGTGTTAGTACTTGGCGTATGCTATGATTATGATCTCTTGTAGATTATGAAGTTAACTATTGCTATGATGGTATTGATGTGATCTATTCCTCCTACATAGTGTGAAGGTGACGAGTGTGCATGCTATGTTAGTACTTGGTTTAGTCGTGTTGATCTTTCATGCACTCTAAGGTTATTTAAATATGAACATTGAATTGTGGAGCTTGTTAACTCCGGCATTGAGGGTTCGTGTAATCCTACGCAATGGTGTTCATCATCCAACAAAAGAGTGTAGAGTATGCATTTATCTATTCTGTTATGTGATCAATGTTGAGAGTGTCCACTAGTGAAAGTATGATCCCTAGGCCTTGTTCCTAAATACTGCTATCGCTGCTTGTTTACTGTTTTACTGCGTTACTACTGCTTGTTTACTGTCCTGGGCAAAGCACTTTTTTGGTGCCGTTGCTACTACTTATTTATACCACCTGTATTTCACTATCTCTTCGCCGAACTAGCGCACCTATTAGGTGTGTTGGGGACACAAGAGACTTCTTGCTTTGTGGTTGCAGGGTTGCATGAGAGGGATATCTTTGACCTCTTCCTCCCTGAGTTCGATAAACCTTGGGTGATCCACTTAAGGGAAAACTTGCTGCTGTTCTACAAACCTCTGCTCTTGGAGGCCCAACACTGTCTACAGGAAAAGGAGGGGGCGTAGACATCAACAGGATCTTCCTTTGGTGGAGGTGTTGTACCCAGATCTTCCACCGGCAAATCATGCTTAAGAATAGGTTGACGAAGGAAAATTTCATCAAGCTCATCTCTTTCTTCCCTAAAAACTTCACTCTCACTATTCTCCAAATGTTGCTGCAAAGGATTATTAGGAGCAAGAACAATAGATGCACACTTGTTCAACTTTAAAATCATTATTAGGCAAATCAGCTTTATAAGGAGTTTTGGTAAATTTAGAGAAGTTAAACTCATAAGATTCACCAGCAAATTTAGTCAAAATTTTCTCTTTCTTGCAATCTATAATAGCTCCACAAGTATTTAGAAAAGGTGTACCAAAAATGATAGGACAATATTTACTAGCAGCAGAACCAAGTACCAAAAAGTCAGCAGGATATTTAATCTTACCGCATAGAACTTCCACATCTCGAACAATACCAATTGGAGAAATAGTTTCTCTATTAGCCAGCCGAATAACCACATCAATATCTTCAAGTTCACAAGAACCAATTTCGTGCATAATCTCCGTGTAAAGCTCATAAGGAATAACACTAATACTTGCACCAATATCACATAAACCATAATAACAATGATCTCCAATTCTAACAGATAGCATAGGAACACTAGCTTGCTTGGACTTATTAGGATGTGAAAGAATATTAGAAGCATCTTCACAGAAAATAATATGACCATCCTCCACATTTTCAGTCACAAGATCTTTAACTATTGCAACGACGAGGTTCAACTTTTATTTGTTCTTCAGGTTCTATAGGTTTCTTTTCACTTTTATGAACCGCACTATTTATAACAGAGTACTCTTTCATTTTAGCAGGGAAAGGAGTTTTTTCAATATAAGCTTCAGGAATAACATGATCAACAGTTTCAACTACAACACATTTATTAATAGATGGATCAATTTTATCTTTATACGGTTCATGATACTTATCAAAATTCTTCTTAGGCAATTCATAATGAGAGGCAAAAGCTTTATAAAGGTTTGCAGCAACTTGAGAATCAAGACCATAAGTAGCACTCATATTACGAAATTTATCAGTATCCATAAAAGCTTCAATGCATTTATAATCATAATTTATACCTGATTCTCTATCTTTGTCGTTCTCCCATCCTTCAGTATTTTCCTGGATCCGATTGAGAAGGTCCCTTTTAAACTCTTGTTTGTTGAGCGTAAATGATCCAGAACAAGAAGTATCCAGCAAGGTCTTGTCTTCAAAAGAAAGTCTTGCATAGAAATTATCAATAATAACATTACCAGGAAGCTCATGAATGGGGCATTTGAGCATTAAAGACTTCAATCTCCCCCACGCTTGGGCAATACTCTCTCCATCATGAGGCCAAAAATTATATATGCGATTCCGATCCTTGTGAATTTCACTTGGAGGATAGAACTTAGAATAAAACCGGGGCACAATATCATTCCATTCAAGAGAATCCCCATTATCCAAGTAATTTATACCAATGCGCCGCTTTACCGGACGAGCGATATAGAGAATAGTTTCTTCCTCACTTCATCCATAGCAATACCTGCACACTTGAATAAACCGCATAATTCATGTAAGAACAGTAAATGATCTCCAGGGTGAACAGTTCCATCCCCTGTATAACGGTTATCCACTACACGTTCAATAATTTTCATAGGTATTTTGTATGGTATCTCTTCCTCACCTGGCGCCTCATCCACTACCTTTGCAGTAATAGTAGATTTTCCAAATAAAAACTCAAGAGAAGATCTCTCCATAATGAATTATGGCAGCGAGCGAGAAATAAAATCAGCACAAACGAGTAGAAATTTCCCTTACCAATTCCACTTACCAATAGCGCTTCACTCCCCGGCAACGGCGCCGGAAAATAGTCTTGATGACCCACAAGTATAGGGGGTGTATCGTAGTATCTTCGATAAGTAAGAATGTCGATCCCAACGAGGAGCAGAAGGTGTTGACAAGCGGTTTCGATGAAGAATTCACTGTAAATGCTCACAGACAAGTATTCAGGGGGTTTTGATGTAACAGATGAATAAAGTACGAGTAAGTAAAGTGCGAGAGTAACAATTGCAGCGAGTGGCCCAATCCTTTTTTAGCACAAAGGACAAGCCGGTTTGTTTACTTATAATGACCAAACGTTCTCGAGGACACACGGGATTTTAGTCTAGTGCTTTCGCTACATACGGCTAATTAATCTTCATTGTTTTGATAAGTGTTGTGTGGGTGAACCTGTGCTAATGTACTGCCCTTCCTAGGACTAATACATACTTGTGATTATACCCCTTGCAAGCATCCGCAACTACAAGAAAGTAATTAAGATAAATCTAACCACGACCTTAAACTGCGAGATCCCGCTATCCCTCCCGCATCGATATACCAACGGGGCTTAGGTTTCTGTCACTCCGGCAACCCCGCAATTGGCAAACGAGTACAAGATGCATTCCCCTAGGCCCATAAAGGTGAAGTGTCGTGTAGTCGACGTTCACACGACACCACTAGAAGAATAACACCACAACTTAAATATCATAACATTGAATATTACTCAACCATACTTCACTACTAACATTTAGACTTCACCCATGTCCTCAAGAACTAAACGAACTACTCACGAGACATCATATGGAACATGATCGGAGGTGATATGATGATGAATAACAATCTGAACATAAACCTTGGTTCAACGGTTTCACTCAATAGCATCAATAACAAGTAGAAATCAACACCGGAGAGTTTCCCCTATCAAACAATCAAGATCAAACCCAAATTGCTACAGCGGTGACGATGTGCAGCGGTGGAGACGGCGGTGATGATGATGAAGATGATGATGATGGTGATGGAGATGATGTCCAACTTGACGGTGGTGACGATGGCGTCGATTTCCCCCTCCGGGAGGGAATTTCCCCGGCGAATCTCAGCCCGCCGGAGAGCTCTTTTCTCTCTGGTGTTCTCCGCCCCGCAGAGGCGGCTGTAACTCTTCGCGAGGTACCCTCTGGAGCTTAGGTTTTCGGGACGAAGGCGTACGCAAAGAAAAGGAGGCGAAAGGGGGCTGTGGGCCCCCTCCTCACAGGGCGGCGCGGCCAGGCCTTGGGCCGCGCCGGCCTATGGGGTGGGCCCACCTCGGGTCCCCTCGGCTCCCCTTCTGTCTCACTTCATCTTCTGGAAAAATAAGGTTTTTCGTATAATTTCCGTCAACTGTTGATCTTCCGAAATATTGCATTCTGACGGCGCTTTTTCCAACGAGAATCCGGCTCCGGTGCTCGATCCTCCAATAATCATGAAACATGCAAAATAGATGAAATAACATAAGTATTATGTCCAAATATGAAATATATCAATGAATAACGACAAATTATGATATAAAATAGTGATGCAAATTGGACGTATCAACTCCCCCAAGCTTAGACTTCGCTTGTCCCCAAGCGAAACCGAACTCGGTAAACGGGACCACATGTTTATGGAGTGAAGAGTCGATAAATCAAATACGGACAAGAAGCATCATATTCATCCACACAAGACATTCTAGTAAACAACTTCCTCATATAACTCAACTTGAAACAAGTATAAGGTAATCACAAATAAAGGTGCATAAGAAATCATAGTTGGTGATGGCAAACTTCGTTCTTGGTCAGAGAACAATTAACAGGTTATTCTTATCTATCGAGCAGCGCTCTCATGTTAAAGTTTATATGGCACAACTTGCATACTCAATCATAATAGTCTCCTCATGATCATTGATAACTTGCAAAGCTATATTCATTTAGATAAAACTTGTACTAAACAAGGAAGAGTAAAAGACATGATGAAGCAAATCACAATATAATGGTTTGATCACAACAACTCAAATGCTTGCTTAAGATGGAGGGAAATAGGTTCACTAACTCAACATAAAGTAAAAGACAGGCCCTTCGTAGAGGGAAGCAGGGATTAAATCATGTGCTAGAGCTTTTTCAGTTTTGAAATCATATAAAGAGAATGAAAGTAACATTTTGAGAGGTGTTTGTTGTTGTCAACGACTGGTAGCGGGTACTCTAACCCCCTTGCCAGACAAACCTTCAAAGAGCGGCTCCCATTTTACTTTTATTTTGTGTGGCACTGATGTCTACGCCCCCCTCCTTTTCCTGTAGACAGTGTTGGGCCTCCAAGAGCAGAGGTTTGTAGAACAGCAGCAAGTTTCCCTTAAGTGGATCACCCAAGGTTTATCGAACTCAGGGAGGAAGAGGTCAAAGATATCCCTCTCATGCAACCCTGCAACCACAAAGCAAGAAGTCTCTTGTGTCCCCAACACACCTAATATGTGCACTAGTTCGGCGAAGAGATAGTGAAATATAGGTGGTATAAATAAGTAGTAGCAACGGCACCAGAAAAGTGCTTTGCCCAGGACAGTAAACAAGCGGTAGTAACACAGCAGTAGTAACGCAGTAAAACAGTAAACAAGCAGCGATAGCAGTATTTAGGAACAAGGCCTAGGTATTAGACTTTCACTAGTGGACACTCTCAACATTGATCACATAACAAAATAGATAAATGCATACTCTACACTCTTTTGTTGGATGATGAACACCATTGCGTAGGATTACACGAACCCTCAATGCCGGAGTTAACAAGCTCCACAATTCAATGTTCATATTTAAATAACCTTAGAGTGCATGAAAGATCAACACGACTAAACCAAGTACTAACATAGCATGCACACTGTCACCTTCACACTATGTAGGAGGAATAGATCACATCAATACCATCATAGCAATAGTTAACTTCATAATCTACAAGAGATCATAATCATAGCATACGCCAAGTACTAACACGGATGCACACACTGTCACCATTACACCGTGCAGGAGGAATAAACTACTTTAATAACTTCACTAGAGTAGCACATAGATAAATTGTGATACAAAACACATTGCAATCATAAAGAGATATAAATAAGCACTTCACTATGCCATCCATAACAGTGAATAAGTATTCTGTGAAATATAGCCTAAGAGACCCACACGGTGCACACACTCTGTCACCTTTACACACGTGGGACAAGGAGTCTCCGGAGATCACATAAGTAAAATTCACTTGACTAGCATAACGACATCTAGATTACAAGCATCATCATATGAATCTCAATCATGTAAGGCAGCTCATGAGATTATTGTATTGAAGTACATAGGAGAGAGATGAACCACATAGCTACCGGTACAACCCCGAGCCTCGATGGAGAACTACTCCCTCCTCATGGGAGACAGCAGCGTTGATGGAGATGGCGGTGGTGTCGATGGAGGAGCCTTCCGGGGACACTTCCCCGTCCCGGCGGCGTGCCGGAACAGAGACTCCTGTCCCCCAGATCTTGGCTTCGCGATGGCGGTGGCTCTGGAAGGTTTCTCGTACCGTGACTTTTCCGTATCGAAGTTTTAGGTCCAGGGGCTTTATATAGGCGAAGAGGCGGCGTCAGAAGGTCGAAGGGGCGCCGACACTATAGGGGGGCGCGGGCCCCCCCTTGGCCGCGCCGGCCTAGGGTTTGGTGGGCCTGTGCCCCCTCTCGGCGGTTCTCGTGTGTTCCGGATGCTTCCGGGCAAAATAGGAACCCGGGCGTTGATTTCGTCCAATTCCGAGAATATTTCTTTACTAGGATTTCGAAACCAAAAACAGCAGAAAACGAGCAAGCGGCACTTCGGCATCTTGTTAATAGGTTAGTTCCGGAAAATGCACGAATATGACATAAAGTGTGCATAAAACATGTAGATATCATCAATAATGTGGCATGGAACATAAGAAATTATCGATACGTCGGAGACGTATCGGCATCCCCAAGCTTAGTTCTGCTCGTCCCGAGCGGAGTAAACGATAAACAAAGATAATTTCCGGAGTGACATGCCATCATAACCTTGATCATACTATTTGTAAGCATATGTAGTGAATGCAGCGATCAAAACAATGTATATGACATGAGTAAACAAATGAATCATATAGCAAAGACTTTTCATGAATAGTACTTTCAAGACAAGCATCAATAAGTCTTGCATAAGAGTTAACTCATAAAGCAATAAATTCATAGTAAAGGCATTGAAGCAACACAATGGAAGATTAAGTTTCAGCGGTTGCTTTCAACTTGTAACATGTATATCTCATGGATAGTTGTCAACATAGAGTAATATAACAAATGCAATATGCAAGTATGTAGGAATCAATGCACAGTTCACACATGTGTTTGCTTCTTGGGATGGAGAGAAATAGGTGAACTGACTCAACATAAAAGTAAAAGAATGGTCCTTCAAAGAGGAAAGCATCGATTGCTATATTTGTGCTAGAGCTTTGATTTTGAAAACATATAGAGAGCATAAAAGTAAAATTTTGAGAGGTGTTTGTTGTTGTCAACGAATGGTAGTGGGCACTCTAACCCCCTTGCCAGACAAACCTTCAAAGAGCGGCTCCCATTTTATTTTATTTTTGTGTGGCACTCCTTCCAACCTTTCTTTCACAAACCATGGCTAACCGAATCCTCGGGTGCACGCCAACAATCTCATACCATGAAGGAGTGCCTTTTTATTTTAGTTTTATTATGATGACACTCCTCCCCACCTTTGCTTTCTCAAGCCATGGCTAACCGAATCCTTCGGGTGCCGTCCAATCAATCACATACCATGGAGGAGTGTCTATTTTTATTAATTAATTTGGGACTGGGAATCCCATTGCCGGCTCTTTTTGCAAAATTATTGGATAAGCGGATGAAGCCACTAGTCCATTGGTGAAAGTTGCCCAACAAGATTGAAAGATAAACACCACATACTTCCTCATGAGCTATAAAACATTGACACAAATCAGAGGTGATAAATTTTGAATTGTTTAAAGGTAGCACTCAAGCAATATACTTTGGAATGGCGTAGAAATACCATGTACTAGGTAGGTATGGTGGACACAAATGGCATAGTGGTTGGCTCAAGTATTTTGGATGCATGAGAAGTATTCCCTCTCGATACAAGGTTTAGGCTAGCAAGGCTATTTGAAACAAACACAAGGATGAACCGGTGCAGCAAAACTCACATAAAAGACATATTGAAAACATTATAAGACTCTACATCGTCTTCCTTGTTGTTCAAACTCAATACTAGAAATTATCTAGACCTTAGAGAGACCAAATATGCAAACCAAATTTTAGCATGCTCTATGTATTTCTTCATTAATGGGTGCAAAGTATATGATGCAAGATCTTAAACATGAGCACAACAATTGCCAAGTATCACATTATCCAAGATATTTTAGCAATTACTACATGTATCATTTTCCAATTCCAACCATATAACAATTTAACGAAGAAGAAACTTCGCCATGAATACTATGAGTAGAGCCTAAGGACATACTTGTCCATATGCTACAGCGGAGCGTGTCTCTCTCCCACAAAAGCATTTATTCAAACAAAAACAAAAACAAAAACATACAGACGCTCCAAGCAAAGTGCATAAGATGTGATGAAATAAAAATATAGTTTCAGGGGAGGAACCTGATAATGTTGTCGATGAAGAAGGGGATGCCTTGGGCATCCCCAAGCTTAGATGCTTGAGTCTTCTTGAAATATGCAGGGATGAACCACCGGGGCATCCCCAAGCTTAGACTTTTCACTCTTCTTGATCACATTGTATCATCCTCCTCTCTTGACCCTTGAAAACTTCCTTCACACCAAACTCGAAACAAACTCATTAGAGGGTTAGTGCATAATCAAAAACTCACATGTTCAGAGGTGACACAATCATTCTTAACACTCTGGACATTGCCCAAAGCTACTGGAAGTTAATGGAACAAAGAAATCCATCCCACATAGCAAAAGAGGCAATGCGAAATAAAAGGCGAGAATCTGTCAAAACGAACGATGCAGTAAAGACGAATTTTATTGAGGCACCAGACTTGCTCAAATGAAAATGATCAAATTGAATTAAAGTTGCGTACATATCTGAGGATCACTTACGTAAATTGGCATAATTTTCTGAGTTACCTACAGAGAATTTTGCCCAGATTCGTGACAGCAAAGAAATCTGTTTCTGCGCAGTAATCCAAATCTAGTATGAACCTTGCTATCAACGACTTTACTTGGCACAACAAAACACTAAACTAAGATAAGGAGAGGTTGCTATAGTAGTAAACAACTTCCAAGACACAAAATAAAAACAAAGTACTGTAGCAAAATAACACATGGGTTATCTCCCAAGAAGTTCTTTCTTTATAGCCATTAAGATGGGCTCAGCAGTTTTAATGTTGCACTCGCAAGAAATAGTATTTGAAGCAAAAGAGAGCATCAAGAGGCAAATTGAAAACAAATTTAAGCCTAACATGCTTCCTATGCAAAGGAATCTTGTAAATAAACAAGTTCATGAAGAGCAAAGTAACAAGCATAGGAAGATAAAACAAGTGTAGCTTTAAAAATTTCAGCACATAGAGAGGTGTTTTAGCAACATGAAAATTTCTACACCCATATTTTCCTCTCTCATAATAATATCCAGTAGCATCATGAGCAAACTCAACAATATAACTATCACATAAAGCATTCTTATCATGAGTCTCATGCATAAAATTATTACTCTCCACATAAGCATAATCACTTTTATTAGTAATAGTGGGAGCAAATTCAACAAAGTAGCTATCATCAAATATAGGAGGCATATTGTAATCATAATCAAATTTACTCTCCATAGTAGGTGGCAACAAAAGACTACTATCATTATAATCATCATAAATAGGAGGCAAAGTATCATCAAAGAAAATTTCCTCCTCAATGCCCGGGGGACTAAAAAGATCATGCTCATCAAAACCAGCTTCCCCAAGCTTAGAATTTTCCATAGCATTAGCAACAATAGTGTCCAAAGCATTCATATTAATAACATTCCCATTAGCATGCATATAAAGTTCCATGGGTTTTTTAATTTTCTCTTCAAACACATCATGTCCTAATTCAAGATAAAGTTCATAAAGATCTCTCATATTTTTGTTGTTTTTCCATTATGCCTAACTAGTGTAAACAAGAAACAAAAAGATGCAATTGCAGGATCTAAAGGAAATAGCTTCGAGCACAAACACAATGGCGCCGAGAAAAGTACGTTACACTGGAGCCGAAGTATGAGTGCCTTTTACCTTTCCTCCCGGCAACGGCGCCGAGAAAATAGCTTGATGTCTACGCCCCCCTCCTTTTCCGTAGACGGTGTTGGGCCTCCAAGAGCGAGAGGTTTGTAGAACAGCGGCAAGTTTCCCTTAAGTGGATCACCCAAGGTTTATCGAACTCGGGGAGGAAGAGGTCAAAGATATCCCTCTCATGCAACCACTGCAACCACAAAGCAAGAAGTCTCTTGTGTCCCCAACACACCTAATAGGTGCACTAGTTCGGCGAAGAGATAGTGAAATACGGGTGGTATAAATAAGTAGTAGCAACGGCACCGAGAAAAGTGCTTTGCCCAGGACGATAAACAAGCGGTAGTAACACGGCGGTAGTAACGCGATAAAACGGTAAACAAGCGGCGATAGCGATATTTAGGAACAAGGCCTAGGGATTAGACTTTCACTAGTGGACACTCTCAACATTGATCACATAACAGAATAGATAAATGCATACTCTACACTCTTTTGTTGGATGATGAACATCATTGCGTAGGATTACACGAAACCTCAATGCCGGAGTTAACAAGCTCCACAATTCAATGTTCATATTTAAATAACCTTAGAGTGCATGAAAGATCAACACGACTAAACCAAGTACTAACATAGCATGCACACTTGTCACCTTCACACTATGTAGGAGGAATAGATCACATCAATACCATCATAGCAATAGTTAACTTCATAATCTACAAGAGATCATAATCATAGCATACGCCAAGTACTAACACGGATGCACACACTTGTCACCATTACACCGTGCGGGAGGAATAAACTACTTTAATAACATCACTAGAGTAGCACATAGATAAATTGTGATACAAAACACATTGCAATCATAAAGAGATATAAATAAGCACTTCACTATGGCATCCATAACGGTGAATAAGTATTACGTGAAATATAGCCTAAGAGACCCACACGGTGCACACACTGTCACCTTTACACACGTGGGACAAGGAGTCTCCAGGAGATCACATAAGTAAAATTCACTTGACTAGCATAACGACATCTAGATTACAAGCATCATCATATGAATCTCAATCATGTAAGGCAGCTCATGAGATTATTGTATTGAAGTACATAGGAGAGAGATGAACCACATAGCTACCGGTACAGCCCCGAGCCTCGATGGAGAACTACTCCCTCCTCATGGGAGACGAGCGGCGTTGATGGAGATGGCGGTGGTGTCGATGGAGGAGCCTTCCGGGGGCACTTCCCCGTCCGGCGGCGTGCCGGAACGGAGACTCCTGTCCCCCGGATCTTGGCTTCGCGATGGCGGCGGCTCTGGAAGGTTTCTCGTACCGTGGCTTTTCCGTATCGAAGTTTTAGGTCCAGGGGCTTTATATATGCGAAGAGGCGGCGTCAGAAGGTCGAAGGGGCGCCGACACTATAGGGGGGCGTGGGCCCCCCCTTGGCCGCGCCGGCCTAGGGTTTGGTGGGCCTGTGCCCCCTCTCTGGCGGTTCTCGTGTGTTCTAGATGCTTCCGGGCAAAATAGGAACCTGGGCGTTGATTTCGTCCAATTCCGAGAATATTTCTTTACTAGGATTTCTGAAACCAAAAACAGCAGAAAACGAGCAAGCGGCACTTCGGCATCTTGTTAATAGGTTAGTTCCAGAAAATGCACGAATATGACATAAAGTGTGCATAAAACATGTAGATATCATCAATAATGTGGCATGGAACATAAGAAATTATCGATACGTCGGAGACGTATCAGGCACTCCTTCCAACCTTTCTTTCACAAACCATGGCTAACCGAATCCTCGGGTGCATGCCAACAATCTCATACCATGAAGGAGTGCCTTTTTATTTTAGTTTTATTATGATGACACTCCCCCCAACCTTTGCTTACACAAGCCATGGCTAACCGAATCCTTCGGGTGCCGTCCATCAATCACATACCATGGAGGAGTGTCTATTTAGATTAATTAATTTGGGACTGGGAATCCCATTGCCAGCTCTTTTTGCAAAATTATTGGATAAGCGGATGAGGCCACTAGTCATTTTTATTGGATAAGCGGATTAGTGCATAATTAAAATTTACATGTTCAGAGGTGACACAATCATTTTTAACACTTATGGACATTGCACAAAGCTACTGAAAGTTAATGGAATCGAAAAATCCATCAAGCATAGCAAAACAGGCAATGCGAAATAAAAGGCAGAATCTGTCAAAACAGAATAGTTCGTAAAGACGAATTTTATTGAGGCACCAGACTTGCTCAAATGAAAATGCTCAAATTGAATTAAAGTTGCGTACATATCTGAGGATCACTCACGTAAATTGGCATAATTTTCTGAGTTACCTACAGAGAATTTGGCCCAGATTCGTGACAGCAAAGAAATCTGTTTCTGCGCAGTAATCCAAATCTAGTATGAACCTTACTATCAACGACTTTACTTGGCACAACAATGCACAAAACTAAGATAAGGAGAGGTTGCTACAGTAGTAAACAATTTCCAAGACTCAAATATAAAATAAAGGTAATGTAGTAAAAAAAACATGGGTTGTCTCCCATAAGCGCTTTTCTTTAACGCCTTTCAGTTAGGCGCAGAAAGTGTATATCAAGTATTATCAAGAGATGGTGCATCTACAGCGGGGTGTGGAGTTTTCTCAACCATGCATAATATATTAGATACATAAGTTTCAGCGGCTCCCTTTTCATTAGTCTTGGGCTTGCTACTCTCATCAAACAAATTTTCAGGAACAAGCCAAGCATAGTTATTTTCTAGTGCCTCATGCATTGCTTGGAGCTTACATAGTATTGGTGCTTTAATCTCCCCACCATTATTAACATTATTAGTATACTTAATTATATCCATATCCATCTTTTCAAGTGTTCTTTTAAAATCGGTGATCATGCCAAGCCTATCATGCTTACTAAAAACTTTTCTAGCTTCTTTAGCTATATCCGCAAATTCTCGCACTAAGACCTTTTGAACAAAATCTCTCTTCTCCCCCCTCTCCATATCAGAAAGTGTAAGAAACATGTGTTGTATCATGGGGTTGAGACTAATAAATCTAGCTTCCATCATGCGTACCAAACAAACAGAGGCATCTTCATAAGTGGGAACAACTTTTGCAAGAGGTATATCTTTAAGTTCTTCATGCATACTAACGTGGGTGAAAAATTCTTCTATATTATCTCTTCCAATTATAGACCCTTGTCCCACAGGTATATCTTTTATAGTGAAATTAAAAGGAAACATGTTGAAATAAGTAAATGCAAGTAACTAATTTTTTTGTGTTTTTGATATAGAGTGCAAACAAGACAGCAAATAAAGTAAAACTACCAACTAATTTTTTTGTGTTTTGTTTTAGTGCAGCAAACAAAGTAGTAAATAAAATAAAGCAAGACAAAAACAAAGTAAAGAGATTGGGATGTGGAGACTCCCCTTGCAGCGTGTCTTGATCTCCCCGGCAACGGCGCCAGAAAATCTGGTTGATACGCGTACAGCACGCGTCCGTTGGGAACCCCAAGAGGAAGGTGTGATGCGTACAGCGGCAAGTTTTTCCTCAGTATGAAACCAAGGTTTATCGAACCAGTAGGAGCCAAGAAGCACGTTGAAGGTTGATGGCGGCGAGATGTAGTGCGGCGCAACACCGGGGATTCCGGCGCCAACGTGGAACCTGCACAACACAACCAAAGTACTTTGCCCCAACGAAACAGTGAGGTTGTCAATCTCACCGGCTTGCTGTAACAAAGGATTAAATGTATAGTGTGGATGATGATTGTTTGCAGAGAACAGTAGAACAAGTATTGCAGTAGATTGTATCGATGTAAAAGAATGGACCGGGGTCCACAGTTCACTAGTGGTGTCTCTCCCATAAGATAAATAGCATGTTGGGTGAACAAATTAATGTTGGGCAATTGACAAATAGAGAGGGCATGACAATGCACATACATGATATGATGAGTATTGTGAGATTTAATTGGGCATTACGACAAAGTACATAGACCGCTATCCAGCATGCATCTATGCCTAAAAAGTCCACCTTCGAGGTTATCATCCGAACCCCTTCCAGTATTAAGTTGCAAACAATAGACAATTGCATTAAGTATGGTGCGTAATGTAATCAATAACTACATCCTCGGACATAGCATCAATGTTTTAACCCTAGTGGCAACAGCACATCCATAACCTTAGAGGTTTCTCTCACTCCCCGCATTCACGGAGACATGAACCCACTATCGAGCATAAATACTCCCTCTTGGAGTTACAAGCATCAACTTGGCCAAAGCATCTACTAGTAACGGAGAGCATGCAAGATCATAAACAACACATAGATTGATAATCAACATAACATAGTATTCTCTATCCATCGGATCCCAACAAACACAACATATAGTATTACAGATAGATGATCTTGATCATGTTAGGAAGCTCACAAGATCCGACAATGAAGCACATAAGGAGAAGACAACCATCTAGCTACTGCTATGGACCCATAGTCCAGGGGTGAACTACTCACTCATCACTACGGAGGCGACCATGGCGGTGTAGAGTCCTCCGGGAGATGAATCCCCTCTCCGTCAGGGTGCCGGAGGCGATCTCCTGAATCCCCCGAGATGGGATTGGCGGCGGCGGCGTCTCTGGAAGGTTTTCCGTATCGTGGCTCTCGGTACTGGGGGTTTCGCGACGAAGACTATATGTAGGCGGAAGGGCAGGTCAGGGGGCCACACGAGGGGCCCAGACGACAGGCCGGCGCGGCCAAGACCTGGGCCGCGCCGCCCTAGTGTCTGGCCACCTCGTGGCCCCACTTCGTCTCCTCTTCGGTCTTCTGGAAGCTTCGTGGCAAAATAGGCCCCTGGGCGTTGATTTCGTCCAATTCCAAGAATATTTCCTTACTAGGATTTCTGAAACCAAAAACAGCAGAAAACAAGAATAGGCTCTTCGGCATCTCGTTAATAGGTTAGTGCCGGAAAATGCATAAATATGACATAAAGTATGCATAAAACATGTAGATATCATCAATAATGTGGCATGGAACATAAGAAATTATCGATACGTCGGAGAAGTATCAATATTCAACAAAGAGTAGTTGATGGCGTCCCCAGGAACATGGTTATCGCCCAACAAGCAACTTAATAAGAGATAAAGTGCATAAGTACATATTCAATACCACAATAGTTTTTAGGCTATTTGTCCCATGAGCTATATATTGTAAAGATGAAGAATAGAAATTTTAAAGGTAGCACTCAAGCAATTTACTTTGGAATGGCGGAGAAATACCATGTAGTAGGTAGGTATGGTGGACACAAATGGCATAGTGGTTGGCTCAAGTATTTTGGATGCATGAGAAGTATTCCCTCTCGATACAAGGTTTTAGGCTAGCAAGGCTATTTGAAACAAACACAAGGATGAACCGGTGCAGCAAAACTCACATAAAAGACATATTGTAAACATTATAAGACTCTACACCATCTTCCTTGTTGTTTAAACTCTTTACTAGAAATTATCTAGACCTTTAGAGAGACCAATTATGCAAACCAAATTTTAGCAAGCTCTATGTATTTTTTCATTAATAGGTGCAAAGTATATGATGCAAGAGCTTAATCATGAGCACAACAATTGCCACGTATCAAGTTATTCAAGACATCATACCAATTACTACATGTAGCATTTCCCGTTTCCAACCATACAACAATTAACGAAGCAGTTTCAACCTTCGCCATGAACATTAAAAGCTAAGAACACATGTGTTCATATGGACCAGCGGAGCGTGTCTCTATCCCACACAAGCATTTATTCAAACAAAAACAAAAACAAAAGCAAACAGACGCTCCAAGTAAAGTACATAAGATGTGACCGAATAAAAATATAGTTTCAAGAGAAGGAACCTGATAATTTGTCGATGAAGAAGGGGATGCCTTGGGCATCCCCAAGCTTAGACGCTTGAGTCTTCTTGAAATATACAGGGGTGAACCACCGGGGCATCCCCAAGCTTAGAGCTTTCACTCTCCTTGATCATATTGTATCATCCTCCTCTCTTGACCCTTGAAAACTTCCTCCACACCAAACTCGAAACAAACTCATTAGAGGATTAGTGCATAATCAAAAATTCACATGTTTAGAGGTGACACAATCATTCTTAACACTTCTGGACATTGCTCAAAGCTACTGGAAGTCAATGGAACAAAGAAATCCATCCCACATAGCAAAAGAGGCAATGCGAAATAAACGGCAGAATCTGTCAAAACAGAACAGTCCGTAAAGACGAATTTTAAAGAGGCACCAGACTTGCTCAAATGAAAATGCTCAAATTGAATGAAAGTTGCGTACATATCTGAGGATCACTCACGTAAATTGGCATAATTTTCTGATGTACCTACAGAGAATTAGGCCCAGATTCGTGACAACAAGAAATCTGTTTCTGCGCAGTAATCCAAATCTAGTATGAACCTTTCTATCAAAGACTTTACTTGGCACAACAATGCAACAAAATTAAGATAAGGAGAGGTTGCTACAGTAGTAACAACTTCCAAGACTCAAATATAAAACAAAGTTATTGTAGCAAAATAAACACATGGGTTATCTCCCAAGAAGTGCTTTCTTTATAGCCATTAAGATGGGCTCAGCAGTTTTAATGATGCACTCGCAAGAAATAGTATTTGAAGCAAAAGAGAGCATCAAAAAGCAAATTAAAAACAAATTTAAGCCTAACATGCTTCCTATGAAAAGGAATCTTGTAAATAAATAAATTCAAGAAGCATAATGCAATGAGCATAGAAAGATAAAACAAGTGCAGCTTCAAGATTTTCAGCAAAAAGAGAGGTGTTTTAGTAACATGAAAATTTATACAACCATATTTTCCTCTCTCATAATAATATCCAGTAGCATCATGAGCAAACTCAACAATATAACTATCAAATGAAACATTCTTATCATGAGTCTCATGCATAAAATTATTACTCTCCACATAAGCATAGTCAATTTTATTAGTAATTGTGGGAGCAAATTCAACAAAGTAGCCATCATCATTATTATTATCATCAAATATAGGAGGCATATTGTAATCATAATCAAATTTATCCTCCATAACAGGCGGCACCAAAAGACTACTATCATTATAATCATCATAAATAGGAAGCAAAGTATCATCAAAGTAAATTTTCTCCTCCATGCCCGGGGGACTAAAAAGATCATGCTCATCAAAACCAGCTTCTCCAAGCTTAGAATTTTTCATAGCATTAGCAACAATAGTGTTCAAAGAATTCATATTAATAACATTCCCATTAGCATGCATATAAAGTTCCAAGGGTTTTTTAATTCTCTCTTCAAACACATCATGTCCTAATTCAAGATAAAGTTCATAAAGATCTCTCATATTTTTGTTGTTTTCCATTATGCCTTACTAGTGTAAACAAGAAACAAAAAGATGCAATTGCAGGATCTAAAGGAAATAGCTTCGAGCACACACACAATGGCGCCAGAAAAGTACTTAGTTACCTGGAACCGGAGTATGAGTGCCTTTTACCTTTCCTCCCCGGCAACGGTGCCAGAAAAGTGCTTGATGTCTACGGGTGCTTATATTCTTGTAGACAGTGTTGGGCCTCCAAGAGCAGAGGTTTGTAGAACAACAACAAGTTTCCCTTAAGTGGATCACCCAAGGTTTATCGAACTCAGGGAGGAAGAGGTCAAAGATATCCCTCTCATGCAACCCTGCAACCACAAAGCAAGAAGTCTCTTGTGTCCCCAACACACCTAATAGGTGCACTAGTTCGGCGAAGAGATAGTGAAATACAAGTGGTATGAATAAGTATGAGCAGTAGTAACAGCGCCAGAAAAGTGCTTTGCTGTCCAGGACTGGCGTGTAGTTGATGGTGGTAATATTGCAGGCAGTACAGATGCAGTAGAACAGTAAACAAGCAGCGATAGTAGTATTTAGGAACAAGGCCTAGGGATTATACTTCCACTAGTGGACACTCTCAACATTGATCACATAACAGAATAGATAAATGCTATACTCTACACTCTCTTGTTGGATGATGAACACCACTAATTGCGTAGGATTACACGAACCCTCAATGCCGGAGTTAACAAGCTCCACAATATTCGATGTTCATGTTTAAGTAACCTTAGAGTGCATGATAGATCATTGCAATTACACCAAGTACTAACATAGCATGCACACTGTCACCATCACACTATGAAGGAGGCATAGATCACATCAATACTATCATAGCAATAATTAACTTTATAATCTACAAGAGATTACAATCATAACCTACGCCAAGTACTACACGATGCACACACTGTCACCTTTACACCGTGCAGGAGGAATAGACTACTTTAATAACATCACTAGAGTAGCACATAGATAAATAGTGATACAAAACTCATATGAATCTCAATCATGTAAGGCAGCTCATGAGATCATTGTATTGAAGTACATAGGAGAGAGATTAACCACATACCTACCGGTACAGCCCCTTAGCCTCGATGGAGAACTACTCCCTCCTCATGGGAGACAACAGCGGTGATGAAGATGGCGGTGGTGTCGATGGAGAAGCCTTCTGGGGGCACTTCCCCGTCCCGGCGGCGTGCCGGAACAGAGACTCCTGTCCCCCAGATCTTGGCTTCGCGATGGCGGCGGCTCTGGAAGGTTTCTCGTACCGGAGGGTCGACGAGGCGGTGACACACTAGGGGGCGCGGCCAAGGCCTGGGCCGCGCCACCCTGTCGTCTGGGGCCCACAGGGCCCTCCTCTGGCGGCTCTCGGGTGTTCTGGAAGCTTCGTGTGATTCTAAGATGCTGGGCGTTGATTTCGTCCAATTCCGAGAATATTTCCTTACTAGGATTTACGAAACCAAAAACAGCAGAAAACGAGAACCGGCACTTCGGCATCTCGTCAATAGGTTAGTTCCGGAAAATGCATAAATATGACATAAAGTATGCATAAAACATGTAGATATCATCAATAATGTGGCATGGAACATAAGAAATTATCGATACGTCGGAGACGTATCATAAATCACTTTGTATCTTGTGTGATTATCAATAAAGCTCAATGTTTCTCTAATGAGCTTTACTTAATAGATGTACTATTTATATTCTTGATTATTTATATTTGTTTAATAAATTACCTCAATTTGAATTATGAAATAATCATGTGATGTTTGAATTTGAAATTCAAACACAAGTTGTTTGAATTCAATCATGCAACTTAAAGTTGTGATGCACTAACCCCCTCTCTCTTCTCAAAAACCCTAATTGAGTTGAGTGAGGTCCAAATTTATCGCACTCTCGAAACCCTAACCCTGTAAGGTATCGAGAGAGAAACTTGTCCCCCTTCGATTCAGTTTTCTTTAAAAAGTGCAAAATTTTCCCCAGAATTTACGATACAATGCACATCCCTTTCTAAAATCTACCCCTCGATCGTCTCTAAACCTGAGACATTACAGTTTTGGAGGATCTTTGTCTGTGCGAGTCGTGGGCTACGGTGAGCCATGACTCCATCATCGGCGCCAACCAAAAATACGGGAAGTATTGTGCGAGGATCAAGGCCGAGTTCGATGAGCGCAAACTCATCAACAGCGTCTACAACAAAGTGACAATGAAGAGAAGCCAAAAGGCAATGTCGACGCGATGGGCCATCATTGATACGTCGCAAAAGTATCTATAATTTTTGATGTTCCATACTTGTTTTACACCAATTACTATATGTTTTAAGGGACTAACCTATTAATAGTTGCAAAAGTGCACAAGTTCTTGGTTTCAACTTTGTTGTGCAGGAAATAGGCAAATATGGAAGGAAATAGAATCTGTTCCTGCTGAACACTTTTCAAATATCGCTTCGAAACTCCATCAAAACGACGTCCAATGGAAAAGTCATAAACTACAAAGTTGTAGAGAATTTCAAACCGAACACTTTGGACATCTTATTTGTCTAGAAAGGACAACGAATGCATCCGGAAAAGCAGAATTACTGCAAAGGTTCGTGCAGTCTCGGGACTCCAAAAGTTGGTGACGTATTTGACACAAACTCTTTCCATACCTGGATATTTCGGCCCAGCCACGAGTTATGAGGCTCATGAAGGACAGATGGGAGTCCTAGGAAGGTTCTAGAGGTGCCCAAGAGCCCTTGGATCAAAGGGGCATCCATCCCATGGCCTAGATTGCATCTCCAACACTATATATTGATGAGAAACCCTATTTTTGGAGGCCTCCAAGCATTGTCACGAAAATCCTCCTCCTTGGCAGCATCCAAGGCGGGGGAAACACTCATCTACACCAGCACCAACTCAAGGAAGAAGAAGGCTAAGGGGCGGCGCTCCCCCATGATGCCGGCGGCGGCGGCGCCGCCCACGCCTCCGCCTCCCGGCGCTCCTCGCTGAGCCCTCCAACGTCTTCACCGCCATCTCCATCACCAACTCCTCATTGTATTCAGTGGTCCATTCTCTCACAAACCTCTGTACCGCCCTATGTAAACATGGTGTTTGATGCTACAAGTTATAATCCTATGATCTATGTCATGTTGCCATAGTTTATTTGTTCTTTGATTGATTGGTTGTTTCTCTTTGGTTCATTAGAGTTGTATGTTGATATGTTACCGTCCTTGGTGCCCATTATATTTGTGCGCGCATGGATCAAGCACCATAGGGTTGGTAGTACTTGTATACTAGAAGGGGAAAGCTCTGCCGGAGTGACAGAAACCTAAGGACGCGAACCAGATAGTTGCATGTATGGGAGTAAGAGGACCATTTACTTAAGGCTATGGTAGGGGAAACCTTAATGCTTGCTAGTATTTACGGATGTTTGCTAGCAAGCCAATCATATAGTACTTGTAATCCCGGAGGGAGAGCATGTATATTTAGCCTCTCCTACATAGAAAGCTGCATCGAAGACATTGAACCCAAGATCTTCACTAATTGATCTTGAACAAAGCCACCACTATTACCACCGCCTTTCCACACTCATGGTACTGTTAGTTTAGTTTGTTTTATTGCTGCAGCACTAACATTTATTCCGTGTATTTTATTGTTTTGCAAAGTCACCTCTCATACCCGTTATCGCTCTAGTTTTATTTCCTAGATATTGCAAATGCTTAGTGTGCGTAGAGTTGTATCAGTGGTTGATACAACTTGGGAGAATGTTTATCCTACCTTTAGCTCCTCGTTGGGTTTGACACTCTTACTTATCGAAAAGGCTACACGCGATCCCCTATATTTGTGGGTTGTCAAGACCTTTTCTGGCGCCGTTGCCGGGGAGCAATAGCGTAGGTGAATATTTTCGTGTGCACTTGTTTGCTTTATCTCTAAGTAGTTTTACTTCATGTACCTAGTTGTTCTCTATCTCTTGTATGGATAGGGAATGCGAATTACAAAAAAAAGTCGTTCTTCTTATATAAAAAAATAAAAAAATATTTTCAGAAAAGAAAAGTGATTGGAAAGATGAGTAATGGTGAAGTGGGGGTCGACCTTGAACACTTGTGTTCATGTCTGTGAAACCAAAACAATTCTTTCCATGTAAGCTTTTCATTAAAAACTTGTAAATAGTGTATATAGTGTACATATCCCGCTGTAAATAGAATGTATAGATAACCCCTAGTTTGTTATGCAAGATTGTCACTATGCTGCCTAGAAAACAGATTTCATGTGTTCCACTGTAGAAAATTTTAAAAGACACCAAAACGTGATCTTGATCTGAAATTTCTTGAGTGCATAGTAGTGCTTGCTATCTAACTTTCGTTAGTTCTGACTTTTCTGATTTGAGGTACGTAGACAGATCTAATAATTCAATCTTTACGGACTGATTCTGTTGAGACAGATTTCCTGTGCTGTGCTGCAAAAATTCGTGAAAAATCTCAGTATGGCATTTTGATCTGATTTTTTTGTGCATAGACCTGAGGTTATGATCTGTCTTTCATTAATCATGAGTTTTTCGATTTGAGTTATGTAACTATCTCATTGAGTGACATCTTTACAGAGTGTTCAGTTTTGACAGATTTCTATTCTCTTTGTTTAAATATTGTACTGAGGATTCAAAAGTTTCCTTCGTTTCAATGTACGATTGAAATAATAAGAAACCTCAGTATTACAGTGGCTAAATATTTGATAGATTTTATAGAAATTAGGGATACTTGAACACTTGTGGATTTTATTTAATGAGTACTAACCTACTAATGAGTTTTGTGAAACTTTATGTGGATGCAGTTTTTAAGTTCCAATCAATATGGTGATATGAGATGAGCAAGAGAATGCAAGAGCTCAAGCTTGGGGATGTGTAGATGGATCCCAAGAGAATATTCAAGAAGATGCAAATATCTAAGCTTGGGGATGCCCAAGGCACCCCCCTATTCATCAACCAACATGAGGTTGTCTCCTTCAAACTCAATATTACCCATCCACATGTAAGCATTGTATATAGTTGCTTTTATTATCTTTGGTTTTATCCTATTTAATTTTATTAGGTTTTTTATTTGGTTCTTCTTTCTTTGTCAGTTTCACTTATAATTGGAAAACAACAAAAAAAGGGGGGGGGGGTTGAGAGCTCCATCAAATAATCATGCCCATCTTAAATGGCTATAAAGAAAGAGCTTTATGGGAGACAACCTAATATGTTTATATCTCTGTTATTTACTGCTTTGTTGAGTCTTGGAAGTCATTACTATTGTAATGACCTCTTCTTATCATGTTTGTTTTGTTTTTATGCCAAGAATTGCCTCTAATGGTAAGAAAGTGTTATTTGGGGGATTTGCAATCTTGTTTAATGTTTCTGGTTCGTCACGAGAAAAATCGCCAAAAATCACCAAAACGTAAGTTTGAGCTGCCAATTTACGAGCATCTTCCCCAGGTATTTATCTAACTTTCATTAGTTCAGAGTTTTTCGAGTTACGCAGCGTAACTATTTTTTAAAAATCAATTTTTACGAACTGTTCTGTTTTGACAGATTCTTGCACTGTTTTGCATTTCCATCTTTTTGCCCTCCATTTTGAGTTCTCTTGATCAAAGAACCTTATTGAAGTTGTGCTACAGTAGATAATGCTTATTAAAATGCTTTTCATATGTCACACTGAACTTTGTAGATTTGATTAATATTATCATTGCACTAACGCTGCTAATGAGATTTGTGATGAGTTTTGTATGAAGGAAGTTTTCAAGTGTAGGAAAGAAGAATGATGAGATGAGATGAAGAATGGACAAAAGCTCAAGCTTGGAGATGCCCATGTCACCCCAAGATATATTCAAGAAGTACAAGCGTCAAAGCTTGGGGATGCCCAAGGCATCCCTTCTTCATCAATAAAAATATCAGGTCCTGTTTCTGTTCACTATATTTTTATTGCTTCATATACTATGTGTTATTCTTGGAGCGTCTTTATTTTCTGTTGTGTATTTTATTTCAATAAAGTGAGCACCATCATACCATGTTTGTTTGGGAGAGAGGCACGCTCCGTTTTAATTGTATGAACGCTCTAGTTTTCACTCTTATTGTTCAACGAACGTTTTATTTTTGCTAGTACTGTGTTTATCTCTAGTTTTTCACTCCTATTTTGTTCAGAGCTTGTTAGTATGCTTCAGTTATATATGATTAGCTCTCTGATCTTTAATGAATATTATAAATGTGAGTTGTTTCAAATAAGTTGATTGGTGTTGGATACGAGTAAAAAGGTTTAATATTAATAGTGATGCAAATGGAAGATCTCCTCTGATGTTTCAATTGAGTTGAATTGATCATTTAGTTTAGACTTTTAATATCACCATATGCTTTAATTAATAAGTTTTATCGCTATGCATGATTATGACCATTATTGCTCTCTTAGTTTGTCGCTATCTTTCTTTTTGCTAGACTTTATTCTGTACTGAGTATGATCTCTACTCGTGCATCCAACCACCAAAAACCAAAATATGCCAAAAGTGTCCACCATACCTACCTATATGTGGTATTTCACCACCACTCCAAGTAAATTTACATGTGCTACCTTTAAAACCTTCAAAATAATTCCTCGTTTTTGCAATACATAGCTCATGGGAAAGTAGGCTAAAAAATATTGTGGTGAGGAATATGTCACTTATGTATCTTAGTTCTTATAAGCTGCTTGTTGTGTGGCAACCATGCTGACATGGGGACATCATCATCATATTTTTGATAAATATCATGTGAGTTACTATGCATGTCCGTCTTGTCTGAAGTAAAGGAGATAACCATGATAAAAGGTTAGAGTATGCATATTGTTAGAGAAGAACATTGTGTCGCTAACCAAAGCCATATTTACATGGTAGAAGTTTCAGCATGGACATTAAAACCTCAAAAATCTCTTATGAGAAATTTATGTTGCCAAAAGCTTTAAGCTTAAAGAGGAGTCCATTTGTCTGTTGTCCATGTTGTCCCGGTATGGATGTCTAAGTTGAGAATAATCAAAAGCGAGAAATCCAATGCGAACTTTCTCCTTAGACCTTTGTACAGGTGGCATGGAGGTACCCCTTTGTGAAACTTGGTTGAAACATATGTAGTGCGATGATAATCCATGAAAATCCGAGCTAATTAGGACAAGGTGCGGGCGCTATTAGTATTCGATGCATGAGGCTTGCAAATTATAGGAAGTTTTATACATAACCTATATTACTTATTGCTACCGCTGACACAATTGCCTCTCTTGAAATTTTATATCTCTATGTTTTCAAAATAAAAAACTCTAGCACATGTTTAATCTCTACTTCCCTCTGCGAAGGGCTATTCTTTTACTTTTATGTTGAGTCTTCATCTTCTAAGTTATATGCACCGTCTTATGAGAGCATAGTTGTCATTCTTAGTTCTATGTGCATGGTCCCAAAATTATTATTGATTGAATCATGAATGTGTTATTAATTGTTCTTAAATTATTTGTATCTAGTCATCCTTTGAACTTTGAAGGTGTATGTCACCTCAAAAATTATTCTTTTTATCTCTTACCTACTCGAGGACGAGCAGGAGTTAAGCTTGGGGATGTTGATACGTCGCAAACGTATCTATAATTTTTGATGTTCCACGCTTGTTTTACACCAATTACTATATGTTTTAAGGGACTAACCTATTAATAGTTGCAAAAGTGCACAAGTTCTTGGTTTCAACTTTGTTGTGCAGGAAATAGGCAAATATGGAAGGAAATAGCTCATTATGGTGAAATCTGGAATTTCCCGAAATCTGTCTCTGCTGAACACTTTTGAAAGATCGCTTTGAAACTCCATCAAAACGACATCCAATGGAAAAGTCGTAAACTACAAAGTTGTAGAGAATTTCAAACCGAACACTTTGGACATCTTATTCGTCCAAAAAGGACAACGGATGCATCCGGGAAAGCAGAATTACTGCAGAGGTTCGTGCAGTCTCGGGACTCCAAAAGTTGGTGACGTATTTGACACAAACTCTTTCCATACCTGGATATTTCGGCCCTGCCACGAGTTGTGAGGCTCATGAAGGACAGACGGGAGTCATAGGAAGGTTCTAGAGGTGCCCAAGAGCCCTTGGATCAAAGGGGCATCCATCCCATGGCCTAGATTGCATCTCCAACACTATATATTGATGGGAAACCCTATTTTTGGAGGCCTCCAAGCATTGTCACGAAAATCCTCCTCCTTGATAGCAGCCAAGGCGGGGGAAACACTCATCTACACCAGCACCAACTCAAGGAAGAAGAAGGCTAAGGGGCGGCGATCCCCCATGATGCCGGCAGCGGGGAAGGAGTCCCCCGCGCCGCCGCCGGCGCCGCCCACGCCTCCGCCTCCCGGCGCTCCTCGCTGAGCCTCCAACGTCTTCACCGCCATATCCATCACCAACTCCTCATTGTATTCATTGGTCCATCCTCTCACAAACCTCTGTACTGCCCTATGTAAACATGGTGTTTGATGCTACAAGTTATAATCCTATGATCTATGTCATGTTGCCATAGTTTATTTGTTCTTTGATTGATTGGTTATTTCTCTTTGGTTCATTAGAGTTGTATGTTGATATGTTACCGTCCTTGGTGTCCATTATATTTGTGCACGCATGGATCAAGCACCATAGGGTTGGTAGTACTTGTATACTAGAAGGGGGAAGTTCTGCCGGAGTGACGGAAACCTAAGGACGCGAACCAGATAGTTGCATGTATGGGAGTAAGAGGACCATTTACTTAAGGCTATGGTAGGGGAAACCTTAATGCTTGCTAGTATTTACGGATGTTTGCTAGCAAGCCAATCATATAGTACTTGTAATCCCGGAGGGAGAGCATGTATATTTAGCCTCTCCTACATAGAAAGCTGCATCGAGGACATTGAACCCAAGATCTTCACTAATTGATCTTGGACAAAGCCACCACTATTACCACCGCCTTTCCACACTCATGGTACTGTTAGTTTAGTTTGTTTTATTGCTGCAGCACTAACATTTATTCCGTGCATTTTATTGTTTTGCAAAGTCACCTCTCATACCCGTTATCGCTTTAGTTTTATTTCCTAGATATTGCAAACGCTTAGTGTGCGTAGAGTTGTATTAGTGGTTGATAGAACTTGAGAGAATGTTTATCCTACCTTTAGCTCCTCGTTCGGTTCGACACTCTTACTTATCGAAAAGGCTACACGCGATCCCCTATACTTGTGGGTTATCAATTTTCCAGGCGTCGGTGAACTCCTTCCATGGATACCATCACGACTTAGTGATGAGAGCCAACAGCGGCGCCGACGTCTCCCAAATGGTACGACTCTTTTTTCCATAATCTGTAGCGCCTACATTGTGTTCGATGAAATGATTCCGCTTCCTTTGGCTAGTTTGATAGGGCCATGGAGGTTTACCGGAAGAATTCGGATGGGCATAAGTCGTTTGCGCTGATGCATTGCTATAGCAAGCTCAAAGTGAACGAGAAATGGCGGTTGATGCGCCTGTCCAAGGGGAAGGACGCCATTGATCTGGACGCGTCGCTGGCAACGTCGGCAGGGCGTCCTACTGGCAACAAGGCTGCCAAGGCCGCCTTGGCCGACGCCGCGTCGTGTGAGAAGACGCAGGGGTCGATCACGAAATGCCTCGCGGACGTCTCCTCGAACTTTCTCTCCCGCGACAAAAAGGCCGACGCAGCGGTCCAGGAAGCGGCAGCGGCTGCAACCGCAGAGCAATAGCCGGCTGACGCGTCTTCGACTGCTACCCCTGCGTCGGCCTATGCGGCGGCGGCGGAGCAGACGGAGCATGTACAACACCAGGCAGATCGCGACGAGGTCATCGTGATCGATGGGCCTGCGTCGACTCAGGATACGTCGCCGTCGGCCAACCCCTTCTTCTAATTTAGCATGCACTATGGTATGTAATATGATCGCGCGCCCAGTACTTTGATCGCCGCTACTCTGATCGCGACGATTCGGCGGGAACAACCTCTTTTAAATGCAACAATTTGAATTTCTGATTGGGGACGACCTTTGGGGGACGCGGTTGGGGAGCGACGTCCCCCAAACGCGGCACGAACAAAACACGTCCCCCAAACGCTCAATCCGGCGCGGTTTGGAAGACGCTTTGGGATACGTGGCTGGAGATGCTCTAATACTGAAAAGATAGAGAGAAAAACAGAACATCACTCAAGTACTCTAAAAGAGATATTACTACGTGGACTTGTATTTAGCTACGACTGGATCTAGCTGAGGGCCCACCGGCCCAACATACCTAAGGAACAAAAAGTGAAACAAAAAATATTAAAAAAGAACAGAAACTCAATTCCCTCTACCATCAACAGAAGAAGGAATCAATTGTCTCTTTATGTTGACTCATCAGCAGCCAGTCTAGTGTTGATTATTAAAAACATATAAGAGGAATACAGAAAGATCATACAGTATGCTACTGCTGGTCATGGCTAGGAAGGAATCAATGTGATCGCAAACCAGAAACGCAAAAAAAAAAAACCCCTTAAGAATGCCAGAAAAAAAGGAACATCATATCAACAGTTCAACACAATGGATGGATACAGTAACAAGCGTTACAAACTCCATTGACTCGGCTTTGTATCTACTGTCAACACTTCTGGCAAAAGGTTCCCTAAAGGAGAAATGCCCTTTTCTCCACACAATTTATCTGCAGACACGAACTACTTATCTGTGTAGTACACCTGAACAAACGTACGTAGCGGCCGAAACGTCTGTGTTGGCTCGCCTTAAGGTTGTGCGTCGTGGGGCGGCGATCTATGCAGTGATCAGTCAAGCCGGCATCGATCAACGCTCAGGCGAATCATGAGCACACCACTTGGCACTTCCCTTTGCATCCACATCACCACTCTAAAGCTTCGGTGCCACTTTGCTGCTACAAGGAGCAACGAGCCAGCTGAATCTCCGATCATAAATTGCGCCCTCTTCTTAGTCAGACTCGCCCCGAACCACAGATTCAGATACATATACTCTGATACTAGCTGATCAGTACGCACGACGAACTAGAATGGCTTTGTTCTCAAGAAGCCTCGTGGCCTGTCTCAGCGTCTGGACTCTCTTCGCGTCCACGGCCATGGCCACGGCCACGGGCATCAGCCAGCTCCGTTCCCGCGGCACGGCGATCGGTGTGTCCCGCCCGCAGCCGGACGTCAACTTCACCATCGGCGTCGTCGGCGCAGTCTGGTGCAAGAACTGCCGCTACGCCGGCTACGTCCCGTCCAAGAACGTCGCGCCCCTCCCGAGTAGGCATCAGCTCACAACGACCCACGCACTCCAACGTAACCTGACACTGACAGTTTTTTCCTTCCTGTGTGTGCGTGCAGACGCGGCGGCGCTGCTCCGGTGCCGCCGAGGGAAGCAGGCGCTGTCCAAGTGGGGCACGACGGACGCGCGCGGCTACTTCATGATCCAGGCGGCGGAGCAGGCGGTGCCGTTCGCGAGCAAGGACTGTGTGGTGTACGTGCCACGCTCGCCTCGGCTGGGCGCATGTGGCGTCGCCGTCATGCCACGCCGCAACAAGGGGTCGCCGCTCAGGTTCAGGGACTATGTTACGCGACCTGACGGTCTGCAGGCGGTCTACACTGCCGGCAACTTCGTGTTCGGACCGCGAGACCCCAGAAAGTGCTGATGAAGTGTTTCCTCCTCGCAGGGCGGCAATAGTCAACTGTTTTCAGGTGTGGTGTGTAGAGATTATCTCATGTATTGCCTTTCTGAATAATACTTATGTATTGCCTCTTCTTCTTGCTGTAGAAGAATACTGAAGTACTGCAAAGAGCTGCTGTTGTACAGAACTACTACTCCACCGCAGCAATTGGCATAAGCAGATCATGATATACACACAGAAAAATAAAAACAGAAACCAACACAAACACTTGAGCATAATTGCATAAACACATATGACAAGCTGACAGTCATCTGAAGGACACAACTTGATGTTTCTAGACAGATGCACAAAACTGATGCCTACTTCTATGGTGCAAAAACGTCCAGTTTCACGTGTATCAAAACTTATGTTTTACATTGACTTCAAAGGCTTGAACTAATTCCTCTTCCTCTTCCTGCCGCCTTTCTGGTGTTTTTTCCACCCCGCGCTCCTGCTACGCGGCTCACTAGCACCACCGTCGTCTTCCTTGTCTCCATCAAGCAGCATGTTCATTCCAAGGTCGAATCCATCGGTTAGTCCTTGTACGCTGTGTATAGAAACAGGACAGGTTATATAGATGTGAAAGATCCCAAGAACAAGCTCAGCTGTTAGAGACCAAAGCTATCATCATTTCATTAATTAATTAATGTAGCTGATGGGTTCACTTTATAAAGTGTAAACTGCGGATCAAGATTAACTCCATAAACTCTATAGAATTATGTATAGCATACTCATTAAGCTGCTTAATCATCTGCTTCTCCATGTATTTTTCACGTTTGGTTACGGGAGCTCTAGTGAACATCTCCTGTTCTGCTTTCTCTTGCTGCTCTCTGCGCCGCGTGTAATTCAAATATTCTTTGCTTTCATCTCCCGCGCTTTCCTTCCACTGCAAATTTGCAGGTACAGGTTAGCTCGCTTAAGAATAGCACACCAAATAGTTCAATCTACTATACCTAAGAAAGTAGCTGAGTACCCAAACAGAACACTATACAAACCTCTTCCGGCCTATCAGCAGCAGCATCAATCATCTCCTTGAGATAAGGATTATCCATTGCCTTACGGGCTAATGCCTCCTCTCTCCTTGAATTGTCTTTACTACGCCTATCTTCCATACTAACTGGCTGAATCTTCGGAGGACGGTAGATACCACCATTATTGCCCTGAAAGTCAAGAGTTGAACATCAGACATAATGAACTTGCATAAACTGAACGTGACAAACTAGTCATCATTACTGATGTAGTAGAAGATAGGGAACCTAATCACAGTGTTGACAGGAACAGTGCAGTTAGTAAGGCGATATTTAATCAACACCTTTTTCAGCAGTGTCCACAGAAGCAGGCAATAACACAAGTTGTGGTAGTGTTGGTTTAAAACAAGACACAAAAACTGTCATGTCACAAGCAATCCCTAATTCATCCGAAGGGATCCGAGTAGCAACTTAGCTTGATTCAAACAAATTCTGGACTTGGTGTTGATTTCTCATTTCCCAACTCCAAATGATAACAATATTAGACAAAACAGGCTGGTCAAGCGAAATTGGTAGACTCCATCTCATGGAAATTAAGAAAGATTTAACGATTTGTGTTTGGTCTAAAGAGCTAGCGAACTCAACACAGATAAATGGATGAACACAACAAATTATAAAGGCAGTCTCGTCTAGGTGCGCACATCATCCCTTATAACCGACAATATAAGTATAGGTTGGTGCAAAAAACACACACCTGTCCATCAGTAGCAAGCTTGGTATCCATCATATCCGGGTTGGGCCGATACCTCAACAGGTCATCCTCGCCCTGTTGCTGCACGGGTTGGGCATCCGGTACCTTGTCCTGGGCAGCGGCGCTATCCGCAGCGTTGGTGAGCTTCTGGATCTGGTACTCCATCTTCTTGTCTATCGGGCGAATCTGCCGCGCAGAGTAATTCAACATAGCACCCATCAGTTATTTGACAGCTACTAGATTAACCGAGACTGGCAGGTTAACAAATCGACGACGGATCAGGCAGCATAAGCACGCACACCTTCTCGAGGAAGAGCCTGATCTCGACAAGGCTGCGCACGACGGGGTGGCCGTCGACGGAGAGGCCCTTGGCCTTGCGGAGCAGGTAGTAGACGAGGTCCTGGCAGTAGCCGAGCAGCAGGTGGTGCTTGGCCTCCAGGTACCCGATCCCATCGCCCGTCGGCAGCTGGCCCTTCCGCACCTGCAAGCAATCCACCACATAGAGAACAATGAACAGAAATACACAATCCTCAGTTCATTACATGCTCATGGGAGATTCTTGTTGGAGCTGCATCTCGCAGCTCCTATATTCATCTTCCTCTCAAACTCTCAATCTCTCTTGTTTCTACTCACAAAAGAACACACACGCACACAGCTGACCAAGGAGAACTTTTGCTTTGCCATTTTCCTCCTGGTGAGAACACATACGCTACATTGTTGCTCTGCCCGTAGGCTCTACTTTTCCATTACTGAATGCATACTATATATACACGAGGCAGACACTCATGCCACTAACTCCACTAATGCGCTAACTAGACGTGACTACTTCTCACTCCTGAAATCACTCTAGGACTCACCGATCTGGACATGCAGATTTGACGGGCTAACACTACGACCTCTTCTTCCTGGAATGTCTCTAGAAACCAAACTAACAGATACACAATGTGCACACATGCACGTGTACACATCACATGTCAAGGTTAATTCTAACAGTTCTATTCCCTCATCGTTCCCAGTTCCGGCGGTTATGGGAGGGGAAAAGACGGGTACCTTCCGGGTAAGGGACTCGACTTTGGACCTGACGAGGTCCAGCCCGTCCTTCATCTCCTTCAGCGCCGCGAGCAGCTTGGGCGCGTCATCCCTGCAAACAAATAACCGAACCCGTGTGAATTTTCCCTTTCCTTCTATAAGGGAGCGATTATGCAGCTTGCGGTCGGACGACGAGGCATGAGGGAGCTTACCGCACGAGTAGGTCGGCCTTCCTCTCGCCGTCGGCTTCGACGGCGGCCGCTGTCATCGGCGGCGGCTGCAACCTACTACCCGAAAGGGGGAGGGGGGGGGAGAGGCCGGGGGTCGCCGGTTTGGGGAGGGCGTCGCGGACGCGGGGGGAACCGGTAGGGTCCGGGGCGGTGGCGGTGGCGGTGGCGGTGGCGGAGAGCTCGTGCAGGGGCGCCGCCGGGGTTTAGCTCGGAGGGAGCACGGTCAAAACCCTAGGTAGGTTCGGTGGTCAGCCAGCCTAATCGAGATGGTTCTCTTTCTTCTTCGGCGCAGTGGTTGGAAACGAAGCCCAGAACGTCTCCAGCCACCAGTGGGCCAGCCTGATTCAGTACGATAGAAGGTTCGTGGGCCAAGCGTTTGATGAGGCCCAAAAACTCTAGTCAACGGAAGGCGCGCGCTCGCGCTCGCGCGCGCAGGAAGTATTTTTTTTTGGCCGATCGGATTCAGCGGGCGGGAGCGAGGGGAAAACTGAGGGTAGGTGGGGAAAGTGGGAAGGCGATGGAGGCCGAAAATTTCGTGCCGAAAATTTTGAACCCACGACAGTCGACAGGGCCTCCCGCGGCAGCACGCCCTCCGTTTTTGGCTTTGCCGCCATGGCGCGCGCTGACACGACCGACGGCGCGCCCTGCCATGTGAATCAGTGATCCAGCACCTGTGGAACGGGGGCATTTACCGTCCTGCCCCAAGACGTGCTCTTTGCATTTCGCATATGGTTGATTCTAATGGTTTACCCAATTTGTTATAACGCGCTATTTAAAACCAAACCATGATGACAATTCAGCACATTCTTCTGATTTAGTGCCCCATTTAAAAAAAAAAACAAATTAAAATAAGTCACGGCTCAATAACCACAAATCCAGCCGAGCAAGTTTCATCTTCTGAATCTTTCACCAAGCTGACTATTGCATCGTATTATGCTGCTACCTCCTAAAATGTGAAGACGTGTTGCCCATCAACCGGTCCACTGGATTTCTACAAACAGGGATATCAAAATATCGTATGTTGGCTTTACGCTCCAACTACCATGTTAAGTAGAGTATTATGGCGCCCTTTTAAACGGAGTAACGACATTCCCCACGTGAATTCAAAACAAGTATCAACCGTCCAACACGCCGGGAAAGACTTGTCGACCATGGCAATGGTATGGTTTAATCCGCGACATGGAAGAAGATTGTTAACCACATATTAACCAACCATAGCCACCTTATATAGTCCATGCATGTGCCTTCGTCATGCTTTCCCTTTAATTAATAACTACGCTAGGGGCCTAGGGGGGGGGGCAGCGGCCCCCTTGACTTACACTAAGCTCCGCCAGTGTGAACAATGCAACCATTTTGTCTCGTTTCAATGAAATGGAACATGGTTCTGAAGTAGCTGGTTTTGAAAAAATAACACTGCAACATATGTTTGTTTGCCTCTTAAAACATAAATACAAGTATCGCCCAATACTCGGTTTCTACTAGTAAGCGATAAAAGAATGTTCTTCTTTTTTGTTAGACAACCGAATTAGGGCAGGGTTTGAGCATGGGAGACAATATAAGAGATTCACCACTCCCCAAATTAGTAAATTAGCAGTATTTCCTGCGCGGTGGAAGACAATCATCAACCATGGTATAATTTGATCCGCGACACAGGAGAAGACCGCATAGCTCAGTTTGATTCAACAAAGCTACGTTATAGGTGGACACACATGATATTAAATGTCCATCAACCATGGATGAAAACAGAGTCACGGTGATACTTGCTTGGCGGCGATGGTAAGAAGACCAAGTAGACAAAAAATCTTGACCAGACAATTAGATTAGGTAGAGTCTATGCGTGGGAGAGAAGATAAGAGATTCGCCATTCCCCAATTTAGTAAAATAGCCGTATTTCCCCAAAGAAAAAGAAGTATCAATAATATAACCATTTCCCTGTTATATTTTGATCCACGATGTAGAAAAAGACCGCCGCATAGCACAATTTGGTCCAATAAAACTGCATTATAGCTAGACCCACATAATAGTAAAGGATCGCCAACCGTGTTTGGAGCTAGAGTCACGGTGCTACTTGCTCGGCGGCGACGAGATGAAGGCGGAGGAGAAATACATTCTTCTTGGACCAATTTATGATTGAGATCTTCTATTTCATGCAGCCCCTAAAAGAAAAACAATAAAAGCATTCTTTAGGGAGCAGCAACATAAAGCGATATTAAGGAGGATGGGCAAAAGAGTAAAAGCCCAAATTTCGCAGGGAGGACACGTCTGATTCCCGGGCAGAGCCAAGAGTGCGTGCGCGGGAATAATGCCCAATCCCAATCCACCCGTCGATCCCATCTCATCTCATCCCCAATCCCCAATTTAATAGCGTGCGCCGAGTAACGCACCCCCCAAAACTGCTCTCTTTCTCTCGCCGTCCCGTCCCGTCCGCCCCGCTCCGCCTCCCAAAATTTCCCCCCTTTTCCCACCCTAAAACCCTAGCTCGCCGGCGCCGCCGCCCATGGCCATCGACGCCAAGCCCGCCTCCCCGGCCCCCGAGGATCCGCCCGCCGACGACCCCATGGACGCCGAGGCCGAGGCCGAGAAGGCCGAGTCGGACGCCGAGGAGCAGGAGGAAGATGGGGATGAGGAGGAGCAGCAGCCCAAGAAGCGGGGCAGGCGGAAGGAGCTCGCGGGGGAGGAGCGCGCGCTCGCCAGCCCCGCGTCCGAGAGGCCCTCCAGGGAGAGGAAGACCGTCGAGAGGTACGCCGAGCTCACCCCGCGCTCCACCTCCGCCAAGAAGACCACCGTCATCCTCCAGGTAAAAATCCCCATCCCTTCCACCACTTTCCTTCCCCCAGAGCGCGTTATTGCTCCCGATCTGTCGTAGCTACCCTCGCGGAGCCGGTATCTCCACCCCTGAGTTGCCGCGACAGTGTAGCGCGGCTGAAATAGATAGATGTTAGCAGGATACTGGAGATCCGGTTCAACTGTCACCCTTGATCTCGGAAAGTTTGCCCATTTCTTCGTTTGCTGATTCGTTTTTTGCCGTCTCTTGCGTTTCAGGGCTCTGGGACGATGCTGAAGGACATCCCAAACGGTAATTCTTGTTGCCCCCGAGACATCTCTCTTAATTTATGGCTCTTTTACTTGTATATATACGATGTCCCTGTTTGCCCGTGGCATGAATCAGAGTTCCTAGTCGTGATCCACACAAGTTCAATTCCTGGTATGCAATGTCACCGGCAGTCAGTGGCAACTTGTTGTTACTGAAAAGTCTCAGTTTTCTCCTGACATATCTGGTATTTGAGGGTTAAGCAGTAGGTACCCAGATCAGCTGAAGCACTGAACGAAAACAGTGTTAGTGTTGTCCTGATCATTTTTCTTTTCTAACCAACGTTGCTCTAAAGTATCGACCTTGAACATCTCCTCTTAGGTAAATGAGGAAGTCTGCCTAGCAACTACTTGTAAGTTGGAACGCTATGCACATCAACACAATTCAGTACACTGATTAGTCCAGGTAATATGTCTGACATAACAAAAAAAACACACGCACACATAGACTGCTAGAAGTTTCTTTGCATTTGTCCAGGTAATATGTCTGACATAACAAAAGACACACCGCACACATAGACTGGTAGAAGTTTCTTTGCATACTCCATGGTCTGTCTGCCCAATGATGTTGTAACCAGCAAATCAATCTGTTTAGCCAGTTATCTTTGCAACTTTGCCCCTCTGTACACTGTAGAATAATTCACAATTCATTGTAAGCGGACCAATGCGTTATTTGCTATATTTAATTTCCTTCCACATATTTGCCTGCACTGTGTTTCTAAGTACATATTTATGGATTTTGTGTTTATGCTGCTGCTTGCTCAATGCTCATAATTTATTTCAGTACTGTTTTTAGTCCCCTGTTCTGCATGTTGCTGCAATTGTCCAGTAACATGATTAGTTTTGTTAGCTCTTTATATATTGTTGAACAAATAAAAAGATAATATGAACTGTTCTTATCTTGTTACTGATACTTCATTGTTTTGTATATCATTTTTGGTCCTAGTCTGCAGTTTGGATTAATTGTTTTCTTCTCTGTGTTCCACTAGTTTCCTTTAAACTGTCAAAGAGAAAATCAGATGAGGTTCTTCAGAGTCTTCATACTATAATGTTTGGGAAAAAATCAAGGGTAAGGCTTTTGCATTATGTTGCTCTAAGTTGGCTTATTAAATCTTTTATGTTAACTATTTGTTGGTCCTCTGCAGGTCCATTTTTTGAAAAGGAATATATCCCAGTTTTCTGGTTTTGTTTGGATTGAAAATGAAGTGAGTTCTTGTACTTGTACTGTGTTATGCAAAATATGATTGTGTTTTCTAATGGATATCTCTGTAACTTTGATTTAGGATAAGCAAAGAACCAAGATAAAGGATAAGCTTGACAAGTTTCACAAGGAGAAGTTGCTTGATTTCTGTGAAATACTTGATGTCAATGTCAAAGGGACATTAAAGAAGGTTAATTTTCTTATCCACATGCCTTTTGATGATCTATACACAGTGAATCATCTGATAACAGTTGTGTTTTGCTGCACTTCAGGAGGAAGTTTCTGCCAAATTGCTCGAGTTTTTGGAGTCTCCTTGCATTACAAGAGATGTTGTTCTCACTGAAGTAAAGGTATGGCCTCTAATTAATGCTGAGGTTGCTCTTCTGAACTTCTATTCTTTCAGCAGGCGTGCAACAAACTGAAATACCTGTCCATTTCTTTGTCATTCCAGAAAGGGAAGAAACGTGGGAGAAAGTCTAAAGCAAGTGGCCAGGCATCTGCTGAAGGTGCTTCTGGAGAGAAGGTAATAACTTGCTATGCTGAAATACTGAGGGCACCTCTAAAGTAGCGTTTTAACTTCTAATGTTCTGCTGGAAAACCCACCTAATGCCTTCATCTGTGTCCTGATGTTTGGTGCTCAGTCATCTAAACTAGAGCATCAAGATAGTGCTCTTGCATTCTTGCATTCTTTTCATTCATATCTTATTACCATCATGGTTCATGGACTATCTAGATAATTTATACTCTGTTAGTTCTTAGTTTCTTACTTTATGTTTTCTAGCTTTCTTTGTGATTTTCTTTGCCCACGTAGAAGAAGCTTGTGTAGCCACCTTTTTAGACCATGCCCATATATCAAAACCACCTTGATGATTTTTCACTAAAATAATTGAAAAATGGTAGTTGCATCCCAACTTAGATATATCATGATTTTAAATATGTTGTTGAAAATTAAGAAGGGACTCCTGGAAAATATGCTGATATATTTGTATCAACTAAAATAACAACATTAGTTTTGTTCTATCTATTTATGTGTCATGATTTTTAACACTGTTTTCTTATGTAGCTTAGCACAAATATTGATCCCTAGTTTTTCAGTTTTGTTGTAGGTCCTCCATAATGTATATTCCTTGTCCTTTCTTTCAGTACTCCATAATTTATTGATATATTCTTCCATGGACAAAGGAAATGTGGGGCTTATTGAAATGGAAATACACACACTAACAGTTTGATCCTTAATTCCATATATTCTGCTTTTAGCTTATTAAAGCATATTATGTAAATGCCACCTATGCTTACAAACAGTTAAGTAAAATTAGCATTTAGTGGTATTTGGTGATCAGAACTGTAAATTCCTGTGACAGTCCTTTATGTTGGGTATTTACTATAATCCTAATGTGTTCTATAAACAGAAAAAGAGGAAGAGTCGGAAACAAGCAGTTGAAGCTGAGAAAGAGAATGATGAAGAAGATGCTGGTCCTGCTGGTTCTGAAGATGTACCAATGGGAGAAGATGATGATGACTCTGAAGCGCAAGAAGATGCTGGGAGTGATGAAGAGCCTGAGGAGACTCCAGCTAAGAAAAAATCAACAGATGGGAAACAAGGAAAAAAGGAAGCTGGTTCTAAGGTGAAAGAAAATGATGCATCAGGAAAGAAGGCTTCAACCAAACCTGCAAAAGCAAAGCCAGATGTGGAACCGGAGAGCAAAAAGGCTGGCAAGAAAGCCTCGAAGAGTTCAACAAAAGAGCCTAATACGCCTGTGGATAAGGCCAACAAGAAGGTTTCTAAACCAAAAAAGGATGAGAAAGAAAACCAAAGCAATAATAAGACTCCCAAGAAGAGAGGTGCCAAGGCATCCAGTGAAAATAAAGGTACATGATCTGCAGCATACTTATTGTAGTCAGTGTTACAACTATTTGATTTAATTACGTTTAGATTTGATCGGTGAGCTGTCAATTTGGAGTTGCTATATGAATCTTAAACGGTTGCTGTTAAAAAACTAATTGGAAAACAAAATTTTATTGGGTAGTGAAAGGGAAAATGGTGCAGAGAATACCAACTGAGAAAACTAGCTGGAAAACAAGATCTGATTGGGCAGTGAAAATGAAAATGGTTTGTAGAGAATAGGAACTGGAAAGCAAGATTTGATTGTCAGGGAAAACGAAGATGGTCTATTTGAAATAGCATAACCAGAAAATATTTTACTTGTAGCTACTAAATGAGTTCTGCAACATAGTTATTGTAGTCAGTGTTGCATCTACTCCCTCCGTCCCACCAAAGTTGTGATTTATAAAAAATTGGATGTACGTAGGCACTATTTAGTATATAGATACAACCAAATTTTCTCAAACCTCAGACAAGTTTCATGAGATGGAAGGAATATTTTATTTAACTCCAGATTTATTTGCAAGCTGTTAATTTGGGCTGATAGCTGAATGTGAAATGGTTGCTGTTGAAAAAACTAACTGATAAACAAGGCTTGATTGGTAGTGAAAGCAAAGAGATGTAGAGAAAACCAACTAGAAAGCAAGACTTGATTGGCAGTGAAAGCGAAGATGTAGTTGAAATAGCATAACCAGTAAATATAGTATTTGCAAGTACTAAATGCGTTCATTCTGCGAGATGCCACTGGGAAAACTGGTATAACTAATGCATAACTCTTTTCCATTTTCTCCAGGAAAAGGCAAGGGTAGCACTGATGCTGGGTCAGCCCCGACCACTAAAGAGTTGCATGCTGTTGTCAGTGACATATTGAAAGAAGTGGACTTCAATACGGTATGCAGACACAAAATGTTACGTTCTTCAAATGATTTTTTGGTCCTCTTGCACACTAAGTTGGGTTATATTATCTTCTTATAGGCAACTCTGGCAGACATTCTCCGGAAATTAGGTATCCTCTTGTTCTGTCGTTCTCTGCAAAATTAAATAATGTCATGATGAATGAATTGCACTTGACATTTCTGTTTTTTTTTTGCACCTCAGGAGCTCACTTTAAGATGGACCTTATGGATAGGAAGTCTGAGGTGAAGCGCATCATAGAGGAAGTCATCAACAGCATGTCTGATGATGAAGGCGAGGAAGAGAATGATGAAGATGCAGAAGAAAATGGCAAGAAAGAGAATTCAAAGGAGGATCCTGATGAGGATGAGAAATAATCGACCTGGTCAGCTGTGATGCGGTTGGGCCAAGCTCCTGTATTTTTCTGGTGTTCTAGGTTTGTGTTGGTGTTGGGCCTGTACAATGGTGGCACCACAACAACCAATCGGTGGCCCGGGCAGTGCTAGATTGTTGGCCATTTGATAGCCCTGCACACCTGGCTGGTTGTTGTGCTTGACTTGTGGTATTGACCTGTAGTCTAGCTGCCGGTCATGTACAATAGATGTTTTGTTATTGTTGCTTAGGTAGCTAGCCCTGACTGTAAACTGCAGAATATGTTTTGATGTCGTTTCCTTCTATTTATCCATGTAAAACAGTGTATCCTTGTGTTTGCATTCCATTGGAAGGGCCGTCTCTTCAGGTGATTATTCTGTTCCATGCATTGCGGTTGTGAGGTATAGCCTGATGTAGGTTGATGGAATGCATCGCTCTCTGTCCACCCCCATGCGCACCTCTATTGCTCCTCCAAAATCGTTGGTCAACCATGTTGCTTGCTTTGTTTAGCCCTCTTTTGCCCCTCCTCATCTGTTCCTTCTTTTGCAATCCTCATTTCAGCTCAGCGAAGCAAGAAAAGACTAGGGTGTTGCTTCAGCACAAAACCACCGCACAGTGGGTATGGCGATAAACAATGGAGCAATTAAGAGGGAGAATAGTTGACACGCTGGAGCAGTGGCGGAGTTAGACCCCACACCAAAGGAGGGGCCAACTGACAAAACAAATGCAGAATTTGTAACCATATGACAATCAGAGAAATATTTCGTATTAATATATAACCGATATTCGCTAAAGACCATGTTAACATGTTCACAAGAGAGCATCTATTTAGATTTTCTGCTCCGAAGCAGAGAAAGATTGACCAAAATACAAGTAAACTAAGCCATAAGAGTTCGATAATAACTAAAGAACAACTCTTATGTTCTTTCGAGCCTTAAATTCGGCAATTATATCTTTCATCTCTCATGTTTACGGGTATTGCCAAATTTGTACGCGTAAAGCGGGACCTCGCTCCAAAAACTCAATGGTAGACGGTTTAATCTTGATCAATCACAAATCACAGCTGCAATTTCAAGGCAGAACACACGCTCATGAGTCGAACTGGATTTTACAGACACCTAATTATCAGTTTATCCAAACTTGCAAAGCATATAAAAATCCCAAATAATGTGTGGCTAAAATACACAAATATCTCCAATCGGCAAGCACTGATTCAACATTTCATTAACATTACTATTTATCCAGAATAATCAAGCAATCGAAAAAGCTCCATTCAAACTAAGGATTAGTAAAACAAAATAGGAGAAGAGAAGCTCCCGTGTGTTCTGATGCTGAAGCTTTAGAACTTCCGAGAAAATGCTAAGACTAGATGTGCGGCAGCCATTTGAGTTGGCTAAAACCAGGGAGTGAAGGGGAATGAGAAATATGAGGCTAGAAGATGGGGATTTTGTGGAAGAAAGAGGATCTACCTAGCAGCCATGGGGAAATTTAGAAACGGCCTGGGATGTAGCGACTGGAGTTAGCTCAGCAGTTAGTAAATTAGAGAACCTTCAAGTTCCACCGACTGGAACAAACTGGCCCATAGCGCTGAGACATAAGACTTTCTGATATTTTCTTTCTATAACTATGAAAGACGGGGCCACGGCTCAACATGGTCCACTAGCAGCGCCGCCAATGCGCTGGAGCAGGAGTGGGTCCCAAAGTTCATGTTGTAATTTTGTCGATGCATTGGTAATTCCTGACCCCTTCTATTCCCACCTATCAAATGCATTTCCTTACAGCGCATGAGCACACCCAGGATTCATGAATTTGGACCGTACAATTTTAAGACAAGGAAGTAAAGCAAGAAAAACAATAAGCTACGTGTGTTCTTGGAGAACTGTGGCTCCTTATAAGAGACGAGACGTGGGTGGTACACAAGTAACACAACGATATGAAGTCATGATCTCCCGGTATGTCTCGGCGTATCCTATTCACCAACTAGATTTATGCACCAGCTGCACAAACAGTTTCTGGACCATCGAATCAAAAAACAACGCGCAGCATGAAAACACGTGATGCGTACTGTTTGCAAACACAACCTTCTGTTTCATATAAACCAACCCACAGTCCAGTTGATGAGGTTCTGCGTGCTGCTACTTTTACGAAAATGCTCTTGTACTTTATTATTATTGCTCCGTAGTGCATATTCTTGGAGTCTACGTGCCTTTGGGTAGTTTATTACGCTTTGATTATGCCAAAATTCAGATAATCATCCCAGCTTAGTTCAAACCTAAAAGGCTAAAAACCGGTCACAGCATTGAGGTAAATGGGGACTATTTTCTTACACTTTATCCCCTGCTGCAATATTACGTAATATCCCAGGTAATGGGGTTACAAAAATAGAGGAAACAGATGTGTGCATTGCATTCATGCATAGAAAATCTGGGGAATTTTCGCGCTTTAAAGTAAAACAGATCACGATGAATCGAAGTTTCACTTGACCTTGGTGGAATTGAAGTAGCTCATCAAGTTAAGCGCTATAAACCTCAATGTGACTTTGTTAAATTCTTGTTTTGGGTGGAGATGATTTGATCTAAGGGATTAGATCAAATGGAATTAATAATCAACACAACGACACTTTACTCAATGATCAATTGATTGATCTTATTAAAGATCACAACATGATATTCCTTGTCATAACACAAGAACATCTGTTCAATTACAAAACAAGTAACAATAAAATGGAGAAACCATTCCTGACTTATCTTCTCCATGTCTTAAACTAATCCATTCTCTTATCATAAACCCTATGATATCCATTCTACTTTAATCTTGGAAGCAAGACAAGGAGATCCACTCCAGAAATTGATATTCTTCCCCATTCCAAGTTATTACACATCAAACCTAGAGAGGTGAGAGTTCTATAGTATTTATTAGAGAAGCAATGGAAAACCTTCAGCTAAAACCTTGGATATACATCCATGTATTCCAACCATCACCTTGAAGAGAAACCCTAGGATATTATTCCAGACCATCCCTAGAGAGAGAACCCAATTATATTAAACATAGATATTGATGATCACATCATTCCCTATGGAACCTAACCATAGGTTAGTATTAAAGACCTTTCCAAATGAGAGAGACCAATCATACAAATCATAGCTTTACCTATTTAAGAATAAGTGACAACCATTGAACTAAAGTATTAGGAGATTAACCATTTCATCTTGGAGTGGTGAGACAACCTAATATCTCATGGAATAATACCATATCCATGAATTGATAAAGTAAGGAGGAGATTAACTCAATCAAGATAGCCAAGTGGAGTTTTAGACTTAATACCTATTGAGATATTGTGAGTACACCATAAACCCTAGAATAACCATTCCTTTATAAGAGAGCCCAAACTATGGAGCTACACTCAAGTAATTGAGACAACATTTGGAACTTTAGGGAGAGACCTACCCCTACATCCAAATGGTTAATTAAAACATCATTCCTTTAGTAGAGCTATAAGTTATTATCTCAGGCATTCTCCTGGGATATAAATTATTTAGGCAACCATAGCAGTACTATCCAAGAAATTAAAATAGAAGTGCTATACCCTAATTGATCAAGACAATGTTTGATCATGGAAGTGAGAACCCCATTTAATGAGAGATCCTTAGGAAGCCAAATCTTGATCATTATAAATTGAGTGATGATCATAAACCCTAAGAACTTGAGGTAATGATATCAAGAACAAGTTGATCATGTCTAATCATGATCATGCTCTTGAGTTATGTAAGGATAATTTAAATACTAATAGGATAAGTAGATATCATTAATCACATGAAATTATAAGGAGATCAATAGTAAGCCACCCTAGGCTTGTATCCCAATCTTAACTTGTGAACCACTTGGTGATCATAAGTAGAATTCTACCACATATACATTCCACTTATTCTTCACCTAAGAAACATAAGAAAACCTTAGAGTAAAACTCTATACTTTATATAGTGAGGACCCATCCATCCATATGACCAAAGTTAACTATAAAAAGAACTATAACAACCTTAGTTACTTTAACAATAGATGTAGGATATAATAGAAATCTATTGGTGTATGATAAAACCAGTTCTCAAGTCCTTATTAATTAAAAGAGAACAAAAACAATTAAGCAAATAACCATATTATCTTGGTTAGGGGAGATCAAACCCTTGCAAATACAATATCTCAACTCCACAAACTAGAAGTATATCTCAAACCTAGTTTATGCATCACTATGGTGATCATAATATAAACCTAGGCTATAATTGAGATACAAACTTTGTGCCATTAGGTGAATACTATTAGAACCCTAGAGTTGATCACTAATTAAAACCTTATGCTTCAATTAATAAGAAACACTTAGTGCTAAATCCTATATTTAAACCCATGTGTGGTGATCAACCACTTACCCTCATAAACCAAAACCAAACCTGGAGGGAGACAATACCTATCGTAGGTACTTTCAAAGATAAAAATAGTGTCAACCTTATAAGGGGGTTGTAGTAGAAATCATAAAACCCTAATAGATTGATGCTCACATAAAATCATATGTGAACAACCAACTTCTCAAACAAGATAACAAGTCTTAATAATAACCTCTGAAATATTTTGAGTTGAAACTACCAACTCTAATAGATCATAACAGAATTGATTCACAAGAAAAAGGAAAATAAAAATAAGAATATAAACTCATACTTATTTGCTATTTTGAATAAACCCACAAGAATGAAATTTAATCAAATATAAAATGTTTGTTTAAAATATAGAATAGTGTAACAGTCATTGCACTATGTCTAATTCAGATAACATAACAAGAAACCTGCAAATAAAATTTGAATTCAAATCAGATTCAAATAGAAAATAGAAAACTGAAAAGAGGAGAAAAAGCATACCTGGACCTTACCTGGTCGTGGCAGCCCACCACCAGCCCAACAAGAACTAGCCCAGCACGGCCCGGCCTGGCCCGAGATACCCCTTCGTCTAAATATCTCGGGACGAAGTCGTCCTCATCCTCCCCGTGTGCTGGAGGCCACCGCGACGCCGTGCTCCCTTTCTCCCTCGCGCTGGCAGCTCCTCCTCGCTCGGCGTCGTGACGAGGCACTCCCTGGCGCCCTATAAAAGCTCGAGGACGAACCCTGGCCTCAGTTTCCTTCCTCCTCTGCTCGAATTCTTCTCATACCGAAACCCTGGCTCCGCCAGGCACCATTAACGCCGGCGATGGAGACTTCCCCAGGCCAAGCCGTGACCACCACTGTGACCACCGCCTTCAACTTGGTCACCATGCACAAGGAATCGAGCGGAAGCGTCTTCAATCGACCGTGCCAGGTCGTCTTCTCCGACGACGGCATCGAGCAATCCCGGCGATTGCGACTTCCCCTCGCCTCGCCGACAAGCCCGTCGTGTTCTGGGTGAGTGATGGCGTGTAACTCACACGTTCGTTGGGAACCCCAAGAGGAAGGTATGATGCGCACAGTAGCAAGTTTTCCCTCAGAAAGAAACCAAGGTTTAATCGAACCAGTAGGAGCCAAGAAGCACGTTGAAGGTTGATGGTCGCGAAATGTGATGCGGCGCAACACCGGGGATTCCGGCGCCAACGCGGAACCCGCACAACACAACCCAAGTACTTTGTCCCAACGAAACAAGTGAGGTTGTCAATCTCACCGGCTTGCTGTAACAAAGGATTAAACGTATCGAGTGGAAGATGTTTGCAAAGAAAACAGTAAACAAGTATTGCAGTAGATTGTATGCTATGTAAAGAATAGGACCGGGGTCCACAGTTCACTAGAGGTGTCTCTCCCATAAGATAAAGCATGTTGGGTGAACAAATTACAGTCGGGCAATTGACAAATAGAGAAAGGCATAACAATGCATATACATGATATGATAAATATAGTGAGATTTAATTGGGCATTACGACAAAGTACATAGACCGCCATCCAACCGCATCTATGCCTAAAAAGTCCACCTTCGAGGTTATCATCCGAACCCCATTCGGTATTAAGTTGCTAAGCAACGAGACAATTGCATTAAGTATGGTGCGTAATGTAATCGACAACTACATCCTTAGACATAGAATCAATGTTTTATCCCTAGTGGCAACAAAGCACAACACAACCTTAGAACTTTGTC